>NC_043026.1:3774930-3799930 GCF_006345805.1 Octopus sinensis
ATATATATATATACATATATATATATATATATATATATATATACATTATATATATATTATATATATATATATATATACATTAAACAATTAAGGAACGGCCATAATAGGCCATTCACCCACTAGAAATAACAGCCAAGCTTTCTACCGCAATAAAGATAATTCCGTAAACAGGAGAAAATTAAAAAAACATTTACCCTGTAAATGTTTTTTAATTTTTTAATTTTCTCCTGTTTACGGAATTAATCTTTATTTGCGGTAGAAGCTTTGGCTGTTATTTCTAGTGGGTGAATGGCCTATTATGGCCGTTCCTTAATGTTAATGTTGAACTTAAAAATGGTCTATGACTATTTAATTTTTTCCCACTGGGCCGCTGGTGGCAATAAAATTCTACAAATTTCCTTGCCACCCTATATGATTAATTATATATATATACATATATAATATATATATATATACATATATATATATATATATATATATATACATATACATATATATATATATATATATATATATATATACATATACATATATATATATATATATATATATATATATATATATATATATATATATATATATATATGACCAGAGACCGAGACCTTTGGAAATATTCTGTACGTGAGAAGACCAGGCAGGACAAGTGAGCCCAGCCCACTTATGAATGCCTTTCCTCCTTGGACACAAAGACCGGTTGAGGCAAGCGAAGTCGATATAGAACCTCATCCGACGACAGACAACCCATCCCAACCCCCCATGCTTGCGAAGACATGTTGGGGCAAGCGAAATCGAAATCGAAACCGAATTGAACCAGCCAGGATCCTGGCCTGGTGGTACGTAAAAAGCACTATCCGACTCGGGGCCGTGGCAACGTAAAACTCCAATGCGACCGTACGACAGGCACCCATGCCAACCCCCTTTGCTTGTGAAGACATGTTGGGGCAAGCGAAATCGAAATCGAATTGAACCAGCCAGGATCCCTGGTCTGGTGGTACGTAAAGCACTATCCGACTCGTGGCCGTGGCACGTAAAATACTCCAATGCGACCGTACGACAGGCACCCTTGCCAACCCCCTTTGCTTTGAAGACATGTTGGGGCAAGCGAAATCGAAATCGAATTGAACCAGCCAGGATCCCTGGTCTGGTGGTACGTAAAAAAGCACTATCCGACTCGTGGCCGATGCCAGCACCGCCTCGACTGGTCTTCCGTGCCGGTGGCACATAAAATACACCAATCTGACCGTGGCCATTGCCAGCCCCGCCTGCACCTGTGCAGGTGGCACGTAAAAGCACCCACTACACTCACGGAGTGGTGGCGTTAGGAAGGGCATCCAGCTGTAGAAACATTGCCAAATTAGACTGGAGCTGGTGCAGCCTTCTGGCTTCCCAGAGACCCCCGGTCGAACCGTCCAACCCATGCTAGCATGGAGAACGGACGTTAAACGACGATGATGATGATGATGATGATATATACATATATAATATATATATATATATATATACATATATATACAGATATATATATATATATACATATATATATATATATATATAATATATATATATATATATACATATTATATATATATATATATATATATGTATATATATATATATGTATATATATATATATTACATATATATATATATATATGTATATTAATATAATATTTACATATATATATATATATACATAGATATATATATATATAACATCATCATTATATATATACCCTCTCATTTATTTATATATATATATATATATTCACACATAGATACCTACACAGATATACACATATATGCATTCATATATGTGTACATATAAGTACATGCACATATGTACGTACATATATATTCACCTGCAGACGCACACATGCAAATACACTCGCATTCATAAACACACACATTAAAAGACACACCTACACATATATATCTATGTATTTATTTGTCACAAAGACACACACTCTCTCTCTCTCTCTCTCTCTGTTTCACTTACACACCTCTTGGAACCCTACCACGTATTCATTTAATTATTAGTATAGTATCTGGTAACTGTAATGGCAATGTCGTTAGTCTAACGAGTTAAATGAATCCTTAACGAAATAGAAAAAACTCTCCGGACATCCCAATGTGGTTCAGTTTATCTCGGCTGCAGCTATCGGTAAGGAGGAGTCCGACCATGGCCAGGCTGAGTATTTGATCTGTACGGAACTTTGTACAGGTAAGTCAGTTTCTCTGTAGCTGTGTGTGTGTGTGTGTGTATGTCTGTGTGTGTGTGAGTATCTGTGTGTGTGAGAGAGAGAGAGAGAGTATCTGTGTGTGTGTGAGAGAGTATCTGTGTGTGTGTGTGTGAGAGAGTATCTGTGTGTGTGTGTGAGAGAGTATCTGTGTGTGTGTGAGAGAGTATCGGTGTGTGTGTGAGAGAGTATCTGTGTGTGTGTGTGAGAGAGTATCTGTGTGTGTGTGAGAGAGTATCTGTGTGTGTGTGTGTGGAGAGTATCTGTGTGTGTGTGAGAGTATCTGTGTTGTGTGAGAGAGTATCTGTGTGTGTTGAGAGAGTAATCTGTGTGTGTGTGAGAGATATCTGTGTTTGTGTGTGGAGAGTATCTGTGTGTGTGTGAGAGTATCTGTGTGTGTGTGAGAGAGTATCTGTGTGTGTGTGAGAGAGTATCTGTGTGTGTGTGTGTAGAGAGTATCTGTGTGGTGTGTGAGAGAGTATCTGTGTGTGTGTGAGAGAGTATCTGTGTGTGTGTGTGAGAGAGTATCTGTGTGTGTGTGAGAGAGTATCTGTGTGTGTGTGAGAGAGTATCTGTGTGTGTGTGAGAGAGTATCTGTGTGTGTGTGTGAGAGAGTATCTGTGTGTGTGTGAGAGTATCTGTGTGTGTGTGAGAGAGTATCTGTGTGTGTGTGAGAGAGTATCTGTGTGTGTGTGTGTGAGAGAGTATCTGTGTGTGTGTGAGAGAGTATCTGTGTGTGTGAGAGAGTATCTGTGTGTGTGAGAGAGTATCTGTGTGTGTGTGAGAGTATCTGTGTGTGTGTGAGAGAGTATCTGTGTGTGTGTGAGAGAGTATCTGTGTGTGTGTGTGAGAGAGTATCTGTGTGTGTGTGTGTGTGTAAGAGTATCTGTGTGTGTCTGCCTTTGTGTGCTCATATGCCTTCTGCTTGTGTGCATGTATGTGTGTGTATGTTCGTGTGTGTGTGTGTCTCTCTCTCTCTCTGTATGTACAGGTAAGAGTGTGTATATCTCTCTCTTTATCTCTGTATCTGTGTGTGTGTACCTTCAGTATGTCTGTGTGTGGGTGTGTCTGTGTATACCTTTTATGAAGGCGGGTGGCTTAGTGGTTAGGGCCATTCGGCTCATGATTGTAAGGTCATGAGTTCAATTCCCTGCGATGCATTGTGTCCTTGAGCAAGACATTTTATTTCACATTGCTCCAGGTCCACTCAGCTGGCAAAACTGAGTTGTACCTGTATTTCAAAGGGGCCAGCCTTGCCACACTCTGTGTCATGCTGAATCCTCTGAGAACTACGTTAAGGGGGTACATGTGTCTGTGGAGTACTCAGCCACTTGCACTTTAATTTCACTAGAAGGCTATTCCATTTATTGGATCAACCGGAACCCTCGTTGTCATAACCAAATGAGCACTAGTTGTACCTATGTGCATTTATATCTTGTGTGTGTGTGTCTCTGTGTGCACCTGTATGTCTGTGTTTGTGTGTATGTGTACATGGCCGTGTGGTAAGTAGCTTGCTTACCAACCACATGGTTCTGGGTTCAGTCCCACCGCATGGCACCTTGGGCAAGTGTCTTCTAACTATAACCTCGGGCCGACCAATGCCTTGTGAGTGGATTTGATAGACGGAAACTGAGAGAAGCCTGTCGTATATATGTATATATATATATATATATATATAGGCGTAGGAGTGGCTGGCTTACCAACCACATGGTTCCGGGTTCAGTCCCACTGCGTGGCACCTTGGGCGAGTGTCTTCTACTATAGCCTCGGGCCGACCAAAGCCTTGTGAGTAGATTTGGTAGACAGAAACTGAATGGCAAAAGAGACCGATAGAATAAGTACTAGGCTTACAAAGAATAAGTCCTGAGATCGTTTTGCTCGACTAAAGGCGGTGCTCCAGCATGGCCTCAGTCAAATGACTGACACAAGTAAAAGAGAGTAAAGTGTATATTGCTATGTGTGTGCACAAGTCTGTCTGTATTTCCATACCTGAGTAACTGTACATTTATTCGTTTATCTGCTTTTGTATTAACATATATGTATTCATGTATGCAGTGGAGACACCTGCCCGAGGTGTTGTGCAGTGGAAACGAACCCAAGGCAATGTGGTTGAGAAGCGAGCTTCATAACTACTCATCCACACTTGTGCTTTTCTTTTTACGTCCGTTTTTACATGCTTGCATGGGTTGGCTGTGTCATTTTGAGGCATTTTTTTTTTGCAGCTTGATGCTAACCCTGACTTGTCCTACAACTTTCACTTTCACTTCTCGTTTCAGGTGGTCAGCTGGTTGATGTGTTGCGAGAGGCACATCCACTTCCTTGTGACAAGGTCCTCCAGATATTCTTTCAGACATGTCGCGCAGTGCAACACATGCATCGACAGAAACCTCCTATCATACACAGAGACCTCAAGGTGAGCACGTTTTGGCTCTTTCCAATCCTTATTGCCTTCTTTTCCATTTCATTTTTCCTTTCTCTCTTTTTCCCTCTTTCTCTCTCTCACTCACTTTCTGTCACTTAACACTCTCTTTCTCTCTCTCTCTCTCACTTGTTTGTTCTCTCTTTCTTTCATTCACTCACTACTTTGCTCAACCCTCCTTTCCTTCTCACTATCTCACCTTTTTTGTCCCTTGGCCTGCCCTCTCTCAGACCTCTTCCCTATTACATAAACCTTAACTCTCTCTCTCTCTCATCCCTTCTCTTTTTCTCTCTCTTGTCTCTCCCGTCTCTTATAATTTGGGTTTAGCATTTGAAATTCACAGATTATTCAATTTCCCATCCTAATCACTCAAATACAGGCCCAAAGTGCCACGAGGGATGTCCATATTAACATCTTCTATAACGCCTGATGATATATCTGTGTATGTATATATATATATATGTATATATATATATATATATATATATATATGTATATGTATATATGTATATGTATATATGTATATATATGTATATGTATATATGTATATATATGTATATGTATATATGTATATATATGTATATGTATATGTATATATATATGTATATGTATATACATGTATATGTATATACATGTATATGTATATACATGTATATACATGTATATGTATATACATGTATATGTATATACATGTATATGTATATACATGTATATGTATATGCATGTATATGTATATGCATGTATATGTATATGCATGTATATGTATATATATATGTATATGTATATACATGTATATGTATATACATGTATATGTATATACATGTATATGTATATACATGTATATACATGTATATGTATATACATGTATATGTATATACATGTATATGTATATGCATGTATATGTATATGCATGTATATGTATATGCATGTATATGTATATGCATGTATATGTATATGCATGTATATGTATATGCATGTATATGTATATGCATGTATATGTATATGCATGTATATGTATATGCATGTATATGTATATGCATGTATATGTATATGCATGTATATATATGTGTGTATATATATGTGTATATATGTATGTGTATATATATATAACTACAGAGGTATCAAGCTGTTGGACCAGGTGATGAAGGTTACGGAGAGGGTCATAGCCCAACTAATTAGAGAGAGAGTTAGTTTAGATGAGATGCAGTTTGGGTTTGTGCCAGGGAAAGTACTACTGATGCTATATTCCTGGTAAGGCAGCTGCAGGAGAAATACCTAGCCAAAGATAAGCCCCTGTACCTGGCTTTTGTTGACATGGAGAAAGCCTTCGACAGGGTCCCCCGATCCCTTATCTGGTGGGCAATGAGAAAACTAGGGATAGATGAATGGTTAGTGAGAGCTGTGCGGGCCATGTGTAGGGACGCCGCTAGTAGGGTGAGGGTTGGAAATGAGTACAGTGAAGAATTCCGGGTAGAGGTAGGGGTCCACCAAGGCTCAGTACTCAGCCCCCTCCTATTTATTATAGTCCTCCAGGCAATAACGGAGGAATTCAAGACAGGATGCCCTTGGGAGCTCCTCTATGCTGATGACCTTGCTCTAATTGCTGAGTCGCTATCAGAACTGGAGGAGAAGTTTCAGGTGTGGAAACAAGGATGTAGAATCGAAGGGCCTCAGAGTCAATCTAGAAAACCAAAGTCGTAATCAGTAGGAAGGTAGACAAATCACAAACACCTTCAGGTAGATGGCCCTGCTCGATCTGTAGAAAAGGTGTAGGTAGAAACTCTATAAAGATGCACCAAGTGTAAGCTATGGACACATAAGAGATGCAGCAATGTCAAAGGAAGGCTAACTAGGAAGATGGTTTTTGTATGTGGCAGATGCTCAGGAAACAATAAACACTGAAAATGCTCTGAGACCAACTTCCGTCACTTTCCAGGGAGAAAAACTAGAAATAGTTGATAGTTTCCGTTACCTAGGTGACCAAGTCAGCAGCGGGGGTGGGTGTGCTGAAAGTGTAACTGCTAGAGTAAGAATAGCTTGGGCAAAGTTCAGAGAGCTCTTACCTCTGCTGGTGACAAAAGGCCTCCGCACAGAGTGAAAGGCAGACTGTATGATGCGTGTTACGAACAGCCATGCTACATGGCAGTGAAACATGGGCCGTGACTGCTGAGGATATGCGTAAGCTCGCTAGAAATGAAGCCAGTATGCTCCGATGGATGTGTAATGCCGGTACTCACTCTCGGCAGAGTGTAAGTACCTTGAGAGAAAAGCTGGACCTAAGAAGCATCAGTTGTGGTGTGCAAGAGAGACGTTTGCGCTGGTATGGTCATGTGGCGAGAATGGATGAAGATAGTTGTGTGAAAAAGTGCCACACCCTAGCGGTTGAGGGAACCTGTGGAAGAGGCAGACCCAGGAAAACCTGGGACGAGGTGGTGAAGCACGACCTTCGAACTTTAGGTCTCACTGAGGAAATGACTAGAGACCGAGACCTCTGGAAGTGTGCTGTGCGCGAGAAGACCCGGCAGGACAAGTGAGTCCACAACCCGTGGCCTTCTACATGGGATGGAGCCAGCCTACGTATGCATACCTTCCCTTCTTGGGACACAAAACTCTACTTGTGAAGACGTGTTGAGGCAAGTGAGGATCAGAATCGAAATCGATCAATGGAAATTGCGGATGTGCTACAGTGCCGGTGGCATGTCGAAACTCTGCTTGTGAAGACCCATTGAGGCAAGTGAGGATCAGAATCGAAATCGATCAATGGAAATGCAGATGTGTTACCAGTGCCGGTGGCATGTAAGAGAACTTTCCGTTTCGCGACCGTTGCCAGCACCGCCCCGTTTCGTGTCGTTGCCAGCCTCGCCTGGCCCTCGTGCCGGTGGCACATAAAAAGCACCATCCGTTCGTGGCCGTTTGCCAGCTCTGTCTGGCACCAGTGCGGGTGGCACGTAAAAAGCACCCACTACACTCACGGAGTGGTTGGCGTTAGGAAGGGCATCCAGCCGTAGAAAACACTGCCAGATTGACTGGGCCTGATGAAGCCTTCTGGCTTCACAGACCCCAGTAGAACCGTCCAACCCATGCTAGCATGGAAAACGGACGCTAAATGATGATGATGATGATGATGATATATATATAATTGAAAAATAGGATAAAATCTTTGTAAGAATTTATCAAGTAGTTAGCATGAGAAACCTCATAAGGGTTTCTCATGTTAACGCTGAGAGGACGAAAGATCATGGGCCCGGTTTCCTGGTTTCTGTGGCGTATGTGTTCCCCCCAGCTGGACGGGATGCCAGTCCATCGCAGCATTACTCAAGAAGCAAGAACAAAGAGTGAGAGAAAGTTGGGGGTGAAAGAGTACAACAGGGGTCGCCACCATCCCCTGCCGGAGCCACGTGGAGCTGTAGGTGTTTTCGCTCAATAAACACACACAACGCCCGGTCTGGGAATCGAAACCGCAATCCTCCGACTGTGAGTCCGCTGCCCTAACCACCGGGCCATTTTGCCTCCACGTCTTGGGTTAAATATAATTAGGGAAATGATGAGAGGGAGATTTGACTATTGGCCATGTAGCTCTTTTGCTGACTAACATGGTCCCTTGCCTCCATGTCTTGGGTTAAATATAATTAGGGATTTGATGAGAGGGAGATTTGACTATTGGCCACGTAGCTCTTTTGCTGACTAACGTGGTCCCTTGCCTCCATGTCTTGGGTTAAATATAATTAGGGATTTGATGAGAGGGAGATTTGACTATTGGCCACGTAGCTCTTTTGCTGACTAACGTGGTCCCTTGCCTCCATGTCTTGGGTTAAATATAATTAGGGATTTGATGAGAGGGAGATTTGACTATTGGCCACGTAGCTCTTTTGCTGACTAACGTGGTCCCTTGCCTCCATGTCTTGGGTTAAATATAATTAGGGATTTGATGAGAGGGAGATTTGACTATTGGCCACGTAGCTCTTTTGCTGACTAATGTGGTCCCTAGTACACTATCAAAAATGATGATGATGATGATGACTCAGGTAAATTTTGTTTTTTTTTAATTAATAAAAACACGTGTGCTTTCTTTTGCAGGTGGAAAACTTGCTGATCAGTTCTAAAGGTTGTATAAAGCTTTGTGATTTTGGTAGCGCTACTATCAAGAGCCACAATCCTGACATTTCTTGGTCTGCAATTCAGAGAAGTCTGGTGGAAGATGAGGTGTGTATCAATCTGTTTGCTTATTTCAAGCTTGTTAGGGTAACGAACTGAATGCTTTGTGGTGGTTAGGTGTTTAGTTACATCCCTTTTATATGAGTTCGAATCTTGTCCTGGTTTGATTTTTTTGCCCCACTGCCCACTTTTTAGAAATAATTTCTGGGGTCATTAATGTAAGTACTAACACCACACAAACACAAATTTGTATACACACACATACACACACAAAACACACCATACATAAGCAACAACATACACAAACACCATGCACACATATATACACAAATGCACACCACATACACAAACACACTAAGTTCACCCCCACACGCATACAGACACATACACACATACATGCACCACACACACATACATGCACCACACACACATACATGCACCACACACACATACATACACAACACACACATACACACCCACGCACCATGCGCATATACACACACACTATGCATGCACACACTACATGCACATACACACCATGTATGCACGCACACACCATACATGCACACACACCATGCGTGCACACACACACTATGCACACACACACCATGCATGCACGCACACACACACACGTGCATAACACACCATGCACACACACATACATGCACAACACACACACACACGTGCATCACACACCATGCACACACACATACATGCACAACACACACACACACACGTGCATCACACACCATGCACAACACACACACACACACCATGCACACACACATACATGCACAACACACACACACACACCATGTACACACATACACAACACACCCACCCATGCACAACACACACACACACCCACCCATGCACAACATACATACACACACACACACACACCATACCCATGCATGTCTAATTCACTCCCACTCACACTGTCTCTCTCTCAAACTTGATCCCACTAAAAAAAGTGGAGGGAATGCAAAGGAAGAACAAGTATGTTGATGATGATGAGGAGGAGGAGGAGGAAGAGTAAGTGTAGCTGAACGGTTGAGAAATTTGCTTCACACTCGTTAAGGCCCAAGGCTTGATCCTACAGTGCCAACCAGGCTAAACCCCATCCTCATTGTTTTCAATTAATTATGGATTATTTCGTAGCTTCAAGGGTTTTGATAAATGTGATTGTATATTTTTACTAGCAGCATAGACCGGCGTTGCCTGGGTATGTAAGAGCCCCTAGTAGGCAACGACTAATCCCAATCTAGTCCTTTCCCTCTAGGGAACGAAGGTGCATGTGTAGGTTGCAATGTCTTCTCTTCACTCGAATACTTCTGTGTATACAATGTTCCTAGCTGTCCCTTTGGGCGAAAACATGAAAACATCATTGTGCCTCCCAACGCGTAAACAGCCCATGTACAGCCCAGAAAATGTGTTGCATATAAAAAGCTTAGATTCTCGACCCCATGTCGAATTTATCGAGTTTTTCAGAACTGGGGGAACTTTTCAAAATTTTCGCTGCGTTAGTTTTGAATTATGACATTGGGCTATGTGTGTGTTAAGTTTCATCAGAATCGGTTGAAAGCCATGGTCAGGGTGAGGGTACAGCCTAACAGACACACAAACAGACAAACTGCCGTTTATATAGAAAGAGATACTGACATTGTAGACTGTGTGTGAGAGGCCAGATCTAACTAGTTTGAACATAAAACCAACAAAATGCAGATACGGCCAATTTAAATGCTAATGAGTTAAAAATAAAATATCGATGAAAATAAATTAACCCTTCGCTATTCAGATTACTATCGAGTAGAATATTTAGACCAAGTTTAAAGATTAAAGTGTTAATCCTGTAGCGTTCAGATTATCGTATCAAATGTCATTGCTTATTTATTTAAATTGTTTTGAATTAATCATGTGTTGTCTCGTAGCTTCACGATTTCTGTGATGTGGTTGTTGATTTTGTTGGAACGGCATTGGAGGGAAGGTGTGAAAGGCTGGACCTGGATGATAAAAGAAGCAGAATATTCAGACCAGCTTTAAATGTTAAAGTATGCCAGAACTGCTTGACTGGCTAAAAGGCACCATTCGAGCGTGGTTGTTGCCAGTGGCACGTAAAAAGCACCCATTACATTTTTGGAGTGGTTGGCATTAGGAAGGGCATCAAGCTGTAGAAACCTCGCCAGAACAGATTGGAGCCTGGTGCAGCCTCCTGACTTGTCAGTCCTCAGTTAAACCGTCCAACCTATGCCAGCATGGAAAGCGGATGTTTAAAGATAATGATAACCCTACAGCATTCATATTATTGTATCGAATATCATGCTTATTTATCTAAATTGTTTTCAATTAATCATGTGTTATCTCGTAGCTTCATGATTTCTATGATGTGGTTGTTGATTTTGTTGGAATGACATTGGAGGTAAGGTGTGAAAGGCTGGACCTGGAGGATTTGGACATAAAACAAGCAGAATATTTAGACCAGGTTTAAATGTTAAAGGATGCCAGAGCTGCCCGACTTATTTCTTTACTGCCCATTAGGGGCTATGCACAGAGGGAACAAACAAGGACAGACAAACGGATTAAGTCGATTATATCGACCCCAGTGCATAACTGATGCTTATTTAATCAGCCCCAAAAGGATGAAAGATAAAGTCAACCTCGGCAGAATTTGAACTCAGAACATAGCGGCAGACGAAATACCGTCAAGAATTTCACCCGGTGTGCTAACTGCCTGACTGGCTTAAAGGCACCATTCGAGTGTGGTTGTTGCCAGTGCTGCCCGACTGGTGCCCGTACCATGTAAAAAGCCCCCATTACATTCTGGGGGTGGTTGGCGTTAAGAAGGGCATCTGGCTGTAGAAACCTCACCAGAACAGATTGGAGCCTGGCGCAGCCTCCTGACTTGCCAGTTCTCTGTCAAGCCATCCAACCCATGCCAGCATGGAAAGCGGATGTTTAAAGATGATGATAACCCTTCAGCATTCAGGTTACTCTGTCAAATGTGATGCTTATTTATTCTCATTGTTTTCAATTAATTATGCATTATCTCGTAGCTTTAAGATTTTGATTTGATTGCTTATTTTTACAGTAACATAAATAAGCATTACATTTGACAGGGTAATCTGAATGCTAAAGGAATAATCCTTGTCACCACCACCACGACCACCATCATCACCTCCCCTTGCTTCACCTTCTCTATTTGCAGTGATAATTAACCACCCCCTCTTTCATATTTTCAGATCGCTAAAAATACCACCCCTATGTACCGTGCCCCTGAAATGCTAGATCTTTACCAGAACTTCCCAATCAATGAGGCTGGTGACATATGGGTAAGTACTCGTATTGTGTTATCTAGTTTCACTTTCACTATCAACTCAATGTTCACAAACATACTACACAACTTAGACATTTTATGCATATTCTATATCCTGTACATACATCACATTCTATGGCACGTAAAATACACCAATCCGACCGTGGCCATTGCCAGCCTTGCCTGGCACCTGTGCAGGTGGCACGTAAAAAGCACCCACTACACTCACGGAGTGGTTGGCGTTAGGAAGGGCATCCAGCTGTAGAAACATTGCCAGATAAGACTGGAGCCCGGTGCAGCCTTCTGGCTTCCCAGATCCCCGGTCAAACCGTCCAACCCATGCTAGCATGGAGAACGGACGTTAAACGATGATGATGATGATGAAAGGGAAAGTTTACGAAAATAAACAAAAGACGAAGGCAGGTGGAGTACAAACAAACAAATGTATTACTGTAGCGCTCAGGAATAGAAATAGAACAAGTCTTTTACATTTCGAGCCTATGCTCTTCAACAGAAAGATACACAGAAAAAACAAGGAGAGAAACATATATATATAGTTAATCCAAACATGAAAACACAAAGAGAAAACACAACAATGCTAGGACGTGGAACAAGTTCAGTGTTATTGGACGCTCAGGAAAGGAAAGAAAGAAGGAGGATTTAACATTTCGAGCGGAGCTCTTCGTCAGAAACATAGGAGCGAGGTAAATGCAGTAAAAATAGGTGGGTGGGTTAGTTGGGCCCCATGATACTCGCTGGGAGTTCATGGTATGAAATTCATTGTCATTGCTCCAATTTGGTCGCCAATACCATATACTTAGTTTAAAATGCAGTAAAAATAGTGAGGTCAGTGGGGCCCCATTTAAGTGGCCCTTCAGAAATTGAAGTTCCCTACAATACTCCCTGGGAGTTCATGGTATGAATTTCATTGTCATTGCTCCAATTGGGTTGCCAATGCCATGTATTTAGTTTAAAATACAGTAAAAATAGGGTTATCAGTAGGGCACCAATTAGGCGGCCCTTGAAAAAATAGACCCCCCTCTTAGGACATTCCCTGACGTTAGGGAAATTGCTGGTTTGAGTTACGTTGTCCTTGCACCACCAATCTAGGAGGAGTTAACGAACATAAAAACGTAACAGACAGAGAAACCTCACTCAAATTTAGAACAGGATTAAACGCATTCCTGGAAACTGGTACGTAAATACTAAACACATTGTTCCAGTCCACTCAGCTGGCAGAAATGGTTTATCCTGCGACAGATTGGCGTCCCATCGAGGGGAAAAAATATATCCGCCATGGAAACTTGGAAACTGGCCCTATGAGCCTATATGAGTTAGGGTTAGACTGCACATTTTAAGTGTAAATGAACAGCTCACTAAGTGTAAATGGCCAGGTAGACCACATGTTAAAGTATAAATGGTTAGATAGACCACATACCAAAGTGGCACCTGTGTACCCTTAATGCATTCCTCAAGAAGAATCAGGATGTTACATGGTACAACAAGGTTGCACCTTTGAATTACATGTACAGTCCGTCTGACAGGCGTCGACACAGCTTTTGTTTACTCACCTCTATTCGCAGGGCATGGGTTAACTTGAAGCTATGGTAAAGATACTTGCTCAAGATGCCACATAGTAGTGGCATTGAGATTTCATAGCTTTGAGATTTCAATGATGTGATTGTATACTTTTAGAATGGCATTGTAGTGTAGGTGTGAGAAGCCAGATATGGCCAGTTTGAACATAAAGAACATAAAAGATTGTGTTCTTCAGCAAAATACTTCACTTCATGTTGTTCCAGTCCAGATTTTCTACGGCTGGCTGCCCATTTTGTCATCGAACCTCATCCGTTTCCAAACAAGGTAATATTTAGACACACATGACCAGACATGTTTTTATGGAAGATTGGAAATAATGGACACTGCTTGCAAGGAGACAGTAACAAACATACAAGCACTCACACACACACACACACACACACACTTGTAGAACAATTTGGCCAGACATGGGTGGTTTAAATACTGAAGGGTTAAATGTTGATGATGATGATGACTGCTTCTGTCACTAATAATGTGTGTGTGTGTTCCAACTATGTTTTTACGGGACCCATCGCTGTACATGTTCGACGTACCCCATTTATTATTCTTCGTTTATGTTTCCAGGCCCTCGGATGTCTCCTGTACCAGTTATGTTTTGCAGAACATCCATTTGAAGACTCAGCCAAGCTCAGAATACTCAACGCTAATTACTCAATTCCTGAAACGGACACCAAGTTTACCGTCTTTCATGACTTGATACGTAAGTAGTAGAAGGATTGTGGTGGTGGTGGTGGTAATAGTGATGATGGTGGAGGTGGTGGTGGTGGTGGTGGTAGTGATGGTAGTGGTGCTGGTAGCAGTAGTGATGATGGTGGTGGTGGTGGTAGTAGTAGTGATGGTGGTGGTAGTAGTGGTGGTGGTGGTAGCAGTAGTGATGGTGGGTAGTAGTTATGGTGATGGTGGTGGTGGTAGTAGTGATGATGGTGCTGGTAGTGGTGGTGGTGGTGGCAGTAGTGATGATGGTGGTATTAGTAGTGATAGTGGTGGTGGTGGTGGTCGTAGTGATGATGGTGGTATTAGTAGTGATAGTGGTGGTGGTCGTAGTGATGATGGTGGTATTAGTAGTGATAGTGGTGGTGGTGGTGGTCGTAGTGATGATGGTGGTATTAGTAGTGATAGTGGTGGTGGTGGTGGTCGTAGTGATGATGGTGGTATTAATAGTGGTGGTGGTGGTGGTGGTAGTAGTAGTGATGATGGTGGTGGTGGTGTCAAGGCACATGGCTTTGGTGATTAGTGAGTTCAATTCCTGGCACCGTATTGTGTCCTTGAGCAAGACCCTTTACTTCATTTTACTCCACCCCACTCAGCTGGCAGAAATTAAATGTACCTGTAATTCAAAGGGCCAGCTTTGTCACCTTCTGTGCATCACACTGGGTTTCCCTCAGAACTACATTAAGGACACGAGTGTCTGTGGAGTACTCAGCCACTTGTACATTAATTTTGCGAGCAGACCGTTCCATCGATCAGGTCAACTAGAACACTCATTGTCACAACCGATGGAATACTAGCTTTGTTTTGGTGTAGTAGAGAAGATGGTATTGGTGCTGGTAGTAGCAGTTCTTGTAGTAGTTGTCGTAGATGTTGTCATCGTCCTGTATCGTATGCTTAGTGGTTCAGTGAAGTTATAGACTAAGTGGAAGCACTCCGTCGGTTACGACAATGAGGGTTCCGGTTGATCCGATCAACGGAACAGCCTGCTCGTGAAATTAACGTGTAAGTGGCTGAGCACTCCACAGACACGTGCACCCTTAACGTAGTTCTCGGGGAGATTCAGCATGACACAGAGAGTGACAAGGCCGGCCCCTTGAAATACAGGTACAACAGAAACAGGAAGTAAGAGTGAGAGAGAAAGTTGTGGTGAAAGGGTACAGCAGGGATCACCACCATCCCCTGCCGGAGCCTCGGATGGAAGCACTCAGTCGGTTACGACGATGAGGGTTCCGGTTGATCCGATCAATGGAACAGCCTGCTCATGAAATTAATGTGTAAGTGGCTGAGCACTCCACAGACACGTGCACCCTTAACGTAGTTCTCGGGGAGATTCAGCGTGACACAGAGAGTGACAAGGCCGGCCCCTTGAAATACAGGTACAACAGAAACAGGAAGTAAGAGTGAGAGAGAAAGTTGTGGTGAAAGGGTACAGCAGGGATCACCACCATCCCCTGCCGGAGCCTCGTGGAGCTTTTAGGTGTTTTCGCTCAAAAACACTCACAACGCCCGGTCTGGGAATCGAAACCGCGATCCTACGACCACGAGTCCGCTGCCCTAACCACTGGGCCATTGCGCCTCCACATATATATATATATATATAGGCTGGCCCCTTGAAATACAGGTACAACAGAAACAGGAAGTAAGAGTGAGAGAAAATTGTGGTGAAAGGGTACAGCAGGGATCACCACCATCCCCTGCCGGAGCCTCGTGGAGCTTTAGGTGTTTTCAGTCAAAAACACTCACAACGCCCGGTCTGGGAATCGAAACCGCGATCCTACAACCACGAGTCCGCTGCCCTAACCACTGGGCCATTGCGCCTCCACATATATATATATATATATAGGCTGGCCCCTTGAAATACAGGTACAACAGAAACAGGAAGTAAGAGTGAGAGAAAATTGTGGTGAAAGGGTACAGCAGGGATCACCACCATCCCCTGCCGGAGCCTCGTGGAGCTTTAGGTGTTTTCGGTCAAAAACACTCACAACGCCCGGTCTGGGAATCGAAACCGCGATCCTACAACACGAGTCCGCTGCCCTAACCACTGCACCATTGCACCTCCTCAATAGACTAAGTATTAGGCTTAAAAAATAAGTCCTGAGGTTTTATTCAGCTAAAAAAATACTTCAAGGCTGTGCTCCAGTATGGCCGCAGTCAAACGCCTGAAACAGGTAAAGGAATAAAAGAAGAATAGAATATATTGGGTTGTCTGGAAAGTTTGTGCCGATTTATAGTAGCTTACCTTTCAACTTATTTTAGAACATGGTTGAGTCCATAAAATAGGATTTGACTACACCTCCATTTAGAGCACAGTTTAAGCTAGCTCTGCTTTTCTCTCAAGATACTGGGTTGTCTGGAAAGTTTGTGCCGATTTATAGTAGCTTACCTTTCAACTTATTTTAGAACATGGTTGAGTCCATAAAATAGGATTTGACTACACCTCCATTTAGAGCACAGTTTAAGCTAGCTCTGCTTTTCTCTCAAGATATGGGTTGTCTGGAAAGTTGTGCCGATTTATAGTAGCTTACCTTTCAACTTATTTTAGAACATGGTTGAGTCCATAAAATAGGATTTGACTACACCTCCATTTAGAGCCCAGTTTAAGCTAGCTCTGCTTTTCTCTCAAGATACTGGGTTGTCTGGAAAGTTTGTGCCGATTTATAGTAGCTACCTTTCAACTTATTTTAGAACATGGTTGAGTCCATAAAATAGGATTGACTACACCTCCATTTAGAGCACAGTTTAAGCTAGCTCTGCTTTTCTCTCAAGATACTGGGTTGTCTGGAAAGTTTGTGCCGATTTATAGTAGCTTACCTTTCAACTTATTTTAGAACATGGTTGAGTCCATAAAATAGGATTTGACTACACCTCCATTTAGAGCACAGTTTAAGCTAGCTCTGCTTTTCTCTCAAGATATTGGGTTGTCGGAAAGTTTGTGCCGATTTATAGTAGCTTACCTTTCAACTTATTTTAGAACATGGTTGAGTCCATAAAATGGATTTGACTCCACCTCCATTTAGAGCACAGTTTAAGCTAGCTCTGCTTTTCTCTCAAGATATTGGGTTGTCTGGAAAGTTTGTGCCGATTTATAGTAGCTTACCTTTCGACTTATTTTAGAACAAGATTGAGTCCATAAAATAGGATTTGACTACACCTCCATTTGGAGTCCAGTTTAAGCTAGCTCTGCTTTTCTCTCAAGATTTGGGTTGTCTGGAAAGTTTGTGCCGATTTATAGTAGCTTACCTTTCGACTTATTTTAGAACAAGATTGAGTCCATAAAATAGGATTGACTACACCTCCATTAGAGCACAGTTTAAGCTAGCTCTGCTTTTCTCTCAAGATATGGGTTGTCTGGAAGTTTGTGCCGATTTATAGTAGCTACCTTTCAACTTATTTTAGAACATGGTTGAGTCCATAAAATAGGATTTGACTACACCTCCATTTAGAGCACAGTTTAAGCTAGCTCTGCTTTTCTCTCAAGATACTGGGTTGTCTGGAAAGTTTGTGCCGATTTATAGTAGCTTACCTTTCAACTTATTTTAGAACATGGTTGAGTCCATAAAATAGGATTTGACTACACCTCCATTTAGAGCCCAGTTTAAGCTAGCTCTGCTTTTCTCTCAAGATACTGGGTTGTCTGGAAAGTTTGTGCCGATTTATAGTAGCTTACCTTTCAACTTATTTTAGAACATGGTTGAGTCCATAAAATAGGATTTGACTACACCTCCATTTAGAGCACAGTTTAAGCTAGCTCTGCTTTTCTCTCAAGATACTGGGTTGTCTGGAAAGTTTGTGCCGATTTATAGTAGCTTACCTTTCAACTTATTTTAGAACATGGTTGAGTCCATAAAATAGGATTTGACTACACCTCCATTTAGAGCACAGTTTAAGCTAGCTCTGCTTTTCTCTCAAGATATTGGGTTGTCCGGAAAGTTTGTGCCGATTTATAGTAGCTTACCTTTCAACTTATTTTAGAACATGGTTGAGTCCATAAAATTGGATTTGACTCCACCTCCATTTAGAGCACAGTTTAAGCTAGCTCTGCTTTTCTCTCAAGATATTGGGTTGTCTGGAAAGTTTGTGCCGATTTATAGTAGCTTACCTTTCGACTTATTTTAGAACAAGATTGAGTCCATAAAATAGGATTTGACTACACCTCCATTTGGAGTCCAGTTTAAGCTAGCTCTGCTTTTCTCTCAAGATATTGGGTTGTCTGGAAAGTTTGTGCCGATTTATAGTAGCTTACCTTTCGACTTATTTTAGAACAAGATTGAGTCCATAAAATAGGATTTGACTACACCTCCATTTAGAGCACAGTTTAGCTAGCTCTGCTTTTCTCTCAAGATATTGGGTGTCTGGAAAGTTTGTGCCGATTTATAGTAGCTTACCTTTCGACTTATTTTAGAACAAGATTGAGTCCATAAAATAGGATTTGACTACACCTCCATTTAGAGCACAGTTTAAGCTAGCTCTGCTTTTCTCTCAAGATATTGGGTTGTCTGGAAAGTTTGTGCCGATTTATAGTAGCTTACCTTTCGACTTATTTTAGAACAAGATTGAGTCCATAAAATAGGATTTGACTACACCTCCATTTAGAGCACAGTTTAAGCTAGCTCTGCTTTTCTCTCAAGATATTGGGTTGTCTGGAAAGTTTGTGCCGATTTATAGTAGCTTACCTTTCGACTTATTTTAGAACATGGTTGAGTCCATAAAATAGGATTTGACTACACCTCCATTTAGAGCACAGTTTAAGCTATCTTTTTGTGGAAGAAGATTTATGTTCCTATAACCTGTGTTAATTCTGTAACCCTTTAAAATGGAAGATAAGAAAGTTCATTTTCGGCACATGATGCTTTGGGAACCAGACAAAAATTGCTGCAGCTTGGCTGGGATGTGTTACCCCCCCTCCATATTCACCAGATATTGCTCCTTTGGATTTCCACTTATTCAGGTCTCTGCAGAATAGTCTTAATGGTAAAAATTTCAATTCCTTGGATGATGTAAAAAGATACCTTGATGAATTCTTTGCCATGAAATCACCTCAATTCTGGGCAGAGGGTATTTTCAAGTTAAAGGAAAGATGGAGACGCATTGTGCAACAAAATGGTTCATATTTGGTTGATTAAAAATGTGATGGCAAGTATTTATTGACCTTTTTCTTTCCTTTAAAAATCGGCACCAACTTTCCGGACAACCCAATATTTTAAAAATATGGTTTCATGTGTATCTGTGAAATCCTTTAAGTAAATTCTTCTCCCTCTGTCTTCTTTTGCAGGCTCTATGCTTCAAATCGACCCACGCCAACGTCCGGACATTAACAGCATCATTGACCGACTACAGGAGATTGCTGTGGCACGCGATGTCGACCTGAAGGGTCAATTGAACCTGACCAACGGAGTGAATTCACATCGTGAGTATTAACCCTTTCGATACCAACCCAGCTGAAACCGCCTCTGGATCTCTAGTACAAATGTCTTGTTTTCATAAGTTTTGAATTAAAATCTCCCCCCAAACCTTAGTCACAATCTATGTTCCTAACACTAGCTGAATGATAACTAAGTTATTTTACTAAATTCTTTGTTATATTTAACCCTTTTCAATACCAATCTGACTGAAACTGCCTCTGGTTCTGTAGTACAAATGTCTTGTTTTCTTAAATTTTGATTTAAAATCTTCCACCAAACCTTACTCACATTTTATGTTCCTGACACTAGCTTAATGATAAGTAAGTAATTTTACTAATTTTTTTGTTATATTTAAAGTAATTGAAAGAAACACAGAGCACCTCAAAATAAATACGGTAACAAAAGGGTTAAGTCTTTAGCATTCAGATTGGTTTGTCATAGGTAACACTCAAATTGTTTTGAATTAATCCTGCTTTATCTCCTAGCGTTAAGATTTCAATGGTGGGAATATATTTTGAACGACATTGTCAGATAGGTGTAAGACGCCAGATCTGACCACTTTGGACATAAAACAGGCAAAATATTTAGGCCAGATATGACAAGTTTAAATACTAAATGGTTAATCATCATCATCATCATCGTTTAACGTCCGCTTTCCTTGCTAGCATGGGTTGGACGAATGACTGAGGGCTGGCTGGCGAACGAGATGGCTGCACCAGGCTACAGTCTTGATCTGGCAGAGTTTCTACAGCTGGATGCCCTTCCTAACGCCAACCACTCCGAGAGTGTAGTGAGTGCTTTTTACGTGCCACCAGCACGGGGCCAGTCAGGCGGTACTGGCAACGACCTTACTCGAATCTTTTACACATGCCACCGACACAGGTACCAGTAAGGCGATGCTGGTAACGATCACGCTCGAATGGTGTCTTTTACGTGCCACCGGCACAGAGGCCGGATAGCCGCTCTGGCAATGATCATGCTCGGATGGTGCCCTTAACACCCTACTAGCACGGGGCTCGAGTGCCAGTAGGGCGACGCTGGTAACAATCACTCTCGAATGGTGCCTTTTAAGTGCCACTGGCATGGAAGCCGGTTAGACGCTCTGGCATTGATCACACTCGTATGATGCTCTTTGCACCCTGCTAGCACAGACGCTGTGGAGGTTCATGGCTTAGTGGTTAGGGTATTGGACTCCTGATCCTAAGATTGTGGTTTCAATTCCTGGACCGGTTGATACATTGTGTCCTTGAGCAAAACACTTCATTTTACTTATTCAAATTGTTTTGAATTAATCCTGCTTTATCTCCTAGCGTTAAGATTTTGAATGACATTGTCGGGTAGGTTTGAGAGGCCAAACCTGACCACTTTGAACGTAAAACATTTAGCATATTTAGGCTGGATATGGTCACTTGAAATTCTAAAGAGTTAAACAACTTTCATAGAAAATGCTATGGAGGTGTATGGCTTAGTGGTTAGGGTGTTGGACTTTTGGTCATAAGATTGTGGTTTCAATTCCTGGACCGGGCGATGCATTGTGTTCTTCAGCAAAATACTTCATTTCATGTTGTTCCAGTCCAGATTTTCTACGGCTGGCTGCCCATTTTGTCATCAACCCTCATCCGTTTCCAAACAAGGTAATATTTAGACACGCATGACCAGACATGTTTTTGTGGAAGATTGGGAATTATGGACACTGCTTGCAAGGAGACAGTAACAAACATACACGCACTCACACACACACACACACACACACACACACACACACACGTGTATAATAGGGCTTCTTTCAGTTTCCGTCTACCATATCCACTCACAAGGCTTTGGTCAGTTAATGGCTGTAGTAGAGGACATGATCTCAAGGTGCCACGCACGGGAAGCAATTCTCTTACCACACAGCCACACCTGCATCTTTTCCTGTAAGGTAAAAAAATATTTTTCAAAAATGTAGTGGCTGTGTGGTAAGTAGTTTGCTTCCCAACCACATGGTTCCGGGTTCAGTCCCACTGCGTGACACCTTGGGCAAATATCTTCTACTATAGCCTCGGGCTGACCAAAGCCTTGTGAGTGGATTTGGTAGATGGAAACTGAAAGAAGCCTGTCGTATATATGTATATATATGTGTGTGTGTGCTTTATGTTTGTGTGTCTGTGTTTGTCCCCCCAACATTGCTTGACAACCGATGGTGGTGTGTTTATGACCCCATAACTTAGCAGTTCAGCAAAAGAGACTGATAGAATAAGTACTGGGCTTACAAAGAATAAGTCCTGGGGTCAATTTGCTCGACTGAAGTCGGTGCTCCGGCATGGCCACAGTCAAATGACTGAAACAAGTAAAATAGTATAAAGAATATCTATTTAATTATTTAATTCTCTTATTTATTAAATTATTTTATCCGTTTTTATGGTTTTTTTTTTAGCAGCCACTGCTCCAGCTGACCAACACCTGAACCTTAACACACCTCCACCACGACCACCACCACCGTCACCTTCACCGGCATCAGCGCGGCCCCCATCACCACAACCACCATCGTCCCAGTACACACATCCATCAGAGATGAACCAGTCCTCGTACCCAGCCTCTGGAGCCAGTCAGCTGTTCAGCTCCCTAAAAGGGGCTGGCGGCAGCCTGTTCAAGAACATAAAAGATGCATCGTCGAAGGTGATGGAAACTGTATCCGCGTAAGTCCTTCTGTCTGTTGTCCTTGTGATTTAGGGTGCATCTCCATTTTGGGGTATGAACTGGTGAAGTGATGGGAAGGTGGGTGGGGTATGTTTTCTTTTTTTTTAATTCATGTTAGAAGGCCCGTATTTAATTTTGTAGGGGCCACATCTTGGCTGGGATTAGACAGTGATCTTCTGGACCAATAGGTTTCAGAGACCCCTATGATTTTGTTACTTCAAAACAAGAGAAATAAAATGGGTCCCCATTAAATCTTGGAGCACCAAACAGTTTCAAGAAACCACAAAATCTAAAAGGGCCTTCATAAATTCAGATGGACTTAGTTAAATTAAAGGGTTTTTTAAATCTAAAAGGACCCAATAAATCAAAAGGGGACTCAGTAATTTTTTAAGAATTGTATTGGAAATGCATAGCTTAGTGGTTAGAGTGTCGGACTCATGATTGAAAGTTTGTGGTTTCAATTCCTTGACCGGGCGATGTGTTGTGTTCTTGAGCAAGACACTTCATTTCACATTGCTCCAGTCCACTCAGCTGGCAGAAATGGTTAATCCTGTGACAGATTGGCGTCCCATTGAGGGAAAAATATATCCACCATGGAAACTTGGAAACTAGCCCTATGAGCCCCTATGATCCTGGGAAGATCTCATTGGATTGAAAAAAAAATTTGAATTCATTAAAAAAATTATAAATTATTTGATTGTTGTGGATGTATTTTTTAAACTTTTAACTCCAAGCTTTAGGCTTCTCTGAGTTAAAGGGGTTCACAATATTCCATCCAAATGAGTAATGCTTCTATTTCAAAGGGTCCCTGTCTGGTTAATTCACTGTAGAGAAAGTTCACCGTCATCAATTCTTGTTTTTTTTTTTAGCAATATAGGCATAGGAGTGGCTGTATGGTAAGTAGCTTGCTTATCAACCACATAGTTCCAGGTTCAGTCCGGCTGCGTGGCACCTTGGGCAAGTGTCTTCTGCTATAGCCTCAAACCGACCAAAGCCTTGTGAATGGATTTAGTAGACGGAAACTGAAAGAAGCCCGTCATATATATGTATATATATATAGTTTAAGGTCAGGGTTTATGGTTTGGGCTTAGGGCTAGATTTTAGGGTTAGGGCTTAAGGCTAGGCTTTAGAGCTTGGATTTAGGGTTAGAGTTAGGGTTAGACTGCACATTTTAAGTGCAAATGAACAGCTCACTAAGTGTAAACGGCCATGTAGACCACATGTTAAAGTATAATGGTTAGATAGACCACATACCAAAGTGGCACCTGTGTACCCTTAATGCATTCCTCAAGAAGAATCAGGATGTTACATGGTACAACAAGGTTGCACCTTTGAATTACATTTACAGTCCGTCTGACAGGTGTCAACACAGTTTTTGTTTACTCACCTCTATTTGCAGGGCATGGGTTAACTTGAAGCTATGGTAAAGATACTTGCTCAAGATGCCACATAGTAGTGACATTGAACTTGGGACCTGTGATGGCGAAACAGGCTTCTTTACCATTCAGCCATGCCAACATCACTCACATACGCACACACACATATATATATATTTAGAAACACTGCCAGATCAGACTGGGACCGGTGCAGCCTTCTGGCTTCCCAGACCCCAGTTGAACCGTCCAACCCATGCTAGCATGGAAAGCGGACGTTAAACGATGATGATGATAATGATATATATATATGTATTATATATACATTACATACAGACTACCAAACATACATATACACATACATCATCGTTTAACGTCCGTTCTCCATGCTAGCACGGGTTGGACGGTTCGACTGGGGATCTGGGAAGCCAGAAGGCTGCACCAGGCTCCGGTCTTATCTGGTAGTGCTTCTACAGCTGGATGCCTTTCCTAACGCCAACCACTCTGTGAGTGTAGTGGGTGCTTTTTACGTGCCACCTGCACAGGTGCCAGGCAAGGCTGGCAACGGCCACAGTTGGATTGGTGCATTTTACGTGCCACTGGCACGGAAGCCAGTCGAGGCGGCGCTGGCATCGGCCACGATTCGGATAGTGCTTTTTACGTACCACCAGTCCAGGGGTCCTGGCATCTGCCGGGTGCCAGTCATAGGAATGGTTCAATTTCGATTCCGATTTCGATTTCAATTCATTATATATATACATACACACACATACATATACTCACATATACACATACACACACACATAGGAGCATTCTGTCGGTTACGACGACGAGAGTCCCAGCTGATACGATCAACAGAACAGCTTGCTCGTGAAATTAACGTGCAAGTGGCTGAGTACTCCACAGACACATGTACCTTTAACGTAGTTCTCAGGGAGTTTCAGCGTGACACAAAGTGTGACAAGGCTGGCCCTGATGAATTACAGGTACTACTCATTTTTGCCAGTTGAGTGGACTGGAGCAAAGTGAAATAAAGTGTCTCGCTCAAGGACTCAATGCATGGCCAGGAATTGAACTCACGCTCACATACATGCATATACACACATATA
>NC_043026.1:3804930-3874930 GCF_006345805.1 Octopus sinensis
TTACATCGACCCCCAGTGCGTAACTGGTACTTAATTTATCGATCCCGAAAGGATGAAAGGCAAAGTCGACCTCGGTGGAATTTGAACTCAGAACGTAACAGCAGACGAAATACCTATTTCTTTATTACCCACAAGGGGCTAAACATAGAGGGGACAAACAAGGACAGACATAGGTATTAAGTCGATTACATCGACCCCCAGTGCGCAACTGGTACTTAATTTATCGACCCCGAAAGGATGAAAGGCAAAGTCGACCTCGGTGGAATTTGAACTCGGAATGTAACGGCAGACAAAATACCGCTAAGCATTTCGCCCGGCGTGTTAACGATTCTGCCAACTCGCTGCCTTTATTCATTATTCTTCTTAGGGCAGATAATCTCCTATTACAATCACATGCTTCGTCTCCTGTGTAAACACATCTGACAGAAGAGGATGCATGTTGTGGTCTTTATCCATGACGGCTGCAACATATTCCCGTCTCGTTTGTTCATGAAGCTCCCCTTCGTCCCATGTTCACACACATCTATTCACTGCATATCATGCCAAGAGCACTGATGTGTATATTGCCACATGTCCCTAGCAGAAGGGGACCAGTCTAGCATCGGTGCTGGACCTGCCAGATCACATGACACTGTGTGGAGTGGTTGGTGTTAGGAAGGGCATCTGGCCATAAAATCCCTGCCAAAACAGACACAGTAGCCTAAGGTAGTTTTTCTACCTGGCCAGCTCCTGTCACTTGTCGTACCCATGCATGCATAGAAAATGGAGATGAAACGATGATGATATATATGTATATATATATATATATATATATAAGTAGTTGAATGAATTATCCTAGTATGGATAATTCGGTTAACCGATACCCGGGTAGCAAATTCACGTCAGAAAACACGGTTGAAGCTACATGCCAAGGGCAGAGATCACGTACTTTCGTGTGGAAATTTGTGTGTTTTTTTTACTATAAATAAATGAAAGAATGGAGTTTAACGACGATTTAACAAAATTCCTTTATTCTCGACATATGTTTCGAAGACTGCATATTCTTAATTCCGAAGGAATAAAGGGTGCATTATGCCGCCTTCTCATCAGGAAAGACAAGGAATTTATGTCAGCATCATGATGAACAAAAACTTTTAGATGACTGCCCACACGGATGCTGACATAAGTTTCTGATATCATGATGCTGACATAAGTTCCTGACATCATGATGCTGACATAAGTTCCTGACATCATGATGCTGACATAAGTTCCTGACATCATGATGCTGACATAAGTTCCTGACATCATGATGCTGACATAAGTTCCTGACATCATGATGCTGACATAAGTTCCTTGTCTTTCCTGATGAGAAGGCGGCATAATGCACCCCTTATTCCTTCCAAATTAAGAATATGCAGTCTTCGAAACATATGTCGAGAATAAAGGAATTTTGTTAAATCGTCGTTCGACTCCATTCTTTCATTTATATATATATATATATATATATATATATATATATATACATACATACACACGTGTTAGGAAGGGCTTCCAGCTGTGAAATTCTTGCCAAAACAGACACAGTATCCTTGGGTAGTTTTTCTACCTGGCTGGCTCCTGTCAACCATCCTACCCATGCATGCATGGAAGACAGGCATACATATATACATACACTTTATATATATATATTAATATATATATATATATATATATATATATTATATATATATATATATATATATTATATATATACACACACACACACACTTATACATATATATATTATACATGCATACAAACATATATGTATATTTGTAAGTTTATATTATATATATACACACTCACATGCATACACTTATACATATATATATATATTATAGATGCGTACAAACATACGTACATATATGTATGTTTGTAAGTTTATATATATATATATATATATACACGCACGCACACGTGTGTGTGCGTATATATATGTATATATAAAATATTATTTGAGACAAAACCACTATTTTGCAAAACAAACAAGGAAAGACTTAATCATACATAAATTTAATAAATAGTCAAAAAAACCGCCACTACAATCGTTTCTTGTCTTGATCGACAATCTTCAGGTGGACTTCCAATAATTCAGTTACAATTATTTTTTTGACTATCTATTAAATTTTATGTATTGATTAAGTCTTTCCTTGTTTGTTTTGCAAAATAGTGGTTTTGTCTCAATAATATTTTATAATATTTTACTATAAAATTGGATTTAATCCTAAATCTGATTTTTTTTCCCTGTAAATTTGGATATATTCCCTAATATTTATTATTTATATGTATATATATATATATATATATATATATTTAAATAAAATGTATAAATGTATGTTTGTGTATGTGTGTATGTATATATATATATATATATATATTTCTTTTACTTGTTTCAGTCATTTGACTATGGCCATACTTGAGCACCCACACACACACACATATATATATAAAATCATTTTCATCAAGCATCCATGCTGACATGGATTTGACAGTTCAATGGGATCTAATAGGGTCCAAGGACCGCATCATGCCTTTAGCGTCCCTTTTGGCATGGTTTCTATGGCTGGGGCGGGGGTGGAGGGTGGGGTGCTTTCCTAACACCCAACAATTTTTACAGCATGTACTGGGTTCCCTTTTCATTGAACCAACACCAAGGAGGATCAGCCCATAACTGGTATGGCTCGGGGTCGATAATGCTGTTGCTATGTATACTGCTGCTGCTGTTGCTGCTACTACTATTACTACTGCTAATAATAATAATAATAATAATAATAATGCTACTAATAATTATACTACTATTGCTACCACTGCTGTTAATGCTATTACTGATGATGATGATGATGATGATGGTCAGCATACCATTGCTACTACTACTACTAATAATAATTTCTGCTGAAGCATCAAATAGAAAGAGGAGAATTTTTTTAAAAAAACATGGAATTTTGATGTGTGATGTGACTAAGGTGTGGGTTCTGTGAGTTGAAATGGCATCTCATGGCCAGTAGTAATTCCCTTAGATTGTATGTAGGTTTACATACGTGCATGCA
This sequence comes from Octopus sinensis, assembly GCF_006345805.1. NCBI lineage: Eukaryota > Metazoa > Mollusca > Cephalopoda > Octopoda > Octopodidae > Octopus > Octopus sinensis. The sequence goes on from NC_043026.1 coordinate 3,807,996, forward strand.
TGCATACATACATATTTATATATGTATGTATGCACATACACACATACACGAGCACATAGGTGCAAAACAAGGTCGAGAAAATAGTACTCAATACCCAAAGGTAGAGTATATTTATTTTCCATTGCAATCTCTTGCCTTTTTATCCAATTTCCATGTTTATTCAATGAGTTGGTAACCACAAACACTTACAAATATTTCTAAATCTCTCTCTCTATATAAACGGCAGTTTGTCTGTGTGCGTGTCTGTGTGTCTGTCAGGTTGTACCCTCACCCTGACCATGGCTTTCAACCGATTCTGATGAAACTTGACACACACATAGCCCAATGTCATAATTCAAAACTAACACAGCGAAAATTTTGAAAAGTTCCCCCAGTTCTGAAAAAAATCGATAAATTCGACATGGGATCGAGAATCAGAAACACAAACCACAGACTGTCTAGGGGACGCAACTCCACCTTTTTTAACTCTCAAAAAAAATTTACCATAATTTACCATGTTTTGGCTATAACTCTCTAAAAATGCTTTATAGTTATTTCCCTTACAAACCCGAGCAACGCCGGGCGATACTGCTAGTTATTATTATTATTCTCGTTTCTCATGGAGGAATGGCTGCATGAAATTAAGTAACACAATATCAGACCCGAAACTTTATAAACAGCCTGTATTATATCCTTACCAGCGGATAAGTGTGCATTCCGTGCAGTACTCTCTTACAAAGCACCACTTGCACAATATGTATTTTATGCCTCTGCTACCCAATGTTATAATAGTACAATCTGCATTCTACACAATTTCTATAACACAACCCACACGGCATGTACTACACCCAATCAACACCCTTTATGAAAATACAACCTACGTAACCTGTATTATGTACAATTGCTTCTTAATACTATAATGCAGTTTAAAATTAATAATTTTAACATAATGGTAATCTTTTCTAATTATAGGCACATGGTCTGACATTTTTTTTGCGGCAGGGGTGGTTAAGTTGATTACATCGACATTCCCCCCTCTCCAGTGCTCAATCGCTTTTTATTTTATTGGCCCTGGAAGGGCGAAAGGCAAAGCTGACCCCAGTGGCATTTGAACTCAGAATGTGAAGACAGATGAAATACTGCTAAGCACTTTGCCCAACTGGCTAACGATTCTGACAGCTTGCAGCCCTATTAATAATAATAATAATAATAGTAATGATGATGATAATTTATTGCCCACCTGGATGTAAGCAGCTGGTGACAATATGAGAAAGATAATCTCTCTATATATAAACGGCAGTTTGTCTGTCAGGTTGTACCCTCACCCTGACCACGGCTTTCAACCGATTCTGATGAAACTTGACACACACATAGCCCAATGTCATAATTCAAAGCTAACGCCGTGAAAATTTTGAAAAGTTCCCCCAGTTCTGAAAAAAATCGATAAATTGGACATGGGGTCGAGAATCTAAGCTTATCATATGCAACACATTTTCCGTTGTAGTTTTCGCAACTTGCAATCGGGAGACAGCTAGGAACATCATATACATAGAAGTATTCGAGTGAAGAGAAGACATTGCAACCTACACATGTGCCTTCTTTCCCTAGGGGGAAAGAACTAGATTGGGATTAGTCGTTGCCTACTAGGGGCTCTTACATACCCGGGCAACGCCGGGCTATGCTGCTAGTTAATAATAATACCTATGTTTTAATAAGTCTTTCTTTAATGATATTTATAATAGAGTTAATGACTCTTTATTAATAACAATGTCTGTTTAATCTTCTAGGAAGCAGAACAATTTAAATTTGTGTTTTTTAAATTGGATACGCAACAGTGTTACTTTAAGGACCAGAATATGCTGATGATTAAATCTTAATTATTTCATTTTGTAGAATTCTCTTTTGTGAACCTGTGTATAGTTTACACGCTATCTCTGTCTACCTCAGACTGGCTGACTTAAATCGGTTTTGGAAGCGACAAGGGTGCATGGCATTGATAAACTGCAACAACGGTGAAATACCTATCAGTTGCTCTTGGGATCACTTCCTGGGTGATTTGTTTGGCCTAGCTCTGAAATGAGCCAGAGAGACTGAGAGGGACAGACAGACAGACAGATGGGCACACAGCTAGATAAATAGCTACTGTATTTTCTGGAATATAAGTTAAATTTTTCAGACTAAAATTTACAGCCAAATACGATAGGTTGACTTATACACCAAGACAACATTGGAGGACCAAAAATTCCATGTGAAATGCATCAAGACTTGGAAAAATAGCGATGATGTTTGAATGTTTATACTATATACAATACTGACTTATACGCTGGAAAATACGGTACCTATATAAACTTACTTGTACTTGTGGCAACATTCACCCTGGGCGGGTTGAGTCGGCTTCTTCCACCACCCTCGAGGCATCTCGAACCATGGCACTCCACCCACGACGGTCCTGTGCCAGTTCACTGGAGATAGCGAGCCAGTCATGGTTCCATCGGCGCAGGCCGACCACCTGCGGTCCCGTGAACACGGAGAGGTCCTCCTTGATCGTCGTAGTCCAGGTCTTCAGCTGCCAGCCCGCACGTTTCTGCCAGTTGGGAAGTGGAGTCGAGAGAAGGACATCACGGCTCAGTTCACCCACCGGACGCCTACATGCATGGCCAAACCACCGCAAGTGCCGTTGCAGAAGGACGGATAGACCTATATAAGGACCTGTATATGCAGAAGGACCTATATAACCCTTTAGCATTTAAACTGGCTATATCTGGCCAAAAGTATTCTGCCTGTTTTATGTTCAAACTGGCCAGATCTGGTCTCTCACACCAACCCTACAATATCGTTTTAAAAATTAACAGCTACCTCATCAAAATCTCAAAACTACAAGATAATGCCTGATTAGTTCCAAATAATGTGGATAAAAAAGGATTAATTTTGGCAGAATAATGTGAACCCTAAAGGCTGAATTAGGCACAAGCTTATTTGTATGGGAAAAAAATCATTATGACTGAATACATCTGTAGTAAATCCTTCTTTTTAAATCATTGTTTGACCCTTTAGCATTCAAACTGGCCATATCCGGCCAAAAGTATTCTGCCTGTTTTATGTTCAAACTGGCCAGATCTGGTCTCTCACACCAACCCTACAATATCGTTTTAAAAATTAACAACTACCTCATCAAAATCTCAAAACTACAAGATAATGCATGATTAGTTCAAAACAAAGTGGATAAAAAAAGCATTAGTTTTGGTGGAATAATCCGAACACTAAAGGAATAAACACATACATATGCACACATACATGTATACAAACACATGTATACACACATTTGGAAGCACTCCGTCGGTTACGACGACGAGGGTTCCGGTTGATCCGATCAACGGAACAGCCTGCTCGTGAAATTAACGTGTAAGTGGCTGAGCACTCCACAGACACGTGTACCCTTAACGTAGTTCTCGGGGAGATTCAGCGCGACACAGAGAGTGACAAGGCCGGCCCTTTGAAATACAGGTACAACAGAAACAGGAAGTAAGAGTGAGAGAAAGTTGTGGTGAAAGAGTACAGCAGGGATCACCACCATCCCCTGCCGGAGCCTCGGATGGAAGCACTCCGTCGTTTACGACGATGAGGGTTCCGGTTGATCCGAATCAACGGAACAGCCTGCTCGTGAAATTAACGTGTAAGTGGCTGAGCACTCCACAGACACGTGTACCCTTAACGTAGTTCTCGGGGAGATTCAGCGCGACACAGAGAGTGACAAGGCCGGCCCTTTGAAATACAGGTACAACAGAAACAGGAAGTAAGAGTGAGAGAAAGTTGTGGTGAAAGAGTACAGCAGGGATCGTCACCATCCCCTGCTGGAGCCTCGTGGAGCTTTTAGGTGTTTTTGCTCAATAAACACTCACAACGCCCGGGCTGTGAATCGAAACCGCGATCCTACGACCGCGAGTCCGCTGCCCTAACCACTGGGCCATTGCGCCTCTATACACACATATACACATACACTCAGACACACCTGAATATACCATATTTTCTAACTTACAAATCAAATTTTTTAAACCAAAACTTACAGCCAGAAAAGACGGGTCGACTTCGGAGGACCAAAATTCCATGTGAAATGCTGCCGGATATGGAAAGATAATGACAAAACTTCCATGTTTACACTACATGTTTGTCCTATTTACGAAATCAAACTTGTATGCTGGAAAATACATTATCATTTAATCATCAATATATTCTTACGATTGAATTGATGTTGTTGTATTTCTTTATTTATCTATATATTATTTTATTTATCTATTTATTTATTCAGGACAATGAACAAAAATGAACTTGATATTTCTTATGTAACTTCAAGAATGATCGGTAAGTTGTGACCCCAGATTTAATTATGGTAGTTGTTGATAATGATTGTATATTTACCCTGAGTATATATGTACCCTTGTGATCACTTCTTGGGGTGATTTGTTTGGCCTGGCTCTGAAGAATATATATATATATCTCTTTACTCTCATTTACTTGTTTCAGTCAGTTGACTGCGGCCATGCTGGAGCACCGCCTTCAGTCGAGCAACTCGACCCCGGGACTTATTCTTTGTAACCCAGTACTTATTCAATCGGTCTCTTTTGCCGAACCGCTTAGTGACGGGGACATAAACACACCAGCATCGGTTGTCAAGCAATGCTAGGGGGTCAAACACAAACATACACGCACACACACATATATATACATATATACGACGGGCTTCTTTCAGTTTCCGTCTACTAAATCCACTCGCAAGGCGTTGGTCGGCCCGAGGTTATAGTAGAAGACACTTGCCCAAGGTGCCACGCAGTGGGACTGAACCCGGAACCATGTGGTTGGTAAACAAGCTACTTACCACACAGCCACTCCTGTGCCTATATATGTATATTTTTTAACACAATACACCTATAAAGGGATTATTTTTCCCTGGACAAAAACCACACATGTACACACACACATACATGTACACACACACACACAACACACACAAATACGACGAGCTGCTTTCGGTTTCCATTTACCAAATTCACTCACAAGGCTTTGGTCGGCCCGAGGCTATAGTAGAAGACACTTGCCCAAGGTGCCACGCAGTGGGACTGAACCCGGAACCATGTGGTTGGTAAACAAGCTACGTACCACACAGCCACACCTACGCCTTTATACATATATACGACAGGCTCCTTTCAGTTTCCGTCTACCAAATCCACTCACAAGGCTTTGGTCGGCCCGAGGCTATAGTAGAAGATACTTGCCCAAGGTGCCACGCAGTGGGACTGAACCCGGAACCATGTGGTTGGTAAGGAAGCTACTTACCACACAGCCACACCTACGCCTATATACATATATACGACAGGCTTCTTTCAGTTTCTGTCTACCAAATTCAATCACAAGGCTTTAGTCGGCCCGGGGCTATAGTAGAAGACACTTGCCCAAGGTCCCACACAGAACCCAGAACCATGTGGTTGGTAAGCAAGCTACTTACCACACAGCCACACCTACGCCTATATACATATATACGACAGGCTTCTTTCAGTTTCCGTTTACCAAATCCACTCACAAGGCTTTAGTCGGCCCGAGGCTATAGTAGAAGACACTTGCCCAAGGTGCCACGCAGTGGGACTGAACCCTGAACCAGGTGGTTGGTAAGGAAGCTACTTACCACACAGCCACTCCTACACCTATCATAACTACAATTTCCATTTGATTTTGATGTACTTGACTCAATAGGTCTCCTCTTTATCTTTATATATAAAACTGATGTTGTGTGAGAGTCTGTCTCCTCCGACTTAGATTCCTAACTACTCCCACATTTTGCGGTGCAGTTTAACCAAAACTGGGTATCTTATAGTCGTGATTCATATCAAGCCCTTCTGGGTATTAGCGCGCGTTTACGATGAGTCTACGATTTAAAAAAAAATTTACCATCATTTTTTCGTTTTTTTAATGCATTTTTTGCTCGGTTTATATAAGGGAAGTAACTCTCTAAAAATGCTTATATAGTTATTTCCCTTACAAACCCGAGCAACGCTGGGTGATACTGCTAGTTGTATATAAACTCTAACCCCAAAATTGTATATCGAGTCTGGATGAGACAACTGGTCTAGACTATTGTATGGCTGATCCCTTTTTCTCTTCGCTTCCAGTGATGTCGTTCCCAGCTGAAGGAGTAGAGTCAGCCTTTAAGAACCACATCGATGATGTCCGCTGTCTGCTGGACTCCAAACACCGTGGACAATATAGTGTATACAACCTTACTCAGAGAAATTATCGTGCTATCAAATTTGAAAATAGAGTGAGTAGTGGCTTTCATTCTTTAACCTTTGTAATGAGTGTTTGTGTGTGTATGTGTAGTTGTCTAAGAGTCCATAAGTCACAAAAAGATATGCACTTGTATATTTGTCGGTGTAGTAAGTATTTTAATCAAAATGTGAAGTGTTATAGAGCCATTTCTGTCCGTCTTACCAATTGGTTTCACACTGGTTATTAGGTAACAGGGTGACTAAAACTGCATACTCTTCAGAGATTTTTTTAATTTTTCTATATTTGTATATGTTTTTCCATACATGTCATCTCTGAAGAGGTCATGGTTTTACACAGCCAACCTGTTAATATTTGGTTATCTAATGCCCAGTGCAAAACTAACTGGTAAGATCAGCTGAAATGAATCTATAATACTGTATACTTTGATGTATGATATATATATATATATATTTTGTGTCGTCTATTTGAGTGTTTTGCATTCTTGTCTCATTTTGTATTTTTATATATATTTTTTATACATATATATATATATATATATAATTAATTAATAATATCAGGGTAATAAAGATTTTAGAAATTCTTACTACCAGTGGCCTAGCGTATAGTAAAATTAGTCAATAGACAATATATTATTCATATAAAATATAGTGTACATTTAAACACAACGTTCCTTCGTTAAAATTCGACGCAAACAGCCAGGGTCTTGTTGGGGTTTTGTCGAGTTGAAATGAAGGAATGCCATGTTTAACCCTTTAGCATTTAAACCGGCCATATCCGGCCAAAAGTATTCTGCCTGTTTTATGGTTAAACTGACCAGATCTGGTCTCTCACACCAACCCTACAATATCGTTTTAAAAATTAACAGCTACCTCATCAAAATCTCAAAGCTACAAGATAATGCACGATTAGTTCTAAATAATGTGGATAAAAAAGGATTAATTTTGGCAGAATAATGCGAATACTAAAAAGTTAAATGTACACCGTATTTTATATATATATATATATATATATAAAGTTAATCCAAACATGAAAGCACAAAAAAACACAACAACGCGAGGACGTGGAACAAATATAGTATTACTGGACGCTCAGGAAAGAAGGAGGGTTTAACGTTTTGAGCGGAGGCTCTTTGTCGGAAACATAGGAGAAGGAAAGACAGAGGAAAAAAAATCACCAACGGTACACACGCGGTCACATATATATATTTATCATATATCAAATGGATGTCTTATAAAACTATTCCAACATATAATAAGTCATACCAACAATCCAACATACCTCCATCGTCAGCTGCCCCACGGATATCACTATGGTTTTGATACCTGGGCAGTACCATGCATAAGCCTGGCTGTGTGGTTAAGAAGTGTGCGTTCCAATCATGTGGTTTCAGGTTCTGTCCCACTGTGGTACAAGTGCATACACACACACACAATCATATATTAATGTTTGTTTTTATGGTTAGTTATAATAAAAACAACGTAAAGTATACTAGCCATCTCAGTATGGCTAACCACTAAGGGTGGGTGTTACTGTAGCTTTTAGCCCCAGGAGATCATCGTCTCCAAAGGGAGGTCACCCTCTCTCGTAAACCTAAGTGATACGCACGGACTGCAGTTTCGAGGTATTTGCCTCTTATCAACGTACGGTAATCACCGGTTTTCGATGAGGAGAGACCTGTTTGCAAATATCTATTTAATGTTTTTCCCAGTAACCACTGTCACTGATTTCGAATCTGATGGGTTACTCTATACTTCTGTGGAATACGAATTTATCATTCTTATAGAAAAATTTTGTTGAAAGTGACTTCGAAGTGTCAGTCAGCTAAGCCATTGTGCCACATAAAAAGCAACTGTGACATTGCCACATTTAAAGCACTTGAGCTGGTGCCTCGTGAAAACAGCACCCAGTACACTCTGCATAGCGGTGGACATTAGGAAGGGCATTCAACGATTCCAAAACAGACAACCAAAGCTCTTGTCAAACCGTCCAACCCATGCCAGCAAGGAAAACAGATGTTAAATAATAATAATAATAATAATAATAATAATAATAATAATAATAATAATTTGTTCGTTTATTGGCCACAAGGGCTAACAAAAATCAATTAAAACATAAAGGGGCAAAACACAGGACGAAAGTTACAAAGGGTTTTGTCCGATATGGCATAGTGGTTAAGAGCGCAGGCTACTAATCCCAAGATTTCGAGTTCAATTCCAAGCAGTGACCTGAATAATAATAATAATAATAATAATAATAATTCGTTTATTGGCCACAAGGGCTAATAAGAATTAATTAAAACATAAAGGGACAAAACAGGACGAAAGTTAGAAAGGGTTTTGTCTGATATGGCATAGTGGTTAAGAGCGCAGGCTACTAATCCCAAGATTCCGAGTTCGATTCCAAGCAGTGACCTGAAGAATAATAATAATAAGAATAATAATAATGATAATTTGTTCATTTATTGGCCACAAGGGCTAACAAAAATCAGTTAAAACATAAAGGGACAAAACACAGGACGAAAGTTACAAAGGGTTTTGTCCATTTGAAAAAGGTCTGTGTACAAAAGCAGGATAACAACGAAATATAAGTAACAATTAAAACTCCCAATAGGGGGAGGCGCTTCGAAAGGTTACTCGTGGAAAACCCCATAAAAGCTACGGGAGCCTAGTCAAAAGTGGGGTAGAGAGACCCTTTCTCCTTTTATCATCATCATCGTTTAACGTCCGCTTTCCATGCTAGCATGGGTTGGACGGTTCAACTGGGGTCTGGGAAGCCCGAAGGCTGCACCAGGCCAGTCAGATCTGGCAGTGTTTCTACAGCTGGATGCCCTTCCTAACGCCAACCACTCCGAGAGTGTAGTGGGTGATTTTATGTGCCAGACAAGGCTGGCGAACGGCCATGCTCGGATGGTGTTTTTTACGTGCCACCGGCACGGAGGCCAGTCAATGCGGTACTGGCTACGGCCACGTTCGGATGGTCTTCGTATGTGCCACCGGCACTGGTACCACAAAACTACAAATTCCATTAATGTTCATCGAGTTTGCTTTTGATTTTGTCCTTAATTTTCACAGATTGGATAATAATAATGATAATATATTTGTCTTTTGCAGGTCTTAGAATTAGGTTGGTCTCACAAACGAGTCCCAACTCTAGCAAGTATCTTCACTCTGTGCAAAAGCCTTTACCACTGGCTACGGAAAAACCCCAAAAATATCTGTGTTATTCATTGCCTTGTAAGTAATATGTCATTTTGTTAATTGAATTTTAATCAGTTTCCATTGATCGTTAATTTATCATTCTACCCTTTGTTTTTTTTTTCTCTTTTCTTTCTTCAATGTCATGAAAAATGTTTGACCCTTTAGCATTCAGGATTACTCTGTCAGATGTGATGTTTGTTTATTTAGTCTCATCCATACACACAGGCTGGTCCTTTACAGGTGCTGGTGTCACTTAAAAGATGCTCTCGTGCCGGTGCCTCGTAAATTGCACTCATACCAGTGCTATATGAAATGCGCATGTGTTGGTACCACATAAAAGATACATTCGTGCCGGTTCCACATAAAAAAGTGCACTGATGCCGGTGCCATGTAAAGTGCACTCCTGTCGGTGCCACGTAAAATGCACTTGTGCCAATGCCACATAAAATGCACTCATGCTGGTGCCACGCAGAATGCACTTGTGCCAGTGCCATGTGAAGTGCACTCATGCTGGTGTCACATGAAATGCACTTGTGCCATTGCCACATAAAATGCACTCATGCTGGTGCCACGAAGAATGCACTCGTGCCAGTGCCACGTAAAGTGCACTCATGCTGGTGCCTCATAAAATGCACTTGTACCAGTGCCACGTAAAGTGCACTCATGCCAGTGCCACATAAAATGCACTCGTGCCAGTGCCATGTGGAGTGCACTCATGCCAGTGCCTCATAAAATGCACTTGTACCAGTGCCACGTAAAGTGCACTCATGCCGATGCCTCATAAAATGCACTTGTGCCAGTGCCATGTAAAGTGCACTCATGCCAGTGCCACATAAAATGCACTTGTGCCAGTGCCATATAAAGTGCACTCATGTGGGTGCCACGAGATGCACTTGTGCCAGAGCTGTGTAAATGCACCCATGCTGGTGGTACATAAAAAGTACCCAGTACACTCTTAAGTGATTGGCATTAGGAAGGGCATTCACTGTAGAACCCATGCCACAATAGACAACTGGGGTCTGTATAGCTCCTCAGCAGGCCAGCCCCCTGATTGTTACCAGCGTCGCCTTACTGGCAGTCGAGCCCCGTGCTAGTAGGGTATTAAGAGCACCATCCGAGCGTGATTGTTGCCAGAGCGGCTGTCTGGCCTCCATGCCGGTGGCACATAAAAGACACCATTCGAGCGTGATCGTTACCAGCATCGCCTTACTAGCACCTGTGCCGGTGGCATGTGTAAAAGATTCAAGAGAGGTCATTGCCAGTACCGCCTGACTGGCACGTAAAAGCACCCACTACACTCTCGGAGTGGTTGGCATTAGGAAGGGCATCCAGCTGTAGAAACTCTGCCAGATCAAGATTGGAGCCTGGTGCAGCCATCTGGTTCGTCAGCCCTCAGTCATATGTCCAGGCCACTGGTAGTAAAAGTTTCGAAAATCTTTATTACCCTGATATTATTAATTAATTATATATATCAAAGTATACAGTATTATAGATTCATTTCAGCTGATCTTACCAATCAGTTTTGCACTGGGCATTAGATAACCAGATATTAACAGGTTGGCTGTGTAAAACCATGACCTCTTCAGAGATGACATGCTAGCATGGAAAGCAGACGTTAAACGATGACGATGAGTCTTAACAGCTGTTTCTTTGCTGTCAGTTTAATCTACTGTTCATTATAGTCCCCCATAACTTTAAAATCCTTCATTATCGTCTATAATTTACTCTCTTTGTATTTCCTTTAACTTTCTTACTTACAGTCTCCCATAATTTTTCTCCTGTTACTGTCCACTATAATTTATTGTAATCACCTGTTAAGTCTTCCATAGTTTACCTTCTACAACTATTCCGTCATTCATCTGTTATTGCCTTCCATAATTTACTGCCTGTTATTGCCCTCCATAATTCATCTGTTATTGCCTTCCATAATTTACTGCCTGTTATTGCCCTCCATAATTTACCTGTTATTGCCTTCCATAATTTTCTGCCTGTTATTGCCTTCCATAATTTACTGCCTGTTATTGCCCTCCATAATTTACCTGTTATTGCCTTCCATAATTTTCTGCCTGTTATTGCACTCCATAATTCATCTGTTATTGCCTTCCATAATTTTCTGCCTGTTATTGCACTCCATAATTCATCTGTTATTGCCTTCCATAATTTTCTGCCTGTTATTGCCTTCCATAATTTACTGCCTGTTATTGCCCTCCATAATTCACCTGTTATTGCCTTCCATAATTTTCTGCCTGTTATTGCCTTCCATAATTTACTGCCTGTTATTGCCCTCCATAATTCACCTGTTATTGCCTTCCATAATTTTCTGCCTGTTATTGCCTTCCATAATTTACTACCTGTTATTGCCCTCCATAATTCATCTGTTATTGCCTTCCATAATTTACTGCCTGTTATTGCCCTCCATAATTCACCTGTTATTGCCTTCCATAATTTTCTGCCTGTTATTGCCTTCCATAATTTACTGCCTGTTATTGCCCTCCATAATTCACCTGTTATTGCCTTCCATAATTTTCTGCCTGTTATTGCCTTCCATAATTTACTACCTGTTATTGCCCTCCATAATTCACCTGTTATTGCCTTCCATAATTTACTGCCTGTTATTGCCTTCCATAATTTACTGCCTGTTATTGCCCTCCATAATTCACCTGTTGTTGTCGTTTATAATTTACTGATCTCCATAATTTTCCTTGTTAATGTCCTCCGTAATTCACCATGTTACTGTCTTCCATAATTTATTGTCTTCCATAATTTACTGTCACTCATTATCCTCTGCACTTCTACTTCTCTTACCTCTGTTCTTCTTCTGACAGGATGGCAAAAGTGTGTCTGCGACAGCTGTGTGCTGCTTCCTTGTATTCTGTGGAGTCTGTAAAACGGTTGATGAAGCTGTTTACTTGTTCGCTTCCAGACGGGTCAATCCACATACATCAGCCTCGCAGCGAAGGTGAATATTACTTGCACTATTATTATTATTATTATTGAGTGAGAGAGCAGTGCATGCCATCAAAGTGACACTGGGGTAAAATATACGAAGCCCAATATACCCATCATGACTACCCGTCTGATAAGGGTACACCAGGCACATGCATCACAACCATATGTGCGCGACATGGTGATCTCATATCAAGATAAACAGCACATGACCTTGCAGGTGGGGCCCAGTTAGAATTTTCTTCAGGTTGAGTAGCCCATCCCGCTCAAAAGGTCCCTGAATAAGGGTTGTTTAAGGATGTTGAAAGAACCACCCATGTTTCCAGAGGTGAATTATTCAAACCCCAAAGAATCCCTCTCAACACATGGCTATGATGCTCCCCCACTACTTCTGCTTGTGATCAGAGATGCACATATCGTCAGCCACTAAGGGACATGGTCAACTGGTTAAGGTCAAACACCTGACCAAGCAAATCTGTGGTATTGAGCAGAATATTTGCTGTAGCCCATCTTTTATACCAAGACAAAACAATGTACATGATAACACTTCCAATCAGTTAAGATCAGAAGCCATGAGAGCCACTGCCTGGTACTGCATCAGGGCATTTATTATTATTATTATTATTATTAGTTACTGTTATTGTTATGATTATTAAGGTGGTGAGGTGACGGAATCGTTAGCACGCTGGGTGAAATGCTTAGTAGTATTTCATCTGGCGCTACGTTCTGAGTTCAAATTCCACCTAGGTCGACTTTGCCTTTCATCCTTTCGGGGTTGATAAATTTAGTACCAGTTAACACACTGGGATCAATGTAATTGACTTATAATCCCTTTGTCTGTCCTTGTTTGTCCTCTCTGTGTTTAGCCCCTTGTGAGTAGTAAAGAAATAGGTATTTCGTCTGCCGGTACAGTCTGAGTTCAAATTCTGCCGAGGTCGACTTTGCCTTTCATCCTTTCAGGGTCGATAAATTAAGTACCAGTTATGCACTGGGGTCGATGTAATCGACTTAATCCGTTTGTCTATCCTTGTTTGTCCTCTCTGTGTTTAGCCCCTTGTGGGTAGTAAAGAAATATATTTTAAAGGTGACGAGCTGGCAGAATTGTTAGCACTCCGGCCGGCATGCTTAGCAGTATTTCGGCTGCCGTTACGTTCTGAGTTCAAATTCCGCCGAGGTCGACTTTGCCTTTCATCCTTTCGAGGTCGATAAAGTAAGTACCAGTTAAACACTGGGGGGCGATGTAATCGACTTAATCCATTTGTCCCCTCTGTGTTTAGCCCTTTGTGGGTAATAAAGAAATAGGTATTTCATCTGTCTTTACGTTCTGAGTTCAAATTCCGATGAGGTCGTCTTTGCTTTTCATCCTTTCGGGGTCGATAAATTAAATACCAGTAGTGTACTCAGGTCAATCTAATTGACTGACCCCCCTCCCCCCAAATTTCAGGCCTTGTAACTAGAGGAGAAGATTAATGTTATTATTATTATTAATCATTATTGTTGTTATTATGATTATTAAGGTGGTGAGATGAAAGAATCGTTAGCATGCTGGGCAAAATGCTGAGCAGTATTTCATCTGTCTTTACATTCTGAGTTCAAATTCTGCCGGGGTCAACTTTGACTTTCACCCTTTTGGGGTTGATAAATTAAGTATTAGTGAAATACTGGGGTTGATGTAATTGACTAACCCCTCCTACAAAATTTTAGGTCCCTTGTGTGTATAATAGGATTATTATTATTATTTGTATTATTAAGGTGACAAGCTGGCAGAATCGTTAGCATGGTGGATGAAATGCTTAGCGGTATTTCGTCTGTCTTTACATTCTGAGTTCAAATTCCACCAAGGTCGACCTTGCCTTTCATCCTTTTGGGGTTGATAAATTAAGTACCAGTTGCGTACTGGGGTCGATCTCATCGACTGGTCCCCTCCCATCAAATTTCAGGCCTTATGCCTTTAGTAGAAAGGATTATTATTGTTATCATTATGGCAGTAAACTGGTGGAATCTGAGTTCAAATGCTGTTGAGGTCAGCTTTACCTTTCATCTTTTCACTATAAAAAATGTACCAGTTTCAACATTGGGGTTAATGTAATCACCTAGCCTCCTCCCCCAAAACTTCAGGCCTTGTGCCTATAGTAGAAAGAATTATTATTATTAAGGTGCTGGTACCACATTAAAAGCACCCAGTGCACTCTGTAAAGGGTTAACACTAGGAAGGGCATTCTGCTGTAGAAAGCATGTCAGAACAGACCATAGGGCATGGTGCAGTCCTCTGCTTAGCCAACTGCTGTCAATCCTATTTCTTTACTACCCACAAGGGGCTAAACACAGAGGGGACAAACAAGGACAGACACAGGGATTAATTCGATTATATGGACCACAGTGCGTAACTGGTACTTATTTAATCGATCCAGAAAGGATGAAAGGCAAAGTCGACCTCGGCGGAATTTGAACTCGGAACGTAACAGCGGCAGACGAAATACCTATTTCTTTACTACCCACAAGGGGCTAAACACAGAGGGGACAAATAAGGACAGACAAACGGATTAAGTCGATTATATCGACCCCCAGTGCGTAACTGGTACTTATTTAATTGATCCAGAAAGGATGAAAGGCAAAGTCGACCTCGGCGGAATTTGAACTCAGAACGTAACAGCGGCAGACGAAATACCTATTTCTTTACTACCCACAAGGGGCTAAACACAGAGGGGACAAACAAGGACAGACAAACGGATTAAGTCGATTATATCGACCCCAGTGCGTAACTGATACTTAATTTATCGACCCCGAAAGGATGAAAGGCAAAGTCGACCTCGGCGGAATTTGAACTCAGAACGTAACAGCGGCAGACGAAATACCTATTTCTTTACTACCCACAAGGGGCTAAACACAGAGGGGACAAACAAGGACAGACAAAAGGATTAAGTCGATTATATCGACCCCAGTGCGTAACTGATACTTATTTAATTGACCCAGAAAGGATGAAAGGCAAAGTCAACCTCGGCGGAATTTGAACTCAGAGCGTAACGGCAGATCAAATACTGCTAAGCATTTCGCCCGGCGTGCTAACGATTCTGCCAACTCGCCACCTGCTGTCAATCCATCCAACCCCAAGCTGCCACATGAAAAGCACCCAATACACTCTGTAAAGGGGTCGGCATTCGAAAGCATGACGAGAGACCATAGTGATTGGTGCAGTCCTCTGGCTTGCCAGATCCTGTCAAACCGTCCAGCTCATGTGAGCATGGGAGGACATCATCATCATCATCATTGTTTAGCATCCACTTTCCATGCTGGCATGGGTTGGACAGTGCAACTGGGGTCTGGGAAGCAAAAGGCTGCACCAGGCCCAGTCTGATCTGGCAATGTTTCTACAGCTGGATGCCCTTCCTAACGCCAACCACTCCATGAGTGTAGTGGGTGCTTTTTACGTGCCACCGACACAGGTGCCAGATGAGGCTGGCAAACGACCACGAGCAGATGGTGCTTTATATGTGCCGCCAGCACGGAGGCCAGGCGAAGCTGGCAACGGCCACGATCGGAGGGACAGATGTTAAATAATGAGTATGGTGTGAAGGTGGCAATCTGAACCCACACAATTTTAGGATCATAAACCAAACACAGTAACCATTAGGGGCACAGTGTTGTTACTCTATTTTTATGTACATTTTTTTTTATTACTATTTCTCTCTCTCTCTCGCACTGTCTCACTCATTTGCTCTCATCTTTCTAGATATATCCAATACATGGTCGACATCATACACAACCCATCCTTGACCCCACACAACAAACCCATCCTGTTGGTCTCACTAACGATGTCACCAATTCCTCTCTTCAACAAGACCAAGTAAGTAACAGCACACTGCTTCTCTTTTTCTTTCCCTTTTTGTATTCTTTATTTAATTGCAACATTCTTATCCTTTTTGCAGATTGTGTACCTCAGTGGGGTTGGCAAAGTGGTCACTACTGTCCAGTGGCGGCTCGTAGATAAAATTCGTGGAGGTGCCGCTTCAGAAAATTTTTAGTCATTGTTTTAATATTGTGTCAAAGGAAAAAAATATATAAAAAGAAAATTTATTCATAAACATGATCGGTTTGTATTTTAGCCACTGCCAGGTAGTGTGTTTAATTTGTTCACTGAACACCTTAAACACACTTTTAATTTGTTCACTAAACACCGGGAGGCGCAATGGCTCAGTGGTTAGGGCAGCGGACTCGCGGTCGTAGGATTGCAATTTCGATTCCCAGACCGGGCATTGTGAGTGTTTTTTGAGCGAAAACACCTAAAGCTTCACAAGGCTCCTGCAGGGGGTGGTGGTGAACCCTGCTGTACTTTTTCACCACAGCTTTCTCTCACTCTTTCTTCCTGTTTCTGTTGTACCTGTATTTCAAAGAGCCAACCTTGTCACTCTCTCTCTGTGTCACGCTGAATCCCCTCCAGAACTACGTGAAGGGTGCACGTGTCTGTGGAGTGCTCAGCCACTTACACGTTAATTCCACGAGCAAACTGTTCCGTTGATTGGATCAGCTGGGACCCTCATCGTCGTAACCGACGGAGTGCTTCCATTCCTTTTCTTCACTGAACACCACTGTGAAACACCCCCCCCCCCTTGTTTTTCAAAAATCCCTCCTAAATCACAAAATAAGAGAGGCAAAATCTGCCCTATTTCTCAAATCCTAGCAGCAACACTAAAGCTGGAAGCAGGATAATAATCTAATTCTACACTTTATCACATTCAAGAATATAAACACGTTTTTAAGCACAGCACATGTGGAGTCAAAAAGAAACACTACCTTTCACCCAGCACTGTCGTTCACACAGTGCTCTCTCTCCCTAGTGTGAAGCTTTCTATCTCAGACATGTTAGCATGCACACAACAGCCAAATACTGCATCGCTGGAACTGTGAAGCACACACTTCTATACAACGATTTTTGTGTTTTTTTATAAACTGGGAGATGGCTACTGACATTAAACTTAAGGGTTATATAATGTACAAGTATAAAGAAAGAATTAAAGAAAAAAGGACTCCGTTTGCCTGTCCTTCTTTGTCCTCTGTTTAGCCCCTTGTGGGTAATAAAGAAATAGGTATTTCGTCTCTCTTTCTGAGTTCAAATTCTGCTATGAGTTATGTCCCTTGATATTCAATTTCTACAGCGATGCATTCCTTACCAATATTTAGTTATCTTCCTTTAAGATTTCGAATTGAAATTCTGCCACGAGTTATGTCCCTTGATATCATTCAATTCCGTCTAATCTCTCCGCTCAGTCGAAGTCGACTCTCGGTTACTCGTTGGATCAGTGTCCTCCAGTCAGTTCTATCCTGGGTCGCTTCTTTCAGATTGGCTATGGCCATTCCCGTGTCACTCTTGATGGTGTCAGGCCAGCGGGTTCTTGGTCGGCCTCTTCCTCTCTTGCCACTGACCATTCCGTATATATAATATATATATATATATGTATCTATCTATCCGCTCAGTCGAAGTCGACTCTCGGTCACTCGTTGGATCAGTGTTCTCCAGTCAGTTCTATCCTGGGTCGCTTCTTTCAGATTGGCTATGGCCATTCCTGTGTCACTCTTGATGGTGTCAGGCCAGCGGGTTCTTGGTCGGCCTCTTCCTCTCTTGCCACTGACCATTCCGTATATATAATATATATATATATATGTATCTATCTATCCGCTCAGTCGAAGTCGACTCTCGGTCACTCGATGGATCAGTGTTCTCCAGCCAGTTCTATCCTGGGCCGCTTCTTTTAGATTGGCTATGGCCATTCCCGTGTCACTCTTGATGGTGTCAGGCCAGCGGGTTCTTGGTCGGCCTCTTCCTCTCTTGCCACTGACCATTCCGAGCATGATGTCCTTCTCCAGGGATTTTCTCCGCATAATATGACCAAAATATGCCAATCTAAGCTTGGTGATCCTAGCTTCTAGCGACAGTTTCGGCCTGATCTGCTTAAGAACTTCTCCCGGAATCCTGTGCAGTATACCGTACCGTTTTGAGCAAACAGACTCTTCTTTTGAAGTTGGTTAATTTGCATCATCATCAACATCGTTTAGCGTCCATTTTCTATGCTGGCATGGGTTGGACGGTTCAACTGGGGTCTGGAAAACCAGAAGGCGGCACCAGGCCCCGTCTGATCTGGCAATGTTTCTACGGCTGGATGTCCTTCCTAACGCCAACCACTCCATGAGTGTAGTGGGTGCTTTTTACGTGCCAGACGAGGCTGGCAAACGGCCACGATCGGATGGTGCTTTTTACGTGGTGTTAAAAATAGTTTTGTTTCAAGTTGGTTGATAAAGATTAAACATAGTCTTTCTGCTTTAGAAATATATTAATTTGTGTCTGTATTTGTTAGATATACAGGGTGTCCACAAAGTCTGGGTACATGGGGATTAACACATACTTTAAGAAATTATTATTTCTTATATTTAATTGTTTATAATAATGAAATTATTGTATACAGTGCTCAGGTGCACCACAACTTGTCAAAAAGTGCGTATAAAGCATATGCAGTAATGTACAAATGTCTGGAAAGCGAACAATGTATGAGTCAGATACATGCTTGTGTGTGTATGGAGGGGAGAAAATCAAGTGTAGTGTTGGCGAATCTCAGAAAGCATGGAAGTTTTGAAGGATGCAGTGCTCCGACAACTAACAACTGATGCTGGCAGTTTGTTCCATGCTTCAGCAACTTTTAGCATGAAAAAATGTTTCCTAAAGTCATTGGAGCTGTGCTGTTTTCTGTCTTTGTAAATATGTCCACGGGTGTTAGACAGGTGGAGTTCGAAAAGGTGCTCAGAGTTATTGTTTGTAAGACGGTTAATAATTTTATGGGTGTCTGCATATGCAGTAATGTACAGATTTCTGGGAAGTGAACAGTGTATGAGTCAGATACATGCTTGCGTGTGTATGGAGGGGAGAAAATCAGGTGTAGCGTTGGCGAATCTCAGGAAGCATGGAAGTTTTGAAGGATGCAGTGCTCCGACAACTAACAACTGATGCCGGCAGTTTGTTCCATGCTTCAGCAACTTTTAGCATGAAAATATTGTTTCTGAAAATCATGGGAGCTGTGCTGTTGTCTGACTTTGTAAACATGTCCACAGGTGTTTGAAAAGGTGCTCAGAGTTATTGTTGGTAAGATGGTTAATAATTTTATGGGTGTCTGCATATGCAGTAATGTACAAATGTCTGGGAAGTGAACAATGTATGAGTCAGATACATGCTTGTGTGTGTATGGAGGGGAGAAAATCAGGTGTAGTGTTGGCGAATCTCAGGAAGCATGGAAGTTTTGAAGGATGCAGTGCTCTGACAACTAACAACAGATGCCGGCAGTTTGTTCCATGCTTCAGCAACTCTTAGCGTGAAAAAATGTTTCCTAAAGTCATGGGAGCTGTGCTGTTTTCTTACTTTGTAAATATGTCCACGGGTGTTAGACGGGTGGAGTTCGAAAAGGTGCTCAGAGTTATTGTTGTAAGATGGTTGATAATTTTATGGGTGTCTACCAATTTTTACTCCATGTACCCAGACTTTGTGGACACCCTGTAATCATTTTATTTAATATTCTCGGCAGTATCGGCCTTTGGCTTCCCCTTGAACAACATCAATGGTGTGGAGAGGGGAATCAGGTATGCATGGTTAAATGCTGGTCTTCCATAAACAAACCTCGCCCGGATTTGTGTCTTGCAGGGGAACTTTCTACATGCAGTCTCATGGCCATTCCTGACCGAAGGGGGTCTTACCCGTTACCCTATGTTCATATAATAGAGTGGAAACGGGGTGCTGGTATGCATGGCTGACTGCTGGTCTTCCATCAACAACCATGCTCAGACTTTTACCTTGGAAGAGAACTTTCTAGGTGCAATCCCATGGTTATTCATGACTGAAGGGGGTCCCTACCCTTTAACCTATGTACATATAATGGAGTGCAGAGGGGGTGCAGGTATGCATGGGTGACTGCTGGTCTTCCAGAAACAACCTTGCCGAGGAAATTTGTAGGTGCAATCCCATGGTCATTCATGACCGAAGGGGGTCTTTACCCTTTACCCTATGTACATATAATGGAGTGGAGAGTGGGGGGGGGCTGGTATGCATGGGTGACTGCTGGTCTTCCATAAACAACCATGCCCAGACTTGTGCTTCGGAGGGGCAACTTTCTTGGTGCAGTCCCATAATTATTCATGACTGAAGTGGGTCTTTACCCTTTACCCTATATACATATAAGTGAGTGCAGAGGGGTTACTGGTATGCATGGGTGACTGTGGGTCTTCCATAAACAACCTTGCCCAGTCTAGTGCCTTACAGGGGAAATTTCTAGGGGCAATCCCATGGTCATTCATGACCGAAGGGGGTCTTTACCCTTCACCCTATATACATATGAGTGCAGAGGGGTTACTGGTATGCATGGGTGACTGTGGGTCTTCCATAAACAACCTTGCCCAGTCTAGTGCCTTACAGGGCAAACTTGTAGGTGCAATCCCATGGTCATTCATGACCGAAGTGGGTCTTTACCCTTTACCCTATGTACATATAATGGAGTGGAGAGGGGGGGGCTGGTATGCATGGGTGACTGCTGGTCTTCCATAAACAACCTTGCCCAGACTTGTGCTTTGGAAGGGTAACTTTCTTGGTGCAGTCCCATGATTGTTAATGACCGAAGGGAGTCTTTAGTACTCTCTCTTAGAAAATTGTTGGCCTTGTACCAAAATTTGAATCCAGTCTATGACGAGGCAGCATGATGGACAAAATACTTTGTGACATTTCTTCTGGTTATTTACAATCTGAGTTCAAATTTACCCTCCATCCTTTTAGGGTTGTTAAAGTAAGTACCAGCAGAGGCTTGGATTGACGTAATTAATTTACCCCCTCTCCAGTAATTGGTGACTTTGTGCCAAAATTTGCAACCTTTATTTACATCATTTGTCTTTCTCTTTTTTCAGGACCGGATGTCGACCATTTGCTGAAGTTTTTCTTGGAGAAGACAGAATATTGACTACTTCACAAGAATACGAGCGGATGAGGTGAGGCTTTCATGGGAAATGTTCTTCTTCCACTACAAATACCTCCTCCCAAAGCAGATTAATTCCAGTGTGTTTGTGCCCCCCCCCCCGCTTGGTGTCTGTTTCTTGATGTCCCAGCCAATGTACTTAATGACAACAAGACTCAGCCATGGCTGTATGGTATGAAATTTGCTTCCCAACCTTGGGGTCTTGGGTTCAGTCCCACTGCATAGCACCTTGGGCAAATGTTTTCTTTTATGTATATAATTACATACATAGCTGTAAATATGCACATCATAACATTATACCTACCTACAAACATGTGCTTATATGTGTGTGTGTACGTGTGTGTATATGTACATATATATAGATATACATCATCGTGACCGACCAAGCTATCAGATGTTGCTACACATCGCTGGTCACAATGCACTTCGCATTGTTTTCGCCTTCAAATGACGCCACCCCGCTGGCTAAGTGAGCAGGCCAACAGAAGAAAGAGTGAGAGGAAGTTGTGGTGAAAGAGTACAGAGTACTATAGGCCTCAGGCCGACCAAAGCCTTGTAAGTGGATTTGACAGACAGAAACTGAAAAGAAGCCCGTCACATATATATATATATATATATATATATATATATATATATATTATATATATATATATGTATATATATATATGTATGTATATATATATATATATATATGTATATATATATATGTATATATATATATGTATGTATATATATGTATATATATATATGTATATATATATATGTATATATATATATGTATATATATATATGTATGTATGTGTGTATATGTTTGTGTGGCTGGAATTTATAAACATTTAATGCCTTGTTATATATTTTATTCACAAATTTCATTGTTTTTATTTGTTTACAGGGGTTTTTCAATAGAAGAATACAAACTGACGATTTCCCTAAATATATCGGCTGTGGGAGACGTCACCATTGCGGTATACCATGCAAGGTCAACATTTGGGGGAAAAGTGCAGGGCAAGGTGAGATAATGCTTATTTTATTAAATTTTAAATTCACATAACCTTTTTTTTTTCAGTTCTATATTTAAGAGATGAGGAATTATGTACATTATTTAAATTCAATGGATATTTGTCTGTTGTTAACACAATGTTTCAGCTGATAGACCCTCCAGCCTTCATCAGGTGTCTTGGGGAAATTTCAAACCTGGGTTCTCTTTCCTAAGGTATTTTCCGATGTTGTTATTATCATTATTATCATTATTATTATTATTATTCAGGTCACTGCTTGGAATTGAACTCAGAATCTTGGGGTTAGTAGCCTGTGCTCTTAACCACTATGCCATATTCCCATGGGCATATGGCATAGTGGTTAAGAGCACTGGCTACTAACCCCAAGATTCTGAGTTCAATTCCAAGCAGTGACCTGAATAATAATAATAATAATATCGAAAAATACCTTAGGAATGAAAATCCAGGTTTGAAATTTCCCCAAGACACCTGATGAAGGCTGGAGGGTATACCAGCCGAAACGTTGTGTTAACAACAAACAAGATGAGGACAAATATCCATCAAATTATTTTTTCATTATTTTAAAAGAATGTATACCTTCTCTCTCTCTTTTTTTTTTTTATCTATTTGGAAATGTTCCAGTAGACCAAAATTCTCCATGTTTTTTTTTCTTCCATTACCACATGGTTTGGAAACATCCCGAATGTATCCACCCAATTTTAACAATCCCGTCAAACTCCATCACCACCTGGTACTTTACTGGTTGGTCTTTCAAAGCTGTTGGTTTAGCACCTCCACCTGATTTGGCTGGTGCAATGTGGTATCTGTGTGAGAATGGTTGGTCTAGTGTAATGTGAATGAGATTTGGCTGCTATTTCTCTAAGCTCTAGCTACCATATAGAAGTCACCTTTGTTGCCTCATACATACATGAATGTATGTACGTATGTATATGCCAACAAAAGCGACTTCTATATGGTAGCTGCATGTATACATACATTCATATATACATATACACATACAGTAGGATGTGATTGTGTGAGATTTGACTGTTGTTTCTACCAGGTCTAGCTACCATAGAGATCTCATTGGCTCATATATATATATATATAGTCACCATGATAGATTGTTAGCCACTACACACATTTTTTTCTCTCCTTGTTTTTTCTGTGTCCCTTTCTGTAGAAGAGCATACGCTCGAAATGTAAAAGACTTTTTCTATTCCTGCATTATACTAATACATCTGTTTGTTTTCTACACCACCTGTCTTCGTCTTTTGTTTTTTTCGTAAACTCTCCCTATATATATATATATATATATATTATATATATATATATATACATATATATATAAGACAATAGTGTGATTTGAGGCAGATTTGGTTGCTATTTCTAACAGGCAGGTCTAGCTGCCATGTAGAGTTCCCCTTTGTTGACTCATACATACATAAGACAGTAGGGTGTGATTTGAGGCAGAATTTGCTATTTCTGTCAGGTATAGCTACCATATAGAGGTTACCTTTGTTTGTGCATATATATCATCATCATCATCATTTAACGTCCGCTTTCCATGCTAGCATGGGTTGGACGGTTCAACTGGGGTCTGGGGAGCCTGAAGGCTGCACCAGGCCAGTCAGATCTGGCAGTGTTTCTACAGCTGGTTAGAGTGTCGAGCTTATGACCGTGAGGTTGTGGGTTCCAATCCCAGACCAGGCTGCGTGTTGTGTTCTTCAGCAAGACACTTTATCCCACACTGCTCCAGTTCTCTCAGCTGTAGAAATGAGTGGCGACGTCACAGGTGCCAAGCTGTATCGGCCCCTTTGCCTTTCCCTTGGATGACATCGGTGGCGTGGAGAGAAGCAGCTGGTATGCATGGGTGATTGCTGGTCTTCCATAAAAAACCTTGCCCAGACTTGTGCCTGGGAGGGTAACTTTCTAGGTGCAATCCCGTGGTCTTTCATGACTGAAAGGGGATCTCCATATATGAGACAGTAGGATGTGATTTGTGAGAGATTTGGTTGCTGTTTCTACCGATTCCAACTACTATATAGAGATTTCCATTGTTGACTCATACATACCTGTATACATAAGTGTAATTTGTGAGAGAATTGGCTGCTATTTCTACAAGGTATGGCTACCATATAGAGATCTTCCTCGCTGGCTTCCACATATATACTGGCATAAGACAGAAGCATATGATTTGAGGCAGATTTGGCTACTTTGGCAAGGTGGTTTATGGAAGACCAACTGTCGCCCATGTAATACCGGCTTCCCCTCTCCACGCCACCAGTGTTATCCAAGGGAAAGGCAAAGGGGCCAATACAGCTTGGCACCAGTGACGTCGAAGCTCATTTCTATAGCTGAGTTAACTAGGGCAACATGAAATAAAGTGTCACGCTCAAGAACACAACACGCAGCCCGAACCGGGATTCGAACTCACACCTCACGATCGTAAGCTCGACGATCTAACCACTGAGCCATGCACCTTCACATACACACACACACATATTTCTACAAGGTCTAGCTACCACATTGATGTCTCCTTCTATGGTTCATACATTTACAAAAGACTGCAAGGTGTGATTTGAAAGAGATTTGACTGCTATTTTTTGCAGAAGTAATGCCATGCTTTTAAATACAAGTAACCCTGTGTCTTTTTTATCAATTTTTCAGATCACATCCATGAAAATGTTTCAGATCCAGTTTCACACAGGGATGATCAACCCTGATGCAGAGAGTATAAAATATACATTGTAAGTGGTATTACATGTACAGACATACATCTATCTATCTATCTATCTATCCGTTCAGTCGAAGTCGACTCTCGGTCACTCGTTGGATCAGTGTCCTCCAGTCAGTTCTATCCTGGGCCGCTTCTTTCAGATTAGCTATGTCCATTCCGGTATCACTCTTGATAGTGCCAAGCCAGCGGGTTCTTGGTCGGCCTCTTCCTCTCTTGCCACTGACCATTCCGTATATATATATATATATATATATATATATCCGCTCAGTCGAAGTCAACTCTCGGTCACTCGTTGGATCAGTGTCCTCCAGTCAGTTCTATCCTGGGTCGCTTCTTTCAGATTAGCTATGTCCATTCCGGTATCACTCTTGATAGTGCCAAGCCAGCGGGTTCTTGGTCGGCCTCTTCCTCTCTTGCCACTGACCATTCCGTATATATAATATATATATTATATATATCCGCTCAGTCGAAGTCGACTCTCGGTCACTCGTTGGATCAGTGTCCTCCAGTCAGTTCTATCCTGGGTCGCTTCTTTCAGATTAGCTATGTCCATTCCGGTATCACTCTTGATAGTGCCAGCCAGCGGGTTCTTGGTCGGCCTCTTCCTCTCTTGCCACTGACATTCCGTATATATAATATATATATATATATATATCCGCTCAGTCGAAGTCAACTCTCGGTCACTCGGATCAGTGTCCTCCAGTCAGTTCTATCCTGGTCGCTTCTTTCAGATTAGCTATGTCCATTCCGGTATCACTCTGATAGTGCCAAGCCAGCGGGTTCTTGGTCGGCCTCTTCCTCTCTTGCCACTGACCATTCCGTATATATAATATATATATATATATATATATATATATCCGCTCAGTCGAAGTCAACTCTCGGTCACTCGTTGGATCAGTGTCCTCCAGTCAGTTCTATCCTGGGTCGCTTCTTTCAGATTAGCTATGTCCATTCCGGTATCACTCTTGATAGTGCCAAGCCAGCGGGTTCTTGGTCGGCCTCTTCCTCTCTTGCCACTGACCATTCCGTATATATAATATATATATATTATATATATATCCGCTCAGTCGAAGTCGACTCTCGGTCACTCGTTGGATCAGTGTCCTCCAGTCAGTTCTATCCTGGGCCGCTTCCATCAGACTGGCCATGTCCATTCCGGTATCACTCTTGATGGTGTCAAGCCAGCGGGTTCTTGGTCGGCCTCTTCCTCTCTTGCCACTGACCTTTACACCTTGTCCAGCTTATTAGATCACTCTATCATAACCAAGAGGCTACAGTATGGACACCATATGGCGACACTGGTTGGTTTGAGATTGGAAAAGGCACTCGGCAAGGTTGCATCCTGTCACCAGCAGCCTTCAACATGTACGCTGGAAAGGTCAAGAGGAATGCAGGCCTGGAGGATAGCAGCATTGGAGTGAGGATTGGAGGAAGAACAGACATACATACATATATATATATATATATATATATATATATATATATATAATATATATATATATATATATATATATATAGACATGGCTGTGTGGTAAGAAGTTTGCTTCTCAACCACATGGTTCCGGGTTCAGTCCCACTGCATGGCATCCTCAGGCTGACCAAAGCCTTGTGCGTGCATTAGGTAGATGGAAACTGAAAGAAGCCTATCGTGTATCATCATCATCATCGTTTAACGTCCGCTTTCCATGCTAGCATGGGTTGGACGATTTGACTGAGGACTGGCGAACCAGACTTCAATCTGATTTGGCCGTGTTTCTACAGCTGGATGCCCTTCCTAACGCTAACCACTCCGAGAGTGTAGTGGGTGCTTTTTACGTGCCACTGGCAAGAGGGCCAGTTTGGTGGTACTGGCAATGGCCATGCCCAAATGGTGCTTTTTACGTGCCACCTGCACAGGAGCGAGTCCAGTGGCACTGGTGATGACCTCACTCGAATGTTTCATGTGCCACCAGCACAAGAGCTAGTAAGTCGACGCGGTAACGATCGTTACCATGTGTGTATGTATCTATATATGTATGTATATATATATATATATATATATATATTATATATATATATATATATATATGCACATATGGCCAGTACTACCTGACTGGCCCTCATGCCAGTGGCACGTAAAAGCACCCCAGTCATGCAAATGGTATGTAAAAGTACTCATTACACTCTCAGAGTCGTTGGTGTTAGGAAGAGCAAAACCATGTCCAATCAGATTGAAGTATGGTGTAGCCTTCCAGCATGCCGACCCAGTCAAACTGTCTAACCTATGCCAGCATGGAAAACGAATATTGATGATGATGATGGATCATAAAATATTTGTAACAATGCAAAAAAATGGCATTTCCTCTGTAAGTAAACAGTATGTAGTGTGAGCAGAAATATGTGGTAGTAAGGTCCAATAACAGGCATTGTATGGCAGTAAGGGCCAGTCACTGTCCTGGCTCCCCTATGAAGAAAATAAAAAGGAAAAGTTGAAAAATATTTTTGTACTTTCACTTTTGATTTCTTTGTTTTCTTATTTCTTTCTGTCTTTCTTTATTGTCCAGCACTGATATGGATCATATCGAGTCTCCGGAGAAGCTGCCAGAACTGTTCAAAGCTGTACTAGAAATCAATGTAAGCCCCAATGACAGGCCACAGACTGACAACATGCTACCGTGGGAGAATTTCAATGTTAAGTCAGTCAACCCCAAAATCCTGTTCTCTTCTGAGGAGGAGATGGAAAGGGTACAATCAGAACTTGGTAAGTTGAAGAAATGTCTCTCTGCTTTTATATGTTGTATGTACAGGCTGAGGTGGTAGGCAGCAGAACCAGAGGTAGACTTCGGTTTGTGTGGATGGATGGAATGAGGCAAGCTTTGGTTGTCAGAGGTGTTGGAGTGAGAGGGGCTAGAGAGCTTATTAATGATAGGAAAGTTTGGAGAGTGTTTGTGGATGGATGTTGCTCAAAGGAGTGACAGCATATGCTGTCGGGCCCCACTGCTGATATCAGTGGTTATTGCACTCAATCCCACCCCATACCATGATGCTCTGTCCTCCACACAGCCGGTGGCATGATGTTCACCCCTTCTTCTCCAAATCCTAGCTCTGCCATGTGCCACAGAAATGCAATAACGACTTTTATCAAGAACACTACAGTCCTCCACTGCTGAGGTTTTTGAGCCCACTGCAGACATGCACGTCGATGACGATCTGGGAGGATGGGGCCCATAGTCAGACGTCAACAAGACAGAGTGAAAGATCTCAGCCAGTGGCGAACTCTCTCTGTACAAACATGATGAGCCCCTATGGTCTGCCTAGTTGATTCTGTTGCCCTCCAGAATCAGACCTGCAAGTGCAAGGTGGCGATCTTGACATGCCATTGTGACCCTCAGTCGGCCACTGTGTGGATGATCATCCATGGTGTTTGTGGCATTGTTTTGTTCCCTCAACCACTCAATAGTTCGAATGCTGCAGTTCAAGTCATTACCAAATGACCCATGGATGTTGACCAGCATGGAGAAGTCCGATGGCTAGCTCCCTCTGATTTCATGTCAGTCTTCACATGCTTGCTGTGTTCGGGGAAACAAATGACAGGCTGTTAAATTTGGATGCCTCTTATACCCAATGGGTCAGTGTTTTCCACGTGCATCATGCTTTTCATAAAGATGCATTCACAAGCACTACCATGTTCACAAAAAGTGACGAGTTCAAATCCTACACGCAATCCTTGTGTTTTCAAGAAATATGATAAAATTCATACAATCTCAATATTGAGTGTGAAACAAATAATCTTTTACAGTGTGACATTTCTCTTGTTGTTCAACACATCATCATCATTGTTCGACCGTGGTCGAGACAATGGAATTTACTATGTTACGCCAGACTTCACGGTCCATCATAGCATTACGGAGGTCCTGTTGCTGGATGCCTGTATCCCTGGAGATTACATCAGGGTAGGAGAGTGTGCACCCTCTGGTATCGCGAGTAGATGGCTTCCAGAGGAGAAGAGTAGAAATTACCTCTTTTTCAGCTCTACAACAATGTCCAGCAACTGGACTCTCCTACCTTTCACAAGAGATGACACAGGTGGTAGTTTCCCATTTATTTGTACTTTGGTTGGATGGCGCTTCCACAAGAGATTTTGAGCTCTCATAAGGAGGCGAGTGTAGGTTCCATCCAACCGCCTCTCAAGCTTCTTTGATAACGTCCAGGTTTCTGAGCCATATAGTAGAATTGGTTCAACTGTGGCTTTGAAGATTTCAAGTATATTTGAACTTTGGTTGGATGACGCTTCCACGAGAGATTTTGAGCTCTCATAAGGAGGCGAGTGTAAGGTTCCATCCAACTGCCTCTCAAGCTTCTTTGATAACGTCCAGGTTTATGAGCCATATAGTAGAATTGGTTCGACTGTGGCTTTGAAGATTTCAAGTATATCTGAACTTTGGTTGGATGACGCTTCCACGAGAGATTTTGAGCTCTCATAAGGAGGCGAGTGTAAGGTTCCATCCAACCGCCTCTCAAGCTTCTTTGATAACGTCCAGGTTTCTGAGCCATATAGTAGAATTGGTTCGACTGTGGCTTTGAAGATTTCAAGTATATTTGAACTTTGGTTGGATGATGCTTCCATGAGAGATTTTGAGCTCACACACACACACACACACACACAGTATATAAAATCTCTAATGCTGTTTATCTTTACTTTGCAGAGTCAGCAGAGAAGGCCAGTTTGAACTCCCATCAAGGCTCTTCTGAGCACATTAACGACAGCCCGAGTAGGTCCTCAGGCAAGGAGTCACCTTACATGAGTCCACAGCTGAGACAGAAGAAAATGTCGGCAGCAAACAATTCTGGCAAAGCAGTTGGCAAGAGCCAGTTCTTCGACAGCCTGAACTGGCAGCAGGGTGATGGCCATGGGAGGCAGGGTGCACCGGGTGTTGGCAGTGGGGCTGCCGTCGGTCCCGCAGCTGGCCCTGCCAGGCCACCGGGCGAGTCGGCCGAGAGTCTGCTGGATGACATTGAAAGTACAGAGGATGATGAGGACGATTTCGCTTCCCTCTCACACCAAGGTCGCGCTCGACCGACACAGAGGGCCGTGAGCCCGAACCCTTTCCAGGGAGATGCGTCTCCCCAGCATCAACCTCACCAAGAGCAGCAACAACAACATGAGCAGCAACACATATCCAACGTGGAAGAGAACAAAACCTCATCGAGTCCTGCACAGCCGCCTTTTGTGGCAAAAGAGGAAACCTGTGACCTCTTGAATTTGGGCGTCGATCTAGGGAACGAGGGCCACCGGTCAGATATTCCTGGTTCGAACATTTCTAGTCAAATGAATCTGCTGGACATAGGAAATGAAGCAGCGCCACCTATGAGCAACTTTGATCTGCTGAGCGGCGGCACCGGCTGGGCTGGCGGTGCCTCAGATCAGATACCATCAGCCCCGCCGACCTCAAACCAACAGGGTCAGAGCAACCAGCAGTCAAATATGACCAACACCTTTGACCCCTTCCAACAGCCAGCAGCAGCGAAAGCGACGACCCCTACCTCCTACCAGCAACCTGCTGGTTCATCGCCCCACAAGAAAGCCACCGAGAACAAGGAACCAAAAATCCAGTTTGACAACTTCGACCCATTCCAACTGTCCGGCTCGCAGCCATCTCCGTCGTCCGGGGCATCAGCGAAACCCGGCGACTTGTTCAACCTTCTGGAAGGCGACCAGAAGCCGGGCCCGACTTCAGTCCCATCGAGGGCATCGCCGACGGTCGGTTTTGATTTGATGGGCTCCTGGGATGACGGGTCTGCTGGCAACAGCAGCACTGGCATTGGGGTGGGCAACGCAGCCAACCTGAGTGGCTCGACCAACAACCTGTTCCCGGGCAACCTACCAAAAAAGAACCCGAGCTTCCCCTCCGGCCTCCACCTCTTGAACACCTCCAACTCAAACAGCACCAACGGAGGAGGACAGGGCATGGCAGGCATGTCCCTCGGTTCGAACCTGTCGCGAACCTCTTCGGCTGCTGCTTCTATGAATGCAATGGGACAAGGTCCTGCACCAGCAAAAAGCATGCAAAACATCCGGTCTCCAGACCCGTTTGCTGATTTGGGTAAGTATTGTCATTTTCGTCTTTTACTCTTTTACTTGTTTCAGTCATTTGACTGTCGGCCATGCTGGAGCACCGCCTTTTAGTCGAGCAAATCGAACCCGGGACTTATTCTTTTTGTAAGCCCAGCACTTATTCTATCGGTCTCTTTTGCCGAACCGCTAAGTAACGGGGACATAAACACACCAGCATCGGTTGTCAAGCAATGCTAGAGGGACAAACACAGACACACACACACATACATACATATACATATATACGACGGGCTTCTTTCAGTTTCCGTCTACCAAATCCACTCACAAGGCTTTGGTCGGCCCGAAGCTATAGCAGAAGACACTCGCACAAGGTGCCACGCAGTGGGACTGAACCCGGAACCATGTGGTTGGTTAGCAAGCTACTTACCACACAGCCACTCCTGCGCCTATTTTGCTGTGAGTTGCTTATAATGGTGGAGGCGCAATGGCCCAGTGATTAGGGCAGTGTACTCGCGGTCATAGGATCGCAGTTTCGATTCCCAGACCGGGCGTTGTGAGTGATTATTGAGCGAAAACCCTAAAGCTCCACGAGGCTTCAGCAGGGGATGGTGGTGATCCCTGCTGTACTCTTTCACCACAACTTTCTCTCCTCTTACTCTTACTTCTTTTCTGTTGTACCTGTATTTCAAAGGGCCGGCCTTGTCACTCTCTGTGTCACGCTGAATATCCCCGAGAACTACGTTAAGGGTACACATGCCTGTGGAGTGCTCAGCCACTTACACGTTAAATTCACGAGCAGGCTGTTCCGTTGATTCGGATCAGCCGGAACCCTCGTCGTCGTAACCGACGGAGTGCTTCCTCCTCCTTATAATGATTTGAGATGAAGTCTGTTAGCATGGCCACAATCTTTGGGCTGAATCACACAAGCATATCATCATCATAAGTCCATCTTCCATGCTGGTATGGGTTGGACGGTTTGGCAGGAGCGGTGGCGAGCTGGCAGAATCGCTAGCACACCAGGCAAAATGCTTAGTGGTATTTCGTGTGCCGCTACGTTCTGAGTTCAAATTCTGCCAAGGTCGACTTTGCCTTTCATCCTTTCGGGGTCGATAAATTAAGTACCAGTTATGCACTGGGGTCGATATTATCGACTTAATCCATTTGTCTGTCCTCTATGTGTTTAGCCCCTTGTGGGTAGTAAAGAAATAGGTATTTCGTCTGCCGTTACGTTCTGAGTTCAAATTCTGCCAAGGTCGACTTTGCCTTTCATCCTTTCGGGGTCAATAAATTAAGTACCAGTTATGCACTGGGGTCGATATTATCGACTTAATCCATTTGTCTGTCCTCTATGTGTTTAGCCCCTTGTGGGTAGTAAAGAAATAGGTATTTCGTCTGCCGCTACGTTCTGAGTTCAAATTCTGCCAAGGTCGACTTTGCCTTTCATCCTTTCGGGGTCAATAAATTAAGTACCAGTTATGCACTGGGGTCGATATTATCGACTTAATCCATTTGTCTGTCCTCTATGTGTTTAGCCCCTTGTGGTAGTAAAGAAATAGGTATTTCGTGTGCCGCTACGTTCTGAGTTCAAATTCTGCAAGTCGACTTTGCCTTTCATCCTTTTGGGGTCAATAAATTAAGTACCAGTTATGCACTGGGGTCGATATATCGACTTAATCCATTTGTCTGTCCTCTATGTGTTTAGCCCCTTGTGGGTAGTAAAGAAATAGGTATTTCGTCTGCCGTTACGTTCTGAGTTCAAATTCCGCCAAGGTCGACTTTGCCTTTCATCCTTTCGGGGTCGATAAATTAAGTACCAGTTATGCACTGGGGTCGATATTATCGACTTAATCCATTTGTCTGTCCTCTATGTGTTTAGCCCCTTGTGGGTAGTAAAGAAATAGGTATTTCGTCTGCCGCTACGTTCTGAGTTCAAATTCCGCCGAGGTCGACTTTGCCTTTCATCCTTTCGGGGTCGATAAATTAAGTACCAGTTATGCACTGGGGTCGATATTATCGACTTAATCCATTTGTCTGTCCTCTATGTGTTTAGCCCCTTGTGGGTAGTAAAGAAATAGGTATTTCGTCTGCCGCTACGTTCTGAGTTCAAATTCTGCCAAGGTCGACTTTGCCTTTCATCCTTTCGGGGTCAATAAATTAAGTACCAGTTATGCACTGGGGTCGATATTATCGACTTAATCCATTTGTCTGTCCTCTATGTGTTTAGCCCCTTGTGGGTAGTAAAGAAATAGGTATTTCGTCTGCCGCTACGTTCTGAGTTCAAATTCCGCCAAGGTCGACTTTGCCTTTCATCCTTTCGGGGTCGATAAATTAAGTACCAGTTATGCACTGGGGTCGATATAATCGACTTAATCCGTTTGTCTGTCCTTGTTTGTCTCCTCTATGTTTATCCCCTTGTGGGTAGTAAAGAAATAGGTTTGACAGGAGCGGGCCAGGTAGAAGATTGCACCAGGCTACTGTGTCTGCTTTGGCAGGGTTTTTATAACTGGATACCCTTCCTCACACCAACCACCACCGAAAAAGTTCAAGATGCAAAAGTCAGCTGTAATCATCTCAGGAATATGGACTATGATCATAAGAAACATGAGATTTGTGGAAACGCGTGTAATGATGCATTAAAATATTTTTTTTTTGTCTTGCATGTATTTGGGGACCCTGTCAGTGTAGGTGCCGCATAAAAAGCACTAAGTCCATTCTGCTGAGTGGTTGGTATTAGGACGGGCATC
Source organism: Octopus sinensis (assembly GCF_006345805.1). Taxonomy (NCBI): domain Eukaryota; kingdom Metazoa; phylum Mollusca; class Cephalopoda; order Octopoda; family Octopodidae; genus Octopus; species Octopus sinensis. The sequence goes on from NC_043026.1 coordinate 3,841,933, forward strand.
CAGCTGTAAAAATCCTGCCAAGTCAGTTAGAGGGGTCTGGTGCAGGTTTCTGCCTTGCTGGCCCCTGTCAAACTGTCCCTTGCCAGCACGGAGGGAGGACATTAAACTGTGATGATGATGATGATATATATGAGTGTATGTATGTGTTTTTATTTCCATATGTCACTCTCTCTCAATATATATATATATATGTGTGTGTGTATATATAAAATATTGTTTTACAGGTAACTTAACCTCAATGAAATCACCTGGAAGCACCAGTAATCTATCTGCAACTTCACCTGCTGCGCCATCCTGGCAACAACCCAGCCCACAACAGCCTAAGACAGCATTCGGTGGGCTTTATTCAGGTATGTACATACCCACATGCGCACATACATTTACACATGCCAGTCGACTTATACATACCTTTCCTTCTTGGGACACAAAACTCCACTTGTGAAGACTCGTTGAGGCAAGTGAAAAATCAAAGCAAATCAAAGCAAATCAAATCAGATATCAGAAAGCAGAACCAAAATCGAAGTCGATCAACATCAATGGGAATTGCGGCTGTGATACCAGTGCCCGTGACAAGTAAGCGAACCATCCGAACGTGGCCGTTGCCAGCGCCACCCCGACTGGCCTCCGTGCCGGTGGCACGTAAAAAGCACCATCCGTTCATGGCCGTTGCCAGCCTCGCCTGGCCCCTGTGCCAGTGGCACGTAAAAAGCACCATCCGTTCTTGGCCGTTGCCAGCCTTGCCTGGCCCCCGTGCTAGTGGCACGTAAAAAGCACCATCCGTTCGTGGCCGTTGCCAGCCTCGCCTGGCCCCTGTGCCAGTGGCACGTAAAAAGCACCATCCGTTCGTGGCCGTTGCCAGCCTCGCCTGGCCCCCGTGCTAGTGGCACGTAAAAAGTACCATCCGTCCGTGGCTGTTTGCCAGCTCCGTCTGGCACCTGTGCGGGTGACACGTAAAAAGCACCATCCATTCGTGGCCGTTGCCAGCCTCGCCTGGCCCCCGTGCCAGTGGCACGTAAAAACACCATCTGTCCATGGCTGTTTGCCAACCTCGCCTGGCCCCCGTGCCAGTGGCACGTAAAAAGCACCATCCGTCCGTGGCTGTTTGCCAGCTCCGTCTGGCACCTGTGCAGGTGGCACGTAAAAAGCACTCACCACACTCACGGAGTGGAACGATGATGATGTGTGCACACGCTCTCTCTCATAGTGTTAGACATAACCAGTCTGAAACAAAGGTTTTTGCACAAAATGCTTTGTGCCCTATCTTCTGGCCCTTTTCGTTCTGAGCTCAAATTCCGTCAAGGTCGTCTTTGCCTTTCATCCTTTCGGGGTTAGTAAAATAAGGTACAAGTCAGGAACAGGGGGAGGGGTCAGTGTAACCAATTGCCCACTTCCCTCAAAATTGCTGGCCTTGTGCCAAAACTGGATAGAATATGTAAAGGGTAAGGGTAAATAACCCCTTCAGTCATGAATGACCATGGGATTGCGCCCAGACAGTTCCTCTCCGAGGCACAAGTCTGAGCAAGGTTGTTTATGGAAGAACAGCAGTCACCCATGCATACCAGCCTCCCCTCTCTATGCCATCATATGTACATAGGATAAAGGGTAAAGACCCCCTTCATTCATGAATATGAGATTTCCCCTAGAAAGTTTCCATCCGAGGCACAAGTCCAGCAAAGTTGTGTATGAATGACCAGCAGTTGCCCATTCATACCAGCCTCCCCCTCTCCATGCCATTAATATGTACATGGGGTAAAGTGTAAAAACCCCCTTTGGCCACGAATGACCATGGGATTGCCCCTAGAAAGTTTTCATCCGAGGCACAAGTCCAGCAAAGTTGTGTATGAATGACCAGCAGTCGCCCATTCATACCAGCCTTCCCTCTCCTTGCCATTATATGTACATGGGGTAAGTGTAAAAACCCCCTTTGGCCACGAATGACCATGGGATTGCCCCTAGAAAGTCTTCATCGAGGCACAAGTCCAGCAAAGTTGTGTATGAATGACCAGCAGTCGCCCATTCATACCAGCCTCCCCCTCTCCTTGCCATTATATGTACATGGGGTAAAGTGTAAAAACCCCCTTTGGCCACGAATGACCATGGGATTGCCCCTAGAAAGTCTTCATCCGAGGCACAAGTCCAGCAAAGTTGTGTATGAATGACCAGCAGTTGCCCATTCATACCAGCCTCCCCCTCTCCTTGCCATTATATTTACATGGGGTAAAGTCTAAAAACCCGCTTTGGCCACGAATGACAATGGGATTGCACCTAAAAAGTTTTCATCCGAGGCACAAGTCCAGCAAAGTTGTGTATGAATGACCAGCAGTCACCCATTCATACCAGCCTCCCCCTCTCCATGCCATTAATATCTACATGGGGTAAAGTCTAAAAACCCCCTTTGGCCACGATGACCATGGGATTGCACCTAAAAAGTTTTCATCCGAGGCACAAGTCCAGCAAAGTTGTGTATGAATGACCAGCAGTCACCCATTCATACCAGCCTCCCCCCTCTCCATGCCATTATATCTACATGGGGTAAAGTCTAAAAACCCCTTTGGCCACGAATGACCATGGGATTGCACCTAAAAAGTTTTCATCCGAGGCACAAGTCCAGCAAAGTTGTGTATGAATGACCAGCAGTTGCCCATTCATACCAGCCTCCCCTCTCCATGCCATTAATATCTACATGGGGTAAAGTCTAAAAACCCCCTTTGGCCACGAATGACCATGGGATTGCACCTAGAAAGTTTTCATCCGATGCACAAGTCCAGCAAAGTTGTGTATGAATGACCAGCAGTCACCCATTCATACCAGCCTCCCCTCTCCATGCCATTAATATCTACATGGGGTAAAGTCTAAAAACCCCCTTTGGCCACGAATGACCATGGGATTGCACCTAAAAAGTTTTCATCCGAGGCACAAGTCCAGCAAAGTTGTGTATGAATGACCAGCAGTCACCCATTCATACCAGCCTCCCCCTCTCCATGCCATTAATATCTACATGGGGTAAAGTCTAAAAACCCCCTTTGGCCACGAATGACCATGGGATTGCACCTAAAAAGTTTTCATCCGAGGCACAAGTCCAGCAAAGTTGTGTATGAATGACCAGCAGTCACCCATTCATACCAGCCTCCCCCTCTCCATGCCATTAATATCTACATGGGGTAAAGTCTAAAAACCCCCTTTGGCCACGAATGACCATGGATTGCACCTAAAAAGTTTTCATCCGAGGCACAAGTCCAGCAAAGTTGTGTATGAATGACCAGCAGTCACCCATTCATACCAGCCTCCCCCTCTCCTTGCCATTATATGTACATGGGGTAAAGTCTAAAAACCCCCTTTGGCCACGAATGACCATGGGATTGCACCTAGAAAGTTTTCATCCGAGGCACAAGTCCAGCAAAGTTGTGTATGAATGACCAGCAGTCACCCATTCATACCAGCCTCCCCCTCTCCATGCCATTAATATCTACATGGGGTAAAGTCTAAAAACCCCCTTTGGCCACGAATGACCATGGGATTGCACCTAAAAAGTTTTCATCCGAGGCACAAGTCCAGCAAAGTTGTGTATGAATGACCAGCAGTCACCCATTCATACCAGCCTCCCCCTCTCCATGCCATTAATATCTACATGGGGTAAAGTCTAAAAACCCCCTTTGGCCACGAATATGACCATGGATTGCACCTAAAAAGTTTTCATCCGAGGCACAAGTCCAGCAAAGTTGTGTATGAATGAACAGCAGTCACCCATTCATACCAGCCTCCCCCTCTCCATGCCATTAATATCTACATGGGGTAAAGTCTAAAAACCCCCTTTGGCCACGAATGACCATGGGATTGCACCTAAAATGTTTTCATCCGAGGCACAAGTCCAGCAAAGTTGTGTATGAATGACCAGCAGTTGCCCATTCATACCAGCCTCCCCCTCTCCATGCCATTAATATCTACATGGGGTAAAGTCTAAAAACCCCCTTTGGCCACGAATGACCATGGGATTGCACCTAAAAAGTTTTCATCCGAGGCACAAGTCCAGCAAAGTTGTGTATGAATGACCAGCAGTCACCCATTCATACCAGCCTCCCCCTCTCCATGCCATTAATATCTACATGGGGTAAAGTCTAAAAACCCCCTTTGGCCACGAATGACCATGGGATTGCACCTAAAAAGTTTTCATCCGAGGCACAAGTCCAGCAAAGTTGTGTATGAATGACCAGCAGTTGCCCATTCATACCAGCCTCCCCCTCTCCATGCCATTAATATCTACATGGGGTAAAGTCTAAAAACCCCCTTTGGCCACGAATGACCATGGGATTGCACCTAGAAAGTTTTCATCCGATGCACAAGTCCAGCAAAGTTGTGTATGAATGACCAGCAGTCACCCATTCATACCAGCCTCCCCCTCTCCATGCCATTAATATCTACATGGGGTAAAGTCTAAAAACCCCCTTTGGCCACGAATGACCATGGGATTGCACCTAAAAAGTTTTCATCCGAGGCACAAGTCCAGCAAAGTTGTGTATGAATGACCAGCAGTCACCCATTCATACCAGCCTCCCCCTCTCCATGCCATTAATATCTACATGGGGTAAAGTCTAAAAACCCCTTTGGCCACGAATGACCATGGGATTGCACCTAAAAAGTTTTCATCCGAGGCACAAGTCCAGCAAAGTTGTGTATGAATGACCAGCAGTCACCCATTCATACCAGCCTCCCCCTCTCCATGCCATTAATATCTACATGGGGTAAAGTCTAAAAACCCCCTTTGGCCACGAATGACCATGGGATTGCACCTAAAAAGTTTTCATCCGAGGCACAAGTCCAGCAAAGTTGTGTATGAATGACCAGCAGTCACCCATTCATACCAGCCTCCCCCTCTCCATGCCATTAATATCTACATGGGGTAAAGTCTAAAAACCCCCTTTGGCCACGAATGACCATGGGATTGCACCTAAAAAGTTTTCATCCGAGGCACAAGTCCAGCAAAGTTGTGTATGAATGACCAGCAGTCACCCATTCATACCAGCCTCCCCCTCTCCATGCCATTAATATCTACATGGGGTAAAGTCTAAAAAACCCCTTTGGCCACGAATGACCATGGGATTGCACCTAAAAAGTTTTCATCCGAGCACAAGTCCAGCAAAGTTGTGTATGAATGACCAGCAGTCACCCATTCATACCAGCCTCCCCCTCTCCATGCCATTAATATCTACATGGGGTGGGTAAAGTCTAAAAACCCCCTTTGGCCACGAATGACCATGGGATTGCACCTAAAAAGTTTTCATCCGAGGCACAAGTCCAGCAAAGTTGTGTATGAATGACCAGCAGTCACCCATTCATACCAGCCTCCCCTCTCCATGCCATTAATATCTACATGGGGTAAAGTCTAAAAACCCCCTTTGGCCACGAATGACCATGGGATTGCACCTAAAAAGTTTTCATCCGAGGCACAAGTCCAGCAAAGTTGTTGTTATGAATGACCAGCAGTTGCCCATTCATACCAGCCTCCCCCTCTCCATGCCATTAATATCTACATGGGGTAAAGTCTAAAAACCCCCTTTGGCCACGAATGACCATGGGATTGCACCTAGAAAGTTTTCATCCGATGCACAAGTCCAGCAAAGTTGTGTATGAATGACCAGCAGTTGCCCATTCATACCAGCCTCCCCCTCTCCATGCCATTAATATCTACATGGGGTAAAGTCTAAAAACCCCCTTGGCCACGAATGACCATGGGATTGCACCTAAAAAGTTTTCATCCGATGCACAAGTCCAGCAAAGTTGTGTATGAATGACCAGCAGTCACCCATTCATACCAGCCTCCCCCTCTCCTTGCCATTATATGTACATGGGGTAAAGTCTAAAAAACCCCCTTGGCCACGAATGACCATGGGATTGCCCCTAGAAAGTTTCCATACGAGGCACAAGTCCAGCAAAGTTGTGTATGAATGACCAGCAGTCACCCATTCATACCAGCCTCCCCCTCTCCTTGCCATTATATGTACATGGGGTAAAGTCTAAAAACCCCCTTTGTCCACGAATGACCATGGGATTGCCCCTAGAAAGTTTCCATCCGAGGCACAAGTCCAGCAAAGTTGTGTATGAATGACCAGCAGTCGCCCATTCATACTAGCCTCCCCCTCTCCTTGCCATTATATGTACATGGGGTAAAGTCTAAAAACTCCCTTTGGCCACGAATGACCATGGGATTGCACCTAGAAAGTTTTCATCCGAGGCACAAGTCCAGCAAAGTTGTGTATGAATGACCAGCAGTCGCCCATTCATACCAGCCTCCCCCTCTCCTTGCCATTATATGTACATGGGGTAAAGTCTTAAAAACTCCCTTTGGCCAAAATGACCATGGGATTGCACCTAGAAAGTTTTCATCCGAGGCACAAGTCCAGCAAGTTGTGTATGAATGACCAGCAGTCGCCCATTCATACCAGCCTCCCCCTCTCCTTGCCATTATATGTACATGGGATAAAGTCTAAAAACCCCCTTGGCCACGAATGACCATGGGATTGCCCCTAGAAAGTTCCCTTCCCAAAACATAGAATTAACCACAGGTCACTGCTCTGAGACTATCCTGTGAAGAAGTGTTGAGGGAAAGAGTGCAAGAGGCTACCAAAGATACGAGAGAATGGACTGGAAACAGGAGCCTGGTTGATCTGATTGCATGCAAGCAGTGCAACCCAGGGGACTGGAGTATCCTAGCAAATTGATCACTGGACACAGGGAGGGTACTGGTTGATGGTGATGGTTAGGTTTTACATCAGCTTTTCAATGCTGGCATCAGTTGGTTGGGTCTTTTTGAGTTACAGGGGTTTAGGAAACATTTGGAGACAGATAGAGGGAGGGAGACAGATACATAGAAATAGGTGGATATATGGACATACAGAGACAGAGGCAGGGAGATCAACAGAGCTAGGGAGACCAAGGGAGACAGAAAGACAGAGATAGGGAGACTGGCAGATACAAGGAGAGAGAGAGAGAGTGAGATAATCAGTACAGGAAGTTTAACAGCAGGGATGCCCTTTCTGATGCCAGCATGGACAAATGCTGATCTTCTATAAAAAAAACCTAGCTGGACTTTTGTTTTTGGAAGCATTGAAATTGCATCGTATCGTACTTTCCTGTTTGCATGATGGATGCATTTGTTTTTGCAGGTGCTGGTGCATCGACTGGTGCCCCAGGCTGGCAACAGGCACCAAACAACCAGGCGCCGTCGTCTCCCAAGAAACAACAAACCCAACCAGCCGCGGGTGCGACACCAGCAGCACACAAAGCAGCTTTTGGACCTGGTTCCGGTCCTGGCCCGAGTGTTATTGGAAGCAGAGATGATAGAGGGACACGCAAGCCTTTTGGTAAGTTCCTTTGCTGGAGGGGAGAGTATAGGGTGACCCCTCTCTCTCTCTCTCTGTCCATGTCCTCTTCTCTGTAATCTTCATTCATCTCTCTATGTTTTATATGTTTGTCTCTGTACATGTTTATCTGTCTCCACGTCTGTCTGTCTGTCTTCCTGTATCTTATTATCTCCCTCTGTCACTCCCTTTGTATCTGCCAGTCTCCCTGTCTCCCTAGCCCTGTCTCCTTGTATATGTCTCTCATGTGTCCATCTGTCTCCTTTTGTCTATCTCTCTCTCCTTATGTCTGTCTCTCCTGTGTCCATCTGTCTCCTTATGTCTGTCTCCATATGTCCATTTCTATGCACCCGTCTGTCTCCAAATGTTTCCTAAACACTTGTAACCATTTGCCTTGAATGATTGAAAATGACAACTATAACTGTCATTAAAACTATTCATAGTGAATGCTACTGGAGACATTTGCTGTTTCTGCTAACATTAAACATTTTCTGTGAATACAAGCATTGGGCATTTACTGTAAATACTGTTGGGTGTGTTTACTACAAATGTTTATTTCCGATATACATCAATATGATTACCTGTACATTATTTACATTAGACGGATATTTGTCCTCATCTTGTTTGTTGTTAACACAATATTTCGGCTGATATACCCACCAGCCTTCATCAGGTGTCTTGGGGAAATTTTGACCTGGGTTCTCATTCCTAAGGTATTTCTCGGTGTTGTTGTTGTTATTATTATTATTCAGGTCACTGCTTGGAATTGAACTCGGAATCTAGGGGTTAGTAGTCCATGCTCTTAACCACTACGACATATTCCCACAGGCATATAGCATAGTGGTTAAGAGCACGGGCTACAAACCCGAAGATTCTGAGTTCGATTCCAGGCCATGACCTGAATAATGATAATAATAATATAAAAAAATTGCTTAGGAATGAGAACCCAGGTTCAAAATTTCCCCGAGACACCTGATGAAGGCTGGAGGGTATATCAGCCGAAACACTGTGTTAACAACAAACAAGATGAGGACAAATATCCATTGAATTTAAATAATGTACATAATTCCTCATCTTTTAAATACAGAACTGAAAAAAAAAAAAGGTTATGTGAATTTACAACTTAATAAAATAAGCATTATCTCACCTTGCCCTGCACTTTTCCCCCAAATATAGAACTGTATTATGATTACCTGTGTGTTTTTTTTTTCCATGAAACCTGTGTTATTTAACAATCCCTGGAACATTTTCATTGCAGGCCCAAAACCTAAGGTGCATACTGACACTTTTGGAGACCTTCTTGGTGGATTTAGCTCCAAGAGAGCGAATGAACCACGGACTATAGGAGAAATGAGGAAAGACATTTTAGCTAAGGAAATGGACCCAGATAAACTTAAGGTAAGAATCTGTGTTGTCATCTTTGTAAATCTTTATATATAAAATCCAAGTTGTGTGTGTGAGACTCTGTCTCCTCCGATTTAGATTCCTAACTACTCCCACATTTTGCGGTGCAGTTGAACCATAAGCGGTTATCTTATAGTCAGGATTCATATCGAGCATCTACGATTTAAAAAAAAATTTACCATAATTTTTCTGCATTTTTAATGATTTTTGCTCAGTTTATATAACAGAAGTAACTCTCTAAAAATGCTTATATAGTTATTTCCCTTACAAACCCGAGCAACGCCGGGCGATACTGCTAGTTTAAAATAATCCTTATTGTAGATGTGTGGCTGTGTGCTAAGATGCTTGCTTTGCAATCTGTGAAGAGCACGTGGTGTTACTTAAGTGCACTGCCATCTAATGTCCAGTTGCCTAATACCTAATGTGAAATCAGTTTGTAAGATCAGCTGAAATGGATCTATTAATACTGTATACTTTGATTAGTATGGGAACACCCTAACGCAGCTAATATAAACTCAACAAGTAACATTTCACCAAGCACTAACATTCACACACATATATGCACACATACACACATATATACACGCATACACACATATATACACACATATTCATACGCTCGCACATATACACATGCATATGTATACACACACGTTTCCACATGCATATGTATACGTGTATATATACACACATACACATACATACATGAACATATGTATATATATATATACACACATACATACATGCACATATGTATATATATATATACACACATACATACATGCACATATGTATATATATATATACACACACATACACATATGCACATATGTGTATATATATATATTATATATATATATATATATATATGCGTGTGTGTGTGTGTTTGTCCCCCTAGCATTGCTTGACTACCGATGCTGGTGTGTTTATGTCCCCGTTACTTAGCGGTTCGGCAAAAGAGACCGATAGAATAAGTACCGGGCTTACAAAAAGAATAAGTCCTGGGGTCGAGAGTTGCTCGATTAAAGGCGGTGCTCCAGCATGGCCGCAGTCAAATGACTGAAACAAGTAAAAGAGTAGAGTATATATAACACATATGCACACACACACACACTCACATCTACACACACACATATGTATATATACACATACATACACACATATATGCACGTGAACGCATACACACTCAACATATATATATATATATATATATATATACACACACACACACACACACATATATGCACACACACACACACCACACACTTAGTTCATAGTTGCTATGTTTGTGCTTGGTAAGTTGTGGCACTTGCTATGTAATCAATATATATATATAGGCGCAGGAGTGGCTGTGTGGTAAGTAGCTTGTTTACCAACCACATGGTTCCGGGTTCAGTCCCACTGCGTGGCACCTTGGGCAAGTGTCTTCTACTATAGCCTCGGGCCGACCAAAGCCTTGTGAGTGGATTTGGTAGACGGAAACCAAAAGAAGCCTGTCATATATATGTATCTCTCTCTATATAAACGGCAGTTTGTGTGTCTGTCAGGTTGTGCCCTCACCCTGACCACGGCTTTCAACCGATTCTGATGAAACTTGACACACACATAGCCCAATGTCATAATTCAAAACTAACGCAGTGAAAATTTTGAAAAGTTCCCCCAGTTCTGAAAAAAATTGATAAATTCGACATGGGGTCGAGAATCTAAGCTTTTTATATGCAACACATTTTCTGTCGGGAGACAGCTAGGAACATCGTATACACAGAAGTATTCGAGTGAAGAGAAGACATTGCAACCTACACATGCGCCTTCGTTCCCTAGAGGGAAAGGACTAGATTGGGATTAGTCGTTGCCTATTAGGGGCTCTTACATACCCGGGCAACGCCGGGCTATGCTGCTAGTATATATATATGCATGTGTGTGTTTGTGTGTCTGTGTTTGTTCCCCTAGCATTGCATGACAACCGATGCTGGTGTGTTTATGTCCCCGTTACCTAGCGGTTCGGCAAAAGAGACCGATAGAATAAGTACTGGGCTTACAAAAGAATAAGTCCTGGGGTCGAGTTGCTCGATTAAAGGCGGTGCTCCAGCATGGCCGCAGTCAAATGACTGAAACAAGTAAAAGAGTATATGAGTATACATGGGTTGTTTTTTTTTTTTACATCTTTCAGATAATGGAGTGGACCAAGGGTAAAGAACGTAACATCCGTGCACTGCTGTGTTCACTCCATACTGTGCTTTGGGATGAAGAGATGCGTTGGAAGGAATGTGGGATGCACGAACTGGTCAGTCCGGAGCAGGTGAAGAAGGTCTACAGGAAAGCCGTTCTGTCTGTTCATCCAGACAAGGTAAGTAAAATTTTGGTTTGGTAACCCTTTTGATACCAACCCGGCTGAAACCGGTTCGGGCTCTGAGTAACAATGTCTTGTTTTCACAAGTTTTGAATTAAAATCTTCCACCAAACCTTAGTCACAATTTATGTTCCTAACACTAGCTTAATGATAACGAAGTTATTTTACTAAATTCTTTGTTATATTTAAAATTAATTGAAAGAAGCACAGAGCATCTCAACAGAAATATGGTAACGAGAGGGTTAAAATATATAATAGAGAAACAATTCTTAACCCTTTTGATACCAACCTGGTTGAAACCACCTCTGGCTCTGTAGTACAAATGTCTTGTTTTCATAAGTTCTGAATGAAAATCTTCCACCAAACCTTAGTCACAATTTATGTTCCTAACACAAGCTTAATGATAACTAAGTTATTTTACTAAATTCTTTGTTATAATTAAAGTAATTGAAAGAAACAGAGCGTCTCAGCAGAAATATGGGAACAAAAGGGTTAAGAAGCAAAATAATCAGCAGAAAACATGAGAGAAGGAAACCTCAATGTGGTCACTCTATATGCTAGAAATAGTAGCCTAAATTTCCTTCAATCCACACCATTTCAACTGTTTCTAATGTCCATCTGCCCAAATGTAGAGGTGTTTTAAACCCTTTTGTTGCCAATCCGGCTGAAACCAGCTCTGGTTCTAAATACAATTGTCTTGTTTTCATAAGTTTTGAATTAAAATCTTCCACCAAACCTTAGTCACAATTTATGATCCTAACACTAGCTGAATGATAACTAAGTTATTTTAGTAAATTCTTTGTTATACTTAAAGTAATTGAAAGAAACCCAGAGGTTAGATGGATGGGGATATTTCTGCCTCATTTTATAGTCAAACTTGTATCTTCTGCTAGAAATATACAGGGTGATTGAAAAGTAACTCACTGTTTTAAAATACTTTTAAAGTATATTTATTAATTGTAATTTTTACAGAAAATGGATATGAGAGGAAAGCTTTTACTCTGAGGTTTTACTCAAAATTCAATATACGCTCCAGATATGGATACATATACACACACATATATATATACACACATATACATACACACATATGCATGTACACATACATGCATTCATTCATTTCTGTGTTCCTTTCTGTAGAAGAGCGTAGGCTCGAAATGTAAAAGACTTTTTCTATTCCTGAGCGCCATACTAATACATCTATTTGCTTTGTATACCACCTGCCTTCGTCTTTTGTTTATTTTCGTAAACTTTCCCTTTATACATATATATATATATATATATATATACATACATACATACATACATAGGATGGGCATCCAGCTGTAGAAACACTGCCAGATAAGACTGGAGCCTGGTGCAGCCTTCTGGCTTCCCAGATCCCTGGTCGAACCGTCCAACCCATGCTAGCATGGAGAACGGACGTTAAACGTTGATGATGATACATACATACATACACACATACATACACACATACACATACATACACACATATACACACACACATACATACATACCTACATACCTACATACACACACATACATACATACACATACATACATACATACATACACATACATACATACACACACACACTGAATTAAGACAACAAAAGGGAGAGTTAGTGGTTAATATTTATTTATTAATAAATTAATAATTATTTCTTCCTGCAGCGGTTTTCATTTATATTTATTGGATAAATTACAAATTTATACATTATAATATTACATGCTGGCCTATCTGTTAACTCTAGCAGATTAAATATCTGAAAGTGTGTCTGACTCCTTATTACTGCTCGTCAACCGGTGTTGGTGTGTTTACGTCCCCATAACTAAGCAGTTTGGTAAAAAGAGACTGATAGAATAATTAACGGGCTTACAAAGAATACGTCCGAGGTTCGATCTCTTTGACTAAAAGATGGTTTAAGGTGGTGCTCCAGCATGGCCGCAATCAAATGACTGAAACAAGTAAAAGAACACACTTATGTTCTGAGTTCAAATTCTGCTTAGGTCAACTTTGCCTTTCGTCCTTCTGGAGCCAATGTAATAAATACTTGCTGGGCTGTAACTGGCTAGCCACCACCACCCCAAAAAATTGCTGGCCTTGTGTCAGAATTTGAAATTGTTGTTTTATTATTAACCTATTAACTGCCAAATTTTTTTATTCACATTTTTTGGCTTTGCCAGGTGTCTTAGAGGTTAAAATGAGATATCTTTATATATAAAAGTCAAGTTGTGTGAGTGTCTGTCTCCTACGATTTAGATTCCTAACTACTCCCACATTTTGCGGTGCAGTGTAACCAAAACCGGGTATCTTATAGTCGTGATTCATATCGAACCCTTCTGGGTATTAGCGCGCGTCTATGATGAGTCTACGATTTAAAAAAAAAATTTACCATCATTTTTTTACATTTTTAATGCATTTTTTGCTATTATATAAGGGAAGTAACTCTCTAAAATGCTTATATAGTTATTTCCCTTACAAACCCGAGCAACGCCGGGCGATACTGCTAGTAGTATTTCAATTTTCTTCATATATGAATTATTTTGGAAATTATAATAAATTTTTCGTAAAGTCCCAAATGGGGATTGCTGAAAAAAAAAAGCATATTCCTCCTTTTCTATTCAATTGCAATAATAAACATTTAAGTCTTTTTGAAACTATAATATCAAATGCAAATGTGCATGAAATATCAATGAATAATAAAGATGGGAAATGCAAAAAAATAATAAATAATAAGTTTTCAAAACAGCCAATATTTTTGTAGTTCAAAAATTGTGATTTGTGACATAGAATGTCTTCTAGAATTAGCGAGAGTTAATATCCAATCTACAGTGGAGAAGGCTAGCCACTGAATTTGGTTAAAAAGAGACGATGAGCGATGGCTAGAAGGATATTGAGCTTTATCTGATAACCAGCTGATCTAGAAAGCGGGGCCTCATATTAGTGAGGGGGACCGGTGTGCATTGATGCCATCGAGAGGTAGGCCCCGAAACGGCGCGCATTCTCTCCTGATGACCCCGGTATACGGAGCTTTTGACTGGTAGCACTTGCACGTGCAAGTTTTTTGCAAGACATGATAAACTTTTACTAAATATTGTGGAGGTGCGTGGCTTAGTGGTTAGGGGGTCGGCATCATGATCGTAAGATTGTAGTTTCAATTCCAGGACCGGACGACGCGTTGTGTTCTTGAGCTAAACACTTCATGTTACGCTGCGATGGACTGACATCCCGTCCAGCTAGGGAACACATACGCCATAGAAACCGGGAAACCGGGCCCATGAGCCTGGCTAGGCTTTAATTTTTATTTTACTAAATATTGTTAAACACATCTCTGCAAATGCAATTTTCATAAGCAATTTACTTTAAATATGACAAACAACTGGCAGTGAGACTGTTTTTAGGGGATTCCCAAATGGGGTCTCGTGGTAGGCAATGGGTTAAGCCTTACTTTTGACAGTAATCTGAATGTTTAAGGGTTTTACTTACCAACCTATTTTCTACTTCCAGCTAACAGGAACGCCACATGAAGCGCTGGCCAAGTTGATATTCATGGAGCTGAACGATGCCTGGGCCGAGTTTGAAGAGAAAGGAATGCAGTCGTTGTATTAGGGTTTCCAAGAAGAAGAAGAAAAAAAAACAAGAAATTGAGATTCGAAACAAAAAAAGAAAAAAAAAAACTCTGATAAATTAAAAGAAATGGAACGAAGAAGAAAAAACAAATAGAAATTAAACAAACTTAATCAAATCCAATCTAATTGATGTATTAATTGCTGAGATGAAACGAGAGAGAGAAAGAGAGAATCAGTGATATATAGAGAGAAAGGGACACAGAGGAATAATGAACGGACTAGTCGATTGATGAAAGTACCATCGGTCAGTGTATAAAACTAACATTCCAACTGTCTCTGTGGACGTGGGTGGCCATGGCCGCTTGGCATGGCAGCCGAGAAGAGACGATAACATTATTGTTACAAGTGATGCATTATACTATAACTACATACATACAAACATGCATACATATATACATACATGTGTACCCACACTTACACACACACACACATTTATATATATATATATCACGTGTTATGTACATACACACATGTATATACATGCACACATATTTATTACGTGTATATATATATATACACACACACATGTACATACATATATATACACACACACACACACACACATGTACATACATATATACACACACACAGACATATATATACATTAGAAGGTTTGGAGATGATGTACAGGTATTATATATTAGAAGAAATAAGGTACTCAGAAATCTGGATGGCTTTATATTTACAGATTTTTCTTAATATCACATGTTTTTATAAATCCCATAATTAGCGCTTGCATCCACTCTAGTGGATTCTTCAGATTCTTCAATGTGACATAATAAAAAAAAATCTGTAAATATAAAACCATCCAGATTTCTGAATACCTTATTTCTTCTAACACACACACATATATATATACATACATGTACACAGAGCAAGCACACCAGAATGATCTCAGCCAAATTGCTGTTACAAACAGATCAAAAAATACACACACCCCCCAGACATATACATGCATGTGTCTTATATAACAAAGATATATGTATGTACTTTTTGTATGTATCTTTGAAATTAGCATGTGTGATCTCGAAGCCTCCTGTTTTTCTTCTATTCTATCGGTGTTAAGTCTCGCAGTTTGGTCTATTTGAGAAACTGAAGTGGTTTTGGTCAAATACTTTTTGGGGTTTTGTTCCCGTTGTAAATGCAGAGACCCTTTGTCAACCTCTATTACAGTAAATACAGTATGCATATATCAAATATATATATATATGTATGTATATATGCAGACCTATAGATGAAATATTTTTTCCTTTATTTTTGGTAGGTTCTCAAAGACAGAGACTTTTGTCAATCTTATTCCTTGCAGTACATATTTGAACGTGTGTGCTATATATATATGTACACATGCACATACATACATTCACACACAAACATGCATGCATATATATATATCAAATTAAATACACAACTGAAAGAGCTACCGATAGTTTCATGCTATTATGATACTTGAGCAGATATATTTATAAAATACGGCATGTATTTTAAAGCAATCTTTCAGGCTCTGTTTATGTGTGTGTATATATGTATATATATATATATATATATATATCAAATTAAATACACAACTGAAAGAGCTACCGATAGTTTCATGCTATTATGATACTTGAGCAGATATATTTATAAAATACGGCATGTATTTTAAAGCAATCTTTCAGGCTCTGTTTATGCATATATATATATATATATATATATATATATATATAAATATGTTTCTTTTGCATGTGTGTGTGTGTGCGTGCGTATGTACATGTATGTAAATGTGTGTGTATGTGTGCATATCTGTATGTATGTGTGCATCTATGTATTTATGTTACCCATTGTTGCTGTAAATATTGTTAAAGGAAGATGGAAAGCGTTAAAATTAAAAATTAAAAAAAAAAAGTTTGAAGTAAAAGATAACGAAAATACAAAAAATCAAAGTAAATAAAGAATTAACGACCAGCAAACGATAACTAAATAAAGAAGGAAAATTAAAAGCTGTGTAAACTTGGTTAATTAAAAGATAATTGCTGTTAATAATTTGGTGTTCAACTTGTTAATTTTTTTTTTTCTTGTTTTGTTACCTGAATCTTCTCCTCCCCACCACTTTCTGGCATCTTTGTTATGGCCCCTAGGGGTTAAGGCATAGCTGTTGTTTAGCCCTTGGATCAGTGCTGGTGATGCTGACCCCATGATCATGAATGTTTTAGATATTGCCAAACTGTTTTTTTTTTATTTTCTTATTACTATTATCATCATGGCCAGCCTCGCCTGGCACCTGTGCAGGTGGCACATAAAAACTACACTCACGGAATGGTTGGCGTTAGGAAGGGCATCCAGCTGTAGAAACACTGCCAGATCAGACTGGGCCTGGGGCAGCCTTCTGGCTTCCCAGACCTCAGTTGAACCCTCCAACCCATGCTAGCATGGAAAACGGATGTTAAACGATGATGATGATGATATAAGCGTAGGAGTGTGATACATAGCTTGCTTACCAACCACAGGGTTCCAGGTTCCTATAAAGAGATTTCCCACATCTCTCTGTGTGTATATATATTATATTGTGTGAAATTTGATTTAGTATTTCTAAATTGGATTTTTTTCCCTGTAAGTTTGGATTTATATACCCTCAAATAATTATATATATTTATATGTAAGTATGGCTGTGTGATAAGAAACTTGCGACACTGAGAATGAACGAATGGATCTGGGTTCAATCTCATCGTGTGGTGATTTAAGTGTCTCCTATAGCCAACAAAGCTTTGTGAGTGGATTTAGTAAATGGAGACAAAGAAACTCGTTATATATATATAAGGTGGTCTGGCTGTGTGGTAAGCAGCTTGCTTTCCAACCACATGGTTCCAGGTTCAGTCCCCACTGTGTGGCACCTTGGGCAAGTGCCTTCTATAGCCTCAGGCCGACCATAGCCTTATGGGTGGATTTGGTAGAGGAAAACTGAAAGAAGCCTGTCACATATATATATGTTTGTGTGTCTGTGTTTGTCCCCCCAACATCGCTTGACAACTGATGCTGGTGTGCTTATGTCTCTGTAGCTTAGTAGTTCAGCAAAAGAGACCGATAGGATAAATACTAGACTTACAAAGAATAAGTCCTGGGGTCGATTCGTTCAACTAAAGTCGGTGCTCCAGCATGGCCGCAGTCAAATGACCGAAACATATTAAAGAATACGTGAAACTATTCGATATGTATTGTGGTCCTTAAACAGAAACATATAAGACTCTTACCAGATGGAGTGCTCTCTTCGTTAAATTATACACAAATCAATATCATCATCTTGTACCTCTATCTCTCTCTCTCTCTCCCTTGTTCTTCCCTCTGGTTGGGTAGCCAGGTATCTCCCCCACAGCAGCACACCTGTATCTCTGCCTGTTATGTTTTAATACAGAATTATTAATTTGGATTATATTACTCGAATGCAAGCCAATAATGGAGTTAATACGTGAGCAAATACAACGCAATATATACTCAAAAATGCACGCTGATTAAAAAAAAAATAAGCCAAACCTAAAGATCCAGGTGCAAAAAGGTGTGGATAAGGTATTAACCCTCTTACAATTTTACAATTGTTCCAATTTAACACACATAATGAGGTGATGAAACCTGTAAAGGGAACTGGTTGCCTCTTTACACTTTTGGGGTGCATCTTGGGTGCAACACAATTTCCTTTCTTTTTGTTTCTAGAAACTACCAGTCAGGAATGAAACGCAAGTTTAAAAATATATATGGCATATTGGGCAAGTGTTTTCTGCTATAACCCCGGGCCGACCAATGCCTTGTGAGTGGATTTGGTAGATGGAAACTGAAAGAAGCCTGTCGTATATATGTATATATGTGTGTCTGTGTTTTTTTTGTGTGTCTGTGTTTGTCCCCCTAGCATTGCTTGACAACCGATGCTGGTGTGTTTACGTCCCCATCACCTAGCGGTTCGGCAAAAGAGACCGATAGAATAAGTACTGGGCTTACAAAGAATAAGTCCCGGGGTCGAGTTGCTTGACTAAAGGCGGTGCCCCAGCATGGCCGCAGTCAAATGACTGAAACAAGTAAAAGATAAAAGATAAAAGATGTGCATGGGGGAACTTCCTTATGCCGTTCCAGAAGGTTCCAACCCGGCACACGCACACTGAAGGACGTTCCGCACACACACACACACTGAAGAATGACATTGCGTGTGCGCACACTGGAATTTGACGTCACTACAAACCTATTACACAAACGAGTCTTCATCCCCAATCAACTAGCCACTTATGAAACAAACCAATATGCAAATTAGAAGGCAAGTCAAAAGTTCACTTTAAAAGGACACGAGGTGAACGCACAAAATAAAGCGGAGTCACCAAAGTTAGTTCAATACTTAGTCAGAACGTAGAATTAAGTGAGAGCAACATAACACCTCCCCAACAAGTATGGAATGGAAAACGTAAATTACACAGGATCACAACAAAATTGAGCACAAATAAATAAGGATTGTGACACATAATGGTCCGGAGGTTTTCTTCGTCTTGTTGATCTTCTTGGATGTTGATGACTGCATTCTGGAGTTGAGTTATTGTCGCTAGGTGGTAATGATGAGTTAACAGGTTCTTCTTTTATATATATATATATAATATTAGGGAATAAATCCAAACTTACAGGGAAAAATCACATTTAGGATTGAATCCAATTTTATAGTAAAATATTACATTATATTAAATTAGAGATAAAACCACTATTGGGCAAATCATACAATGAAAAACTTAAGTTCATTGATTAAACCTCGCCAAGTTAAATATTTAAACCACCTGATGAATGACTGTAACTCGAAAATTTAAAGAAATTAACAGCCATGAAACGATCGTAGTGTGATATTAATTATATTTTTTTAATAATTTTGTTATATATTTAAATAATATAAATTAAATAATCTTATGTATTGGCTTAAGTTTTTCATTGTATGATTTGCCTAATAGTGGTTTTATCTCTAATTTAATTTAATATATATATATATATATATATATATATATATATATATATATATATATATATATAGGCGCAGGAGTGGCTGTGTGGTAAGAAGCTTGCTAACCAACCATCTTGTTCCGGGTCCAATCCCACTGCGTGGCATCTTGGGCAAGTGTCTTCTGCTATAGCCCTGGGCCGACCAATGCCTTGTGAGTGGATTTGGTAGACGGAAACTGAAAGAAGCCCGTCGTATATATGTATATATATATGTATGTGTGTTTGTGTTTGTCCCCCTAGCATTGCTTGACAACCGATGCTGGTGTGTTTACGTCCCCATCACCTAGCGGTTGGCAAAAGAGACCGATAGAATAAGTACTGGGCTTACAAAGAATAAGTCCCGGGGTCGAGTTGCTCGACTAAAGGCGGTGCCCCAGCATGGCCGCAGTCAAATGACTGAAACAAGTAAAAGATAAAAGATGTGCATGGGGGAACTTCCTTATGCCGTTCCAGAAGGTTCCAACCCGGCACACGCACACTGAAGGACGTTCCGCACACACACACACACTGAAGAATGACATTGCGTGTGCGCACACTGGAATTTGACGTCACTACAAACCTATTACACAAACGAGTCTTCATCCCCAATCAACTAGCCACTTATGAAACAAACCAATATGCAAATTAGAAGGCAAGTCAAAAGTTCACTTTAAAAGGACACGAGGTGAACGCACAAAATAAAGCGGAGTCACCAAGTTAGTTCAATACTTAGTCAGAACGTAGAATTAAGTGAGAGCAACATAACACCTCCCCAACAAGTATGGAATGGAAAACGTAAATTACACAGAATCACAACAAAATTGAGCACAAATAAATAAGGATTGTGACACATAATGGTCCGGAGGTTTTCTTCGTCTTGTTGATCTTCTTGGATGTTGATGACTGCATTCTGGAGTTGAGTTATTGTCGCTAGGTGTAATGATGAGTTAACAGGTTCTTCTTTTATATATATATATATATATAATATTAGGGAATAAATCCAAACTTACAGGGAAAAATCACATTTAGGATTGAATCCAATTTTATAGTAAAATATTACATTATATTAAATTAGAGATAAAACCACTATTGGGCAAATCATACAATGAAAAACTTAAGTTCATTGATTAAACCTCGCCAAGTTAAATATTTAAACCACCTGATGAATGACTGTAACTCGAAAATTTAAAGAAATTAACAGCCATGAAACGATCGTAGTGTGATATTAATTATATTTTTTTAATAATTTTGTTATATATTTAAATAATATAAATTAAATAATCTTATGTATTGGCTTAAGTTTTTCATTGTATGATTTGCCTAATAGTGGTTTTATCTCTAATTTAATTTAATTTAATATAATATATATATATATATATATATATATATATATATATAATATATATATATATATAGGCGCAGGAGTGGCTGTGTGGTAAGAAGCTTGCTAACCAACCACATGGTTCCGGGTCCAATCCCACTGCGTGGCATCTTGGGCAAGTGTCTTCTGCTATAGCCCTGGGCCGACCAATGCCTTGTGAGTGGATTTGGTAGACGGAAACTGAAAGAAGCCCGTCGTATATATGTATATATATATGTATGTGTGTTTGTGTTTGTCCCCCTAGCATTGCTTGACAACCGATGCTGGTGTGTTTATGTCCCCGTTACTTAGCGGTTCGGCAAAAGAGACCGATAGAATAAGTACTGGGCTTACAAAGAATAAGTCCCGGGTTCGAGTTGCTCGATTAAAGGCGGTGCTCCAGCATGGCCGCAGTCAAATGACTGAAACAAGTAAAAGAGTAAAGAGTATAAGGTGGTCTGGCTGTGTGGTAAGTAGCTTGCTTACCAACCACATGGTTCCGGGTTCAGTCCCACTGCGTGGCATCTTGGGCAAGTGTCTTCTATAGCCTCGGGCCGACCATAGCCTTATGAGTTGATTTTGTAGAGGGAAACTGAAAGAAACCTGTCGCATATATATATATATATATAATATATATATATATATATATATATATATATATACATCTATGTGACCTGAGGTCCTGAATTATGGAGAGAAGGCGTATCTCCCGGTTCTTGGTCATCTTCCGAAGAATATCAAGGTTGCAATTGTTGTAGATGACGTCTCCAAATGGGACCTCTACGTACAACTTGAACATGAAACGTTCGTGTTCCTTGTTCCTTCACAACTCTAGCTGGAACCCAACGTGCATCTTGGTTTCTCCTTGGTCCAAAATACAGAGCATAGCATGGATCACCGACTTGAAATTGATTGGAGGTTTTAAGTACATCTCTCTCGGTTGTCCTTTTCAATTTGGATTGGACCAAAGGAACTGGAAATGGAAGCAAGACATCAATATTGGTGCGTAATTGATGGCTGTTGAGTAATTCACTTGGTGAGTAGCCAATTGTGGCTAGTTGATTGGGGATGAAGACTCATTTGTATAATAGGTTTATCACCTCATTCATCATCATCATTTAACGTCTGTTTTCCATGCTAGCATGGGTTGGACGGTTCGACCGGGGTCTGCTAAGCCATGGAGACTGCACCAGGCTCTAGTCTGATTTGACACTGTTTCTACAGCTGGATGCCCTTCCTAACACCAACAACTCCGAGAGTGTAGTGGGTGCTTTTTATGTGCCAGTCAGGCGGTACTGGCCTTCCAGGTTTTCTTCGTCTTGTTGATGACTGCATTCTGGAGTTGAGTTATTGTCGCTAGGTGGTAACGATGAGCTAACAGGTTCTTCTTTTTTATATATATATATATTATATATATATATATATATATATATATATATATAATATATATATATATATCATCATCATCATATAGGCGCAGGAGTGGCTGTGTGGTATGTAGCTTGCTTACCAACCACATGGTTCCGTGTTCAGTCCTACTGCGTGGCACTTTGGGCATATGTCTTCTGCTATAGCCTCGGGCTGACCAAAGCCTTGTGAGTGGATTTGATAGATGGAAACTGAAAGAAGCCCGTCATATATACGTATCTATATGTATGTGCGTGTATGTTTGTGTGTCTGTGTTTGTTGCTCTAGCATTGCTTGACAACCGATGCTGGTGTGTTTATGTCCCAGTTACTTAGCGGTTCAGCAAAAGAGACCGATAGAATAAGTACTGGGCTTACAAAGAATAAGTCCCGGGTTCGAGTTGCTCGATTAAAGGTGGTGCTCCAGCATGGCTGCAGTCAAATGACTGAAACAAGTAAAAAAGTAAAGAGTATAAGGTGGTCTGGCTGTGTGGTAAGTAGCTTGCTTACCAACCACATGGTTCCGGGTTCAGTCCCACTGTGTGGCATCTTGGGCAAGTGTCTTCTGCAATAACCCCGGGCCGACCAATGCCTTGTGAGTGGATTTGGTAGAGGGAAACTGAAAGAAACCTGTTGCATATATATATATATATATTATATATATATATATATATATATACATACATATATGTGACCTGAGGTCCTGAATCATGGAGAGAAGGTGTATCTCCTGGCTCTTGGTCATCTTCCGAAGAATATCAAGGTTGCAGTTGTTCTAGATGACGTCTCCAAATGGGACCTCTACGTACAACTTGAACATGAAACGTTCGTGTTCCTTGTTCCTTCACAACTCTAGCTGGAACCCAACGTGCATCTTGGTTTCTCTCCTTGGTCCAAAATACAGAGCATAGCATGGATCACCGACTTGAAATCGATTGGAGGTTCTAAGTACATCTCTCTCGGTTGTCCTTTTCAATTTGGATTGGACCAAAGGAACTGGAAATGGAAGCAAGACATCAATATTGGTGCGTAATTGATGACTGTTGAGTAATTCATTTGGTGAGTAGCCAATTGTGGCTAGTTGATTGGGGATGAAGACTCATTTGTATAATAGGTTTATCACCTCATTCATCATCATCATTTAACGTCCGTTTTCCATGCTAGCATGGGTTGGACGGTTCGACTGGGGTCTGCTAAGCCATGGAGGCTGCACCAGGCTCCAGTCTGATCTGGCAGTGTTTCTACAGCTGGATGCCCTTCCTAATGCCTTCATTATTTAACGTCCGTTTTCCATGCTAGCATGGGTTGGAAGGTTCGACTGGGGTCTGGGAAGCCATGGAGGCTGCACCAGGCTCCAGTCTGATCTGGCAGTGTTTCTACAGCTTGATGCCCTTCCTAACGCCTTCATCATCGTTTAACGTCCGTTTTCCATGCTAGCATGGGTTGGACGGTTCGACTGGGGTCTGCTAAGCCATGGAGGCTGCACCAGGCTCCATTCTGATCTGGCAGTGTTTCTACAGCTGGATGCCCTTCCTAATGCCTTCATCATCGTTTAACGTCCGTTTTCCATGCTAGCATGGGTTAGACAGTTCGACTGGGGTCTGCTAAGCCATGGAGGCTGCACCAGGCTCTAGTCTGATTTGACAGTGTTTCTACAGCTGGATGCCCTTCCTAACGCCTTCATCATCGTTTAACGTCCGTTTTCCATGCTAGCATGGGTTGGACAGTTCGACTGGGGTCTGCTAAGCCATGGAGGCTGCACCAGGCTCTAGTCTGATTTGACAGTGTTTCTACAGCTTGATGCCCTTCCTAACGCCTTCATCATCGTTTAACGTCCGTTTTCCATGCTAGCATGGGTTGGACGGTTCGACTGGGGTCTGCTAAGCCATGGAGGCTGCACCAGGCTCCATTCTGATCTGGCAGTGTTTCTACAGCTGGATGCCTTCCTAATGCCTTCATCATCGTTAACGTCCGTTTTCCATGCTAGCATGGGTTAGACAGTTCAACTGGGGTCTGCTAAGCCATGGAGGCTGCACCAGGCTCTAGTCTGATTTGACAGTGTTCTACAGCTGGATGCCCTTCCTACGCCTTCATCATCGTTAACGTCCGTTTTCCATGCTAGCATGGGTTGGACAGTTCGACTGGGGTCTGCTAAGCCATGGAGGCTGCACCAGGCTCTAGTCTGATTTGACAGTGTTTCTACAGCTGGATGCCCTTCCTAACGCCTTCATCATCAGTTAACGACCGTTTTCCATGCTAGCATGGGTTGGACAGTTCGACTGGGGTCTGCTAAGCCATGGAGGCTGCACCAGGCTCCAGTCTGATTTGACAGTGTTTCTACAGCTGGATGCCCTTCCTAACGCCTTCATCATCAGTTAACGTCCGTTTTCCATGCTAGCATGGGTTGGACAGTTCGACTGGGGTCTGCTAAGCCATGGAGGCTGCACCAGGCTCTAGTCTGATTTGACAGTGTTTCTACAGCTGGATGCCCTTCCTAACGCCTTCATCATCGTTTAACGTCCGTTTTCCATGCTAGCATGGGTTGGAAGGTTCGACTGGGGTCTGCTAAGCTATGGAGGCTGCACCAGGCTCCAGTCTGATCTGGCAGTGTTTCTACAGCTGGATGCCCTTCCTAACGCCTTCATCATCGTTTAACGTCCGTTTTCCATGCTAGCATGGGTTGGACGGTTCGACCGGGGTCTGCTAAGCCATGGAGGCTGCACCAGGCTCTAGTCTGATTTGACAGTGTTTCTACAGCTGGATGCCCTTCCTAATGCCAACCACTCCATGAGTGCAGTGGGTGTTTTTTACATGCCACCAGCACAGGAGCCAGAGCAGGCTGGCAAACAGCCATGATTGGTTGGCGCTTGTACGTGTCACCGATACGGATGCCAGTCAGGCGGCGCCAGCATCTGCCACATTCGGACGGTACGTTTTACATGTCGTAATGAACTTTTTAGTCCACAAATTTAAAAAAGAACAATGTATTAGAAAAGCAAAAGTCGGCGGGCGCTTTTTATCTTCTCCCATCCTTATCATCCTTGTATCATTATCATTCACCTCATTAATGTCCGTGTCCAGCCCGCAAGCTACCCTACTCTATGTACTGCCTTTATGGCAAACTAGCAGCATCGCCCGGCATTTCTCGGGTTTGTTTCAACCCTTGGAATTTTTGAAAAGAATTGGAAATTTTGAAAAGTAAAAATTTTGCATTATGTAGCTTGTTATTCTCTTTAAGTGAACATTTTTCTGGTTGAAATACACGAAAAATGGCGACACAGCAGTAAAAAAATCGTAAAAAATTAGGGCTTTTCATAGAAAAAAAAGCACCTTTTTGATGTAAATAATTTTTGGCGTTAGCATGGTCCGATTTGAATTCTTTCTTCTACGGAAGGAAGAGCAAGCCTTCTTCTATCATACTCTCAATTTTGGTCAACTTGCGCCGCAGGGTCTCGGAGGACATAGTGTTAGTTGAAGGCTACCAAACCTGCCATACACAGACAACTTCAGCTTTATATATAGAGAGAGATTTGATAGAATAGAGGAGCCATTAGTGGTAGGTGTTCTCCTGAATTGCATCAAGAATTCCAGCGAAGCTTCTTTAGGTGTTTTGGAAGACTTTCGTAACGCTTCCTTGAAAGTTGGAATCAAGCGCTCAACAGCTCATATTCGTTGAAAGGTGATAGGGAGCTCCTGTTAGATGAACAATGCCTCTCTCCTTACAGTAGTTTTGAAATTCTTCGGAAGTAAAGCAGGTGGCATTGTCGGACACAATGGTGTGTGGATATCCAAAGTGTGCAAAATCTTCCTCTAACAAATCCATTGTAGTCTTACTGGAAATTGAAGCAGTGGCATGGATCCAAGGGTATTTAGTGTAAGCATCAGTGACTACTAGTGACTACTAACCAATTATGTCCCATGAAGTTGATGGCATGATCTACATGCGGAGGAGACCAAGGCTTTTTGAGGCATTATCCATGGATATCTATAGGCGCAGGAGTGGCTGTGTGGTAAGTAGCTTTGCTAACCAACCACATGGTTCCGGGTTCAGTCCCACTGCGTGGCACCTTGGGCAAGTGTCTTCTACTATAGCCTCAGGCCGACCAAAGCCTTGTGAGTGGATTTGGTAGACGGAAACTGAAAGAAGCCCGTCGTATATATGTATATATATATATATATAGGCGCAGGAGTGGCTGTGTGGTAAGTAGCTTGCTAACCAACCACATGGTTCCGGGTTCAGTCCCACTGCGTGGCACTACAGTATATAAACGCCATAGAGAAATATACTTTCTGGAACGCTAATGAACATTAGCAAGAATGTCTTCTACTATAGCCTCGGGCCGACCAAAGCCTTGTGAGTGGATTTGGTAGACGGAAACTGAAAGAAGCTGTCGTATATATATATATATGTGTGTGTGTGTGTGTGTGTGTGTGTGTGTAGGTGTGTGTGTGTGTGTGTGTGTTTGTCTTCCTAGCATTGCTTGACAACCGATGCTGGTGTGTTTATGGGACCGTCACTTAGCAGTTCAGCAAAAGAGACCGATAGAATAAGTACTGGGCTTACAAAGAATAAGTCCCGGGGTCGAGTTGCTCGACTAAAGGCGATGCTCCAGCATGGCCGCAGTCAAATGACTGAAACAAGTAAAAGAGACCGATAGAATAAGTACTGGGCTTACATAGAAGAAGTCCCGGGGTCGAGTTGCTCGACTAAAGGTGGTGCTCCAGCATGGCCGCAGTCAAATGACTGAAACAAGTAAAAGAGAG
Source organism: Octopus sinensis (assembly GCF_006345805.1). Lineage (NCBI taxonomy): Eukaryota > Metazoa > Mollusca > Cephalopoda > Octopoda > Octopodidae > Octopus > Octopus sinensis. The sequence continues at coordinate 3,869,179 of NC_043026.1, forward strand.
AGAGGATGAATTGCTGGTTTAGGTGGTGCCTTTCTGTGTTCACAGTGTATATAATAAAAATTAAACAAGACAATGTTTTCTTTTTCTTCACGTTCTTCAACTATATATAAAATGTATTTCTGTAATTATTAAATTGTATTTTCTTATATCGGTTAAATGAACACGAAAATCATATTCAACATACATTCTTGCTAATGTTCGTTAGCGTTCCAGAAAGTATATTTCTCTATGGCGTTTATATACTGTAGTTTGGATTTGTGTATAATGATAACACTTAAGTTATAAGTGACGTTCGATCATTATACATCCTTACTTTAAAAGCCAAATAATTTTATATATTTCCAAATAGGAAACATAATAATTAGCGTTGCATTAACTGTGAACAAAACTAACTAGAGCAGTGCTTTTCAATCTATTTGATGGAGCGGAACCCCAAGGAAACATTCCACTGGCTCGAGGAACCCCTGTGCAATAATTTAATAGTATTATGCACACATATCTGCACAGGAGAATTAAAAATTACTGCCGATTTTAGCAGTTTTGTAACTTCTTGCGGAACCCCTGGACTGTACTGGTGGAACGCTGGTTGAAAACCACTGAGTTAGACACAGTCAGTTAGACACTAGTTAGACCAGTGCTTTTCAAACTTTTTGCTGGAGCAGAACCCCAAGGAAACATTCCACTGGCTTGGGGAACCCCTGTGCAATAATTTAATAGTCTTATGCACACATATCTGCACAGGAGAATTAAAAATTACTGCCGATTTTAGCAGTTTTGTAACTTCTTGCGGAACCCCTGGACTGTACTGGCGGAACCCTAAGGTTCCACGGAAGCCTGGTTGAAAACCACTGAGTTAGACACAGTCAGTTAGACCAGTGCTTTTCAATCTTTTTGCTGGAGCGGAACCCCAAGGAAACATTCCACTGGCTCGAGGAACCCCTGTGCAATAATTTAATAGTATTATGCACACATATCTGCACAGGAGAATTAAAAATTACTGCCGATTTTAGCAGTTTTGTAACTTCTTGCGGAACCCCTGGACTGTACTGGTGGAACGCTGGTTGAAAACCACTGAGTTAGACACAGTCAGTTAGACACTAGTTAGACCAGTGCTTTTCAAACTTTTTGCTGGAGCAGAACCCCAAGGAAACATTCCACTGGCTTGGGGAACCCCTGTGCAATAATTTAATAGTCTTATGCACACATATCTGCACAGGAGAATTAAAAATTACTGCTGATTTTAGCAGTTTTGTAACTTCTTGCGGGACCCCTGGACTGTACTGGCGGAACCCTGATTGAAAACCATTGAGTTAGACACAGTCAGTTAGACACTAGTTAGACCAGTGCTTTTCAAACTTTTTGTTGGAGCAGAACCCCAAGGAAACATTCCACTGGCTCGGGGAACCCCTGTGCAATAATTTGATAGTCTTATGCACACATATCTGCACAGGAGAATTAAAAATTACTGCCGATTTTAGCAGTTTTGTAACTTCTTGCGGGACCCCTGGACTGTACTGGCGGAACCCTGATTGAAAACCATTGAGTTAGACACAGTCAGTTAGACACTAGTTAGACCAGTGCTTTTCAAACTTTTTGCTGGAGTGGAACCCCAAGGAAACATTCCACTGGCTCGAGGAACCCCTGTGCCAATAATTTAATAGTCTTATGCACACATATCTGCACAGGAGAATAAAAATTGCCGCGTTAGCAGTGCCGTTTTTTAGCAGTTTTGTAACCTCTTGCGGAACCCCTGGACTGTACTGGCAGAACTCTGAGGTTCCACGGAACCCTGATTGAAAACCATTGAGTTAGACACAGTCAGTTAGACACTAGTTAGACCAGTGCTTTTCGATCTTTTTGCTGGAGCGGAACCCCAAGGAAACATTCCACTGGCTCGAGGAACCCCTGTGCAATAATTTAATAGTCTTATGCACACATATCTGCACAGGAGAATTAAAAATTACTGACGATTTTAGCAGTTTTGTAACTTCTTGCGGAACCCCTGGACTGTACTGGCGGAACCCTAAGGTTCCACGGAAGCCTGGTTGAAAACCACTGAGTTAGACACAGTCAGTTAGACCAGTGCTTTTCAATATTTTGCTGGAGCGGAACCCCAAGGAAACAATCCACTGGCTCGGGGAACCCCTGTGCAATAACTTAATAGTCTTATGCACACATATCTGCACAGGAGAATTAAAAATTACTGCTGATTTTAGCAGTTTTGTAACTTCTTGCGGGACCCCTGGACTGTACTGGCGGAACCCTGATTGAAAACCATTGAGTTAGACACAGTCAGTTAGACACTAGTTAGACCAGTGCTTTTCAAACTTTTTGTTGGAGCAGAACCCCAAGGAAACATTCCACTGGCTCGGGGAACCCCTGTGCAATAATTTGATAGTCTTATGCACACATATCTGCACAGGAGAATTAAAAATTACTGCCGATTTTAGCAGTTTTGTAACTTCTTGCGGGACCCCTGGACTGTACTGGCGGAACCCTGATTGAAAACCATTGAGTTAGACACAGTCAGTTAGACACTAGTTAGACCAGTGCTTTTCGATCTTTTTGCTGGAGCGGAACCCCAAGGAAACATTCCACTGGCTCGAGGAACCCCTGTGCAATAATTTAATAGTCTTATGCACACATATCTGCACAGGAGAATTAAAAATTACTGCCGATTTTAGCAGTTTTGTAACTTCTTGCGGAACCCCTGGACTGTACTGGCAGAACCCTGAGGTTCCACGGAACCCTGATTGAAAACCGTTGAGTTAGACACAGTCAGTTAGACACTAGTTAGACCAGTGCTTTTCAATCTTTTTGCTGGAGCGGAACCCCAAGGAAACATTCTACTGGCTCGGGGAATCCCTGTGCAATAATTTAATAGTCTTATGCACACATATCTGCACAGGAGAATTAAAAATTACTGCCGATTTTAGCAGTTTTGTAACTTCTTGCGGAACCTGATTGAAAACCGTTGAGTTAGACACAGTCAGTTAGACACTAGTTAGACCAGTGCTTTTCAATCTTTTTGCTGGAGCGGAACCCCAAGGAAACATTCTACTGGCTCGGGGAATCCCTGTGCAATAATTTAATAGTCTTATGCACACATATCTGCACAGGAGAATTAAAAATTACTGCCGATTTTAGCAGTTTTGTAACTTCTTGCGCTTGTTTGTAACCCCTGGACTGTACTGGCGGAACCCTGGTTGAAAACCACTGAACTAGAGAATAATTGCTATACAACAGCAAGTAGAGCAGTGGCGGCAAAGATCCATGATTTGCGCATCAATGTTTGGCCAGTTATACTGCCGTCCACTCCACGCTAATTGCTTCATCCGTTGCATACCAAGATGACTTGTGTGTAGCAGATGTAAGATTCGTTCTCGTAGACTGGTAGGAATGACTAATCTCGTACCGTACAGTAAACATCCATGACACGTGGTCAAAGATTGGGACATGGCCACAGTCAAATGACTAAAAGAATAAAAGAACATACAGCAATCCCTTGCCATGTCGCAGTTCACCTGTCATGGTTCACCTGTCACGGTTCACCTGTCACGGTTCACCTATCGCAGTTTATTTTTTAAGCTTACATTGATTGCACTGTGGTGTTATTTTGCATTTATAATAAAGTATACACAAACTGTGACATATATTTGTCATTTAGATATGGCTAACCCCTAAGGGTGGATGCTACTGTAGTTTGTAACCCCAGGAGGACACCTCCTCCAGCTGGTTATAGACACACTTTCTGTGCCCTATCAGTATTTGCAAAGGGCGCCCCAGGAGGACACCTGCTCCAGCTGGCTATAGACACACTTTCTGTGCCCTATCAGTATTTGCAAAGGGTACCCCAGAAGGACACCTCTTCCAGCTGGCTATAGACACACTTTCTGTGCCCTATCAGTATTTGCAAGGGGTTCCCCAAAAGGACACCTCCTCCAGCCGGCTATAGACACACTTTCTGTGCCCTATCAGTATTTGCAAAGGGTTCCCCAGGAGGACACCTCCTCCAGCCGGCTATAGACACACTTTCTGTGCCCTATCAATATTTACAAGGGGTTCTTATTCTGTTAGTCTCTTTTTGCAAAGGGCTTCCGTTTGCAAATACTGATAGGGCACAGAAAGTGTGTCTATAGCCAGCTGGAGCAGGTGTCCTCCTGGAGCGCCCTTTGCAAATACTGATAAGGCACAGAAAATGTGTCTATAGCCGGCTGGAGGAGGTGTCCTCCTGGGGAACCCTTTGCAAATACTGATAGGGCACAGAAAGTGTGTCTATAGCTGGCTGGAGGAGGTGTCCTCCTGGGGCACCCTTTGCAAATACTGATAGGGCACAGAAAGTGTGTCTGTAGCCAGCTGGAGGAGGTGTCCTCCTGGGGAACCCTTTGCAAATACTGATAGGGCACAGAAAGTGTGTCTATAGCCAGCTGGAGGAGGTGTCCTCCTGGGGCGCCCTTTGCAATTATTGATAGGGCACACAGAAAGTGTGTCTATAGCCAGCTGGAGGAGGTGGTCCTGGGGCACCCTTTGCAAATACTGATAGGGCACAGAAAGTGTGTCTATAGCCAGCTGGAGCAGGTGTCCTCCTGGGGCGCCCTTTGCAAATACTGATAGGGCACAGAGAGTGTGTCTATAGCCGGCTGGAGGAGGTGTCCTCCTGGGGAACCCTTTGCAAATACTGATAGGGCACAGAAAGTGTGTCTATAGCCAGCTGGAGGAGGTGTCCTCCTGGGGCGCTCTTTGCAAATACTGATAGGGCACAGAAAGTGTGTCTATAGCCAGCTGGAGGAGGTGTCCTTCTGGGGTACCCTTTGCAAATACTGATAGGGCACAGAAAGTGTGTCTATAGCCGGCTGGAGGAGGTGTCCTCCTGGGGCACCCTTTGCAAATACTGATAGGGCACAGAAAGTGTGTCTGTAGCCAGCTGGAGGAGGTGTCCTCCTGGGGAACCCTTTGCAAATACTGATAGGGCACAGAAAGTGTGTCTATAGCCAGCTGGAGGAGGTGTCCTCCTGGGGCGCCCTTTGCAATTATTGATAGGGCACAGAAAGTGTGTCTATAGCCAGCTGGAGCAGGTGTCCTCCTGGGGCACCCTTTGCAAATACTGATAGGGCACAGAAAGTGTGTCTATAGCCAGCTGGAGCAGGTGTCCTCCTGGGGCACCCTTTGCAAATACTGATAGGGCACAGAAAGTGTGTCTATAGCCAGCTGGAGCAGGTGTCCTCCTGGGGCGCCCTTTGCAAATACTGATAGGGCACAGAAAGTGTGTCTATAGCCGGCTGGAGGAGGTGTCCTCCTGGGGAACCCCTTGCAAATACTGATAGGGCACAGAAAGTGTGTCTATAGCCAGCTGGAGGAGGTGTCCTCCTGGGGCGCTCTTTGCAAATACTGATAGGGCACAGAAAGTGTGTCTATAGCCAGCTGGAGCAGGTGTCCTCCTGGGGCGCCCTTTGCAAATACTGATAGGGCACAGAAAGTGTGTCTATAGCCGGCTGGAGGAGGTGTCCTCCTGGGGAACCCTTTGCAAATACTGATAGGGCACAGAAAGTGTGTCTATAGCCGGCTGGAGGAGGTGTCCTCCTGGGGCACCCTTTGCAAATACTGATAGGGCACAGAAAGTGTGTCTGTAGCCAGCTGGAGGAGGTGTCCTCCTGGGGAACCCTTTGCAAATACTGATAGGGCACAGAAAGTGTGTCTATAGCCGGCTGGAGGAGGTGTCCTCCTGGGGGCACACCTTTGCAAATACTGATAG
>NC_043026.1:3879930-3889930 GCF_006345805.1 Octopus sinensis
ATATATACACACATCTATATGTATGTATATATACATACACATCCATATATATGTATATATACACGCACATCCATATGTATATATATATACACACATCTATATATATGTATATATACATACACATCCATATATATGTATATATACATACACATCCATATATATGTATATATACATACACATCCATATATATGTATATATACATACACATCCATATAATATATAATGTCTGTATGTATATATATGTGTGTGTGTGTGTGTGTGTGTGTGTGTGTGTATTTGTATCAAATTTTGGCACAAGGCCAGTAGGTCTAGGGGAGGGCCTACATTGATTAAATTGACTCCATTGTTTAACTGGCATTTATTTTACTGACCCCAAAATGATGAAAAGTAAAGATGACCTCAGTGGAATTTGAACTCAGAATGTGATGATAGTTGAAATACTGTTTAGCGTTTAGTCCGGTGTGCTAATGATTCTGCCAACACACTATCTTATGTGTGTGTGTACGTGTGTGTGCGTATACCTGTGCATATGATTATATAGGCATAGGTGTGGCTGTGTGGTAAGAAGTTTGCTTCCCAACCACATGGTTCTAGGTTCAATCCCACTGCATGGCACCCGGGACAAGTGTCTTCAATTATAGCCTGAGGTCAACCAGAATTTTGTGAGTCAATATGGTAGATGAAAATTGAAAGAAGCTCATCATATACGGCACTCATGCCACTGGCACAGGGGCCAGGGGGGGGGGGGGGCTGGCAACAGCCATGATCAGTTGGTGCTTTTTACGTCCCACCAGTACAGAAACCTTCCTTCCCTGGCTTCCGTGCCAGTGGCATGTATAAAGAGACCAACTGATCGTGGCCATTGCCAGTCTCCCTTGGCCCCTGTGCTGGTGGCACGTAAAAAGCACCCACTACACTCAGGGAGTGGTTGGCATTAGGAAGGGCATCCAGCTGTAGAGACACTGTCAGGTCAGATCGGAGCCTGGTGCAGCCTCCTGGCTTCCCAGACCCCGATTGAACCATCTAACCCATGCTAACATGGAAAACGGATGTTAAATGATGATGATATATATATATATATATGCCTATGATCAAGGTCTAATATCTGTTCTTATCAGTTTTATATATATATATATATATATATATATATATATATATATAATATATATATATATATATATATTAAAAAGACTCCGTCGGTTACGACGACGAGGGTCCCAGCTGATACGATCAACGGAACAGCTTGCTCGTGAAATTAACGTGCAAATGGCTGAGCATTCCACAGACACGTGTACCCTTAACGTAGTTCTCGGGGATAATCAGCGTGACACAGAGAGTGACAAGGCTGACCCTTTGAAATACAAGTACAACTCATCTTTGCCAGCTGAGTGGACTGGAGCAACGTGAAATAAAGTGTCTTGCTCAAGGACACAACGCGTCGCCGGGAATCGAACTCACAACCTTACGATCATGAGCTGAATGCCCTAACCACTAAGCCACGCGCCCTCACTATATATATATATATGGCCCAGTGGTTAGGGCAGCGGACTTGCGGTCATAGTCGATCATGGTTTCGATTCCCAGACCGGGCGTTGTGAGTGTTTATTGAGCGAAAGCACCTAGAAGCCCCACAAGGCCCTGGCAGGGGGTGGTGATCCCTGCTGTACTCTTTCTTTCTCTCTTTCTTCTGTTGGCCTGCTCGCTAGACCTGGTTGAAATAGTAGCTAAATCTCCCTCAAATCATACCCTCCTACATAAATATCCATATGAGCCAATGAGGGAAATCTTTACATTTAGCTAGACCTGGTAAAAATAGCAGTCAAATCTCCTCAAATCACACCTTCTTGTCTTATGTGTGCATATACATAGGTATGAACTAATAAGAGACCTTTACATGGTAGCTAAACCTGGTTGAAATAGCAGCCAAATATCCCTCAAATCACACCTCATGTATTATGTATGTATACATGTAGGTATGAGCCAATAAGAATGACCTTTACATGGTAGCTAGACCTGGTTGAAATAGCAGCCAAATCTCCCTCAGATCACACCCTTCTATCTTATGTATGTAGATATGTATGTATGAGCCAATGAGGGTGACCTCTACATGATAACTTGACCTGGTAGAAGCAACAGCCAAATCTCAACTCACACCTTACTGTCTTATGTATGTTTGCATGTATGTATGAGCCAATGAGGGAGACTTTAATACAGTAGAAATAGCAGCCAAATCTCCCTCAAATCAGCATCTTCTGTCTAATGTATGTAGGTATGTATGAGCTAAAGAACAAGGCTTCCAGATGATAGCTTGGCCTGGTAGAAACAGCAGCCAAATCACCTTCAAATCACACCCTTTTGCCTTATGTATCATATACATCTGTATAAGCCAATGCTGGAGACCTTTATGCGGTAGCTTCACCTGTTAGAAATAGCAGCCAAACTTATCTCAGCTCACATCCAATTACATATATATGCATATAAATGAGCCAGTGGGGGAAATATTTACGTGATAGATAGACCTGTTAGAAATAGCAGCCAAATTTCTCTGAAATCACACTCTTCTGTATTATGTATACATGTTTGTATGAATCAATGAGGCTAACTTCTACATAATAGCTTGACCTGTTAAGAGTTGTGTGTAAATGTCCTTCAAATCATATCCACCTGTCCTATATAAGTATAAACCTAAAGTATGAGTCAAAGAGAGTGTCCTCTACATAGTAGCTTGACCTACAGAAATAACAACCAAATCACCTTCAAATTGTATCCAATTGTCTTATGTATGTAGATATGCATGAGGCAATGAGTAAGATGTCAATTTGATAGCTAGACCTGGTAGAAATAGTAGCCAAATCTCCCTCACATTCAATATTACGCATGTATATGTGTATGTATGAGCTACTGACGGTGACCGCTACATAATAGCTTGACCTGTTAGAAATAACAACCAAATCTGCCTCAAATCACACCCTCCTGTCTCGTATGTATATATGTATGAATGAGCCAATGAGTGACACCTCAAGATAATAGCTTGACCTGTTAGAAATAGCAGCCAAAGCTCCTTCAAATCACTCCCTCTTGACTCATGTATGTATAAATGTATGAAGGAGCCAATGAGGGAGACATCTACGTAATAGCTTGACCTGTTAGAAATAGCAGCCAAATCTGCCTCAAATCACACCCTCCTCTCTCATGTATGTATATATGTATGAATGAGCCAATGAGGGAGACCTCTACATAATAGCTTGACCTGTTAGAAATAGCATCCAAATCTCCCTCAAATTACTCCCTCCTGTCTCATGTATGTATATACATATATGAATGAGCCAATGAAGGAGACCTCTATGTAATAGCTTGACCTGTTAGAAATAGCAGCCAAAGCTCCCTCAAATCACTCCCTCCTCGCTCATGTATGTATATATGAATGAATAAGCCAATGAGGGAGACCTCTACATAATACCTTGACATGTTAGAAATAGCAGCCAAATGTCCTCAAATCACATCTACGAGGGACGTTCAATAAGTAATGCCTCTGACCCACTTCCAGGTGTTTGATCTAGTTGAAATTTTGCATGTACAATTACTTATATCTCTATAGATTAGGTGGCAAATTACAGCTCTGAACTAATTGTGGTTTCTGATTTACAGGTGTTTGAACTGAGTCAAGTGTGAAATTGGGAGCCTGTTGAGTGTCGAGCAGTGATCCAGTTTTGTATTTGAAGGACGCCACACCACAGGAGACTTTTGATGAAATGAAAGTAACTTATGGTGATGATGCCCCATCATATGACCTTGTAAAACGCTGGCATCGTGAATTCAAACATGGTCGGAACTCTGTGGAAACAGCTCCCAGATCTGGTCAACCCCCTTCTGCCATTGATGAGGCATCTGTCCGTCAAGTTGAGGCTGCCATTTTGGAAGGTCAATGCATAACTATTCGCCAAATAGCCCATGAGGTCAAGATTAGTACCGGGTCAGTGGAAACTATCATTCATGACCATTTGCATATGCAAAAGGTGTCTGCCTTTCCAGAAGCAAGAACGCGTCGAGTGCTCGAGGATGAATTTGGAGACATGCCAAGAAGATGAGTCAAACTTTTTCAAAAGACTGATTACACAGGGTAAAACCTGGGTCCATCACTATGATCCAGAGATCAAAGCCCAGTCAATGCAGTGGAAGCACCGTGACTCACCTCCTCCAAAGAAGGCAAGGGTGCAGCCCTCTGCTGGCAAGGTCATGCTCACAGTCTTCTGGGACCAGGACGGAGTAGTGATGACAGATTTCCTGGCAAAGGGTACCACAATTACAGGAGCCTATTATGCTTCACTTTTGAGGAAATTATGAGAACCTATCAAAATCAAGAGGTGGGGCAAGATCAGCAAAGGCATCCTCCTCCTGCAGGACAACGCTCTGGTCCACAACTCGCGTGTCGTCAGATCAGAAGCACAGGCGTGCTGCTATGAACTCCTCCCCCATCCCCCCTACGCTCCTGACCTTGCACCCTCTGATTTTCACCTCTTCCCAGCCATGAAGTTTTTTTGAAAGGAAAGCATTTCACAGATGATGCAGCCTTGATTTCTAAAGTCACGTCGTGGTTGGAGGACCAAGCTGGGGTCTTCTACAAAAACGGTCTCCAGCACTGCATCAAACGATGGCAGAAATGCGTAACTCTGGGTGGTTCCTATGTAGAAAAAGACTAATAACTGTGCCAAGTTTCGTTGCTCTACTGCTATGGGAAGTGGGTCAGGGGCATTACTTATTGAACGCCCCTCATATATGCATATAAATGAGCCAGTGGGGGAAACATTTACGTGCTAGATAGACCTATTAGAAATAGCAGCCAAATCTCTCTGAAATCACACTCTTCTGTATTATGTAAACACGTTTGTATGAATCAGTGAGGCTAACTTCTACATAATAGCTTGACCTGTTAAAAGTTGTTGGTAAATGTCCTTCAAATCATATCCACCCGTCCTATTTTTCACGTTGAGAGTTGCTGAAGAATGGAACAAACTGCCGGCATCGGTTGTTAGTTGTCGGAGCACTGCATCCTTCAAGACTTCCATGCTTCCTGAGATTCGTCAACACTACACTTGATTTTCTCCCCTCCATACACACACAAGCATGTATCTGACTCATACATTGTTCGCTTTCCAGACATTTCTACATTACTGCATGTACTTTATATGCACTTTCTGACAAGTTGTGGTGCACCTGAGCACTGTATACAATAATTTCATTATTATTATTATTTTATATAAGTATATACCTAAAGTATGAGTCAAGGAGAGTGTCCTCTACATAGTAGCTTGACCTACAGAAATAACAACCAAATCACCTTTAAATTGTATCCAATTGTCTTATGTATGTAGATATGCATGAGGCAATGAGTAAGATGTCAATTTGATTGCTAGACCTGGTAGAAATAGCAGCCAAATCTCCCACACATTCAATATTACGCATGTATATGTGTATGTATGAGCTACTGACGGTGACCGCTACATAATAGCTTGACCTGTTAGAAATAGCAGCCAAAGCTCCCTCAAATCACACCCTCCTGTCTCATGTATGTATATATGTATGAATGAGCCAATGAAGGAGACCTCTATGTAATAGCTTGACCTGTTAGAAATAGCAGCCAAACCTCCTTGAAATCACTCCCTTCTGTCTCATGTATGTATATATATATATGAATGAGCCAACGAGGGAGACCTCTGCGGCAGACGAAATACCTATTTCTTTACTACCCACAAGGGGCTAAACACAGAGAGTACAAACAACAGCAGACAAACGGATTAAATCGATTACATCGACCCCAGTGTGCAACTGGTACTTATTTAATTGACCCCGAAAGGATGAAAGGCAAAGTCGACCTCGGCGGAATTTGAACCCAGAACGTAGCGGCAGACGAAATACTTGTTTCTTTACTACCCACAAGGGGCTAAACACAGAGAGGACAAACAAGGACAGACAAACGGATTAAGTCGATTACATCGACCCCAGTGCGTAACTGGTACTTATTTGATTGACCCCGAAAGGATGAAAGGCAAAGTCGACCTCGGCGGAATTTGAACCCAGAACGTAACGGCAGACGAAATACCTATTTCTTTACTACCCGCAAGGGGCTAAACACAGAGGGGACAAAAAAGGACAGACAAACGGATTAAGTCGATTACATCGACCCCAGTGCGAAACTGGTACTTAATTTATCGACCCCGAAAGGATGAAAGTCGACCTCGGCGGAATTTGAACCCAGAACGTAACGGCAGACGAAATACGGCTACGCATTTCGCCCGGTGTGCTAACGTTTCTGCCAGTTCTCCGCTATCACTTACACCACCCCTACCACCATCAAGTGGCCCGCAGTGGCAGAGGCCTGTCCCACACAGAACTTTTCTGGTTACTTTTAGGTATCCCCTCATGCATATTTATGCTATGTTCATTTACACACCAGGAAATAAAGTGGCTAACTGGCTTCCGTGCCGGTGGCACATAAAAAGCACCATTCGAGCGTGATCGTTACTACCATAGCTTTACTGGCACGTGAAAAAACATTCAAGCGAGGTCGTTGCCAGTGCCGCTGGTCTGGCTCCTGTTCAGGTGGCATGTAAAAAAAACACCATTTGAGCCTGGCCGTTGCCAGTACCGCCTGACTGGCCCTCGTGCCAGTGGCACGTTAAACACCCACTACACTCTCGGAGTGGTTGGCGTTAGGAAGCCTGGTGCAGCCTCCTGGCTTCCCAGACCCCGGTCGAACCATCCAACCCATGCTAGCATGGAAAAACGGATGTTAAACGATGGTGATGTGCTCTTTTACTCGTTTCAATCATTTGACTGCGGCCATGCTGGAGCACCGCCTTTAGTCGAGCAAATTGACCCCGGGACTTATTCTTTGTAAGCCCAGTACTTATTCTATCGGTCTCTTTTGCCGAACCGTAAAGTGACGGGGACGTCAACACACCAGCATCGGTTGTCAAGCAATGCTAGGGAGACAAACACAGACACACAAACACACACACGCATATATATACATATATACGATGGGCTTCTTTCAGTTTCCGTCTACCAAATCCACTCACAAGGCATTGGTCGGGCCCGAGGCTATAGTAGAAGACACTTGCCAAGGTGCCACGCAGTGGGACTGAACCCAGAACCATGTGTTGGTTAGCAAGCTACTTACCACACAGCCACTCCTGCGGCCTATTATATCTATATATATATATATATATATAAAACAGACTTCTTTCAGTTTCCAGTTACCAAATTTACACACGAGGCTTTGATTGGCCCAGAGCTATAGCAGAAGATGATTCCATAATGTACCACCCAACAGGACTGGACCTAAAATCACGTGTGTTGAGAAACAAACTTGTGAACTGATTTACTTGTGCTTCATCCACAGAAAAGACACTCGACAGATTTGTATATCATATTTCTGGCTTGTGGAGGTGCAGTGGCCCAGTGGTTAGGGCAGCGGACTCGCGGTCACAGGATCGTGGTCTCGATTCCCAGACCGGGCGTTGTGAGTGTTTATTGAGCGAAAACACCTAAAGCTCCACGAGGCTCCGACAGGGGATGGTGGTGATCCCTGCTGTACTCTTTCACCACAACTTTCTCTCACTCTTACTTCCTGTTTCTGTTGTACCTGTATTTCAAAGGGCCGGCCTTGTCACTCTCTCTGTCACGCTGAATATCCCCGAGAACTACGTTAAGGGTACACGTGTCTGTGGAGTGCTCAGCCACTTACACGTTAATTTCACGAGCAGGCTGTTCCGTTGATTCGGATCAACCGGAACCCTCGTCGTCGTAACCGACGGAGTGCTTCCATTTCCATTTCTGGCTTACAGGCTGAATTTTTCAGACCAAAATTTACAACCAAAGAAATGGTAGATTGACTTATACACCAAAACAACTTTGGAGGATCAAAACTTCCATGCGAAAACGCTGACAATGTTTGAACGTTTATACTATGAGGGGGTACCCCAAACGAAACCGGAATTTTGCAATATTTTATTCACTTAGTTTTATACGTTTACACTTTTATGGCCTTCGAAATATTTTCCATTTGAAGCAATGCATCAGTCCAGGCATGTTTTCCAATGTTCGAAGCAGTGCTGGAACTCTTGCGAATTGATGCCTTGTAAAGCGTCCATCATTTGTTACTTCACCTCTTCTACATTTGCAAATTCTGTAGCACCAGCATTTGTCACCAGTGATGGCCTTCGAGAAAAGGTCCGGATCAACTTCAAGCTGTTCTTTCAGTTCACGACACGTATTCAGTTGAGACTGCCTTTGATCTTCCGTGAGCAAGCGAGGCACAAGTTTTGCTGCAACTCTTTTCATTTGCAGTTCCTCACTCAAAATTCGTTGGCAGGAGCTCCAGAATTCACCAGTCATATCAACAAGTTTGTCAATTGTTTAGTGACAGTCTTTCAAGATCAGTTCATGAATTTTCTTGATGTTGTAGTGGCACAAGCAGCCAACACCATATTGGATGAGATCTCGTGGAAGCCATGCAAGAGGTCACAACAAGGCTCGCGATGGAAAACTATATAAAGGGAAAACCCGATTTAGATCTCTCTCTTTTTGGCGCCACTTTGTGAACACCACCACCACTGGCTGGTCCTGCCCTATATGTGGAAGCACTCCGTCGGTTACGACGACGAGGGTTCCGGTTGATCCGATCAACGGAACAGCCTGCTCGTGAAATTAACGTGTAAGTGGCTGAGCACTCCACAGACACGTGTACCCTTAACGTAGTTCTCGGGGATATTCAGCGTGACACAGAGAGTGACAAGGCCGGCCCTTTGAAATACAGGTACAACAGAAAAAGGAAGTAAGAGTGAGAGAAAGTTGTAGTGAAAGAGTACAGCAGGGATCACCACCATCCCTGCCAGAGCCTCGTGGAGCTTTTAGATGTTTTCGCTCAATAAACACTCACAACGCCCGGTCTGGGAATCGAAACTGCGATCCTATGACCGCGAGTCCGCTGCCCTAACCACTGGGCCATTGCGCCTCCACCCTGTCTATATATTGTATCTCCAGAGGCAATGTGCCCGCACTAACGGAGCTACTACCACAACGCACACAGCTAAAGATGGTAGCTGAGAGCAGCACACTTCATCTATCTTGGGATCTTTTCCTTTTGAACGGCAGTTTTCAACACAATTTCTAGTTAACTAAACACTTTTAAACTTCGTATACTGGTAGAATGTGTCAAAATAAAACAGTTTTTTCTCTTGGCTTTCTTGAGAAAATTGTAATTTAATTGTTACGCGTGTGTCTAAAATTATTCGTTTTGTTTTTGTTTTGAGTTTTTGCTTTCGTTTTAGCCTTTCGGTTTTTTTTTCTTAATTGTTAAATTAAAATTATTTTCCATTGCTTTCGTTTTAGCCTTTTTTTTTTTTCTTAATTGTTATCCTTAAATTAATTTAACAATTAAAAAAAAAAAAAAACGAAAGGCTAAAATTTAGGGTTAGGGTTAGAGTTAGGGTTAGTGACAGGATGTTGTCTGTTTTAGTCGCAGCAAATGATTTTAGGTCAATAGAGGGCATAGGATTGGTTAAAATTCGAAAAATTAAACTGAATGAGGTTGGTCTTCAAATGACAACAGACCGTTCCTAAAGTGTGAAAACCATTCGTGAACTTCTGTTATACTCATGGCATCATCCTTTTAAGTTTATGAAGCAAGAATTTCATGGAAGCATGCTATTTCTTCATTTCACCCATAGAAAAAAAAAATCGACGAACAGTAGGCATAATTTAATAGGGGAGCCATAAGTAGTAGATAGTTAACTAAAGACTTTAATTCCTGTGGGAATTGCAATAATTAGTGTGGCAGCCGTAAAATATGCTTGTGTATCACCGTCTTTTCCGACAATAAATCTTAGAAGTCCAACAGATAATATTAATACTTACCACACAGCCACTCCTACGTCTATAAGTGTTTTGTAGAGCGTACTTAATAATAAATATATTAAGCATGTTTTCTGGTTTACAA
>NC_043026.1:3892430-3904930 GCF_006345805.1 Octopus sinensis
TTTTCTCAATAAAGCCAAGAGAAAAAGATGTTTTATAAACACATTCTACCAATAATATACGAGTTAAGTGTTTAGTTATGTGGAAATTATTTTAAAAAACTGCCGTTTAACCCGAAAAAGATCCCAAATATCTTACAAACTATAGAATTTTCTCAATAAAGCCAAGAGCAAGAGAAAAAGATGTTTTATAAAACACATCTACCAATATACGAAGTTTAAGTGTTTAGTTATGTGGAAATTATTTTAAAAACTGCCGTTTAAACCGAAAAGATCCCAAATATCTTACAAACTATAGAATTTTCTCAAGAAAGCCAAGAGAAAAAGATGTTTTATAAACACATTCTACCAATATACGAAGTTTAAGTGTTTAGTTATGTGGAAATTATTTTAAAAAACTGCCGTTTAAAAATAAACGTTTAAACCGAAAAGATCCCAATATCTTACAAACTATAGAATTTTCTCAATAAAGCCAAGAGAAAAAGATGTTTTATAAACACATTCTACCAGTATATGATGTTTAAAATTTTTTAGTTACCTAGAAATTGTTAAAAACTGCCGTTTAAACCGAAAAGATCCCAAATATCTTACAAACTATAGAATTTTCTCAATAAAGCCAAGAGAAAAAGATGTTTTATAAACACATTCTACCAGTATATGATGTTTAAAATTTTTTAGTTACCTAGAAATTGTTAAAAACTGCCGTTCAAACCGAAAAGATCCCAAATATCTTACAAACTATAGAATTTTCTCAAGAAAGCCAAGAGAAAAAGATGTTTTATAAACACATTCTACCAGTATATGATGTTTAAAAGTGTTTAGTTATGTGGAAATTATTTTAAAAAACTGCCGTTTAAACCGAAAAGATCCCAAATATCTTACAAACTATAGAATTTTCTCAATAAAGCCAAGAGAAAAAGATGTTTTATAAACACATTCTACCAGTATACGAGGTTTAAAATTTTTTAGTTACCTAGAAATTATGTTAAAAACTGCCGTTCAAACCGAAAAGATCCTAAGCTAAGATAAAATATCAAACGATTAAGAATGTTTTATCAAACGAATAAAAATATTATTAAAAAAATTTTTTACTCACCTCACACTAAGTACGTCCAAAGTTCAATTTTTAAAACCATGGTAGGTTAGACTTCATAGGCAAAGAGATTTCTAGAAGGTCAATTAAAATACATCGATGGCCATTTCGGGAGCTCATCGCCGTGGTTCCATTACACTAAAGTGTTAATCACGGCAGTTGAGCCCGTCGTCAGGATGGACAAGAAAGAAGGAAACACGGACAGAGCAACCTGTTTTCTTTATTGCCCTCAAGGGTCTGACAAAGAGAGGGCAAACAAAACACAGACATGTGGGGACATAAAGCATACAGGAAAAACCATAAAAATGTATGATATAATGCATGAAGATTAAAAATAATAAAAAGTAGCTTGCTAACCAACCACATGGTTCCGGGTTCAGTCCCACTGCGTGGCATCTTGGGCAAGTGTCTTCTGCTATAGCCCCGGGCCGACCAATGCCTTGTGAGTGGATTTGGTAGACGGAAACTGAAAGAAGCCTGTCGTATATATGTATATATATATATATATATATATATATAAGTGTGTGTGTATATGTTTGTGTGTCTGTGTTTGTCCCCCTAGCATTGCTTGACAACCGATGCTGGTGTGTTTACGTCCCCATCACTTAGCGGTTCGGCAAAACAGACCGATAGAATAAGTACTGGGCTTACAAAAGAATAAGTCCCGGGGTCGATTTGCTCGATTAAAGGCGGTGCTCCAGCATGGCCGCAGTCAAATGACTGAAACAAGTAAAAGAGTAAAGAGTAAAAAAGAGTATGAGCTACCGTAAATCCTCGAGTATAGTCCGCCCTTGAGTATAATATGCAGGGGATTTTTAGGGGGCTGTACCTCTGAAAAACTTAACCTTGTGTATAATACACACCCCTTCTCTAACTTGAGTCAAAGAGGTCTATATAACATCCTTGGTTTGTAAAAATGTATATGGTAAAGTCCTTTATTATTATTGTATATATAGCATAATGCGAACGTGTAGCTTTTTTGTGCATTTTGTTTGCAGAAAATAAAGAAATAACGTTTCGTTTTTGGATTTGGTTTGCAAGATTCTTTATATGAGTTCGTATATTGAAGCATATTCTATTGTGTCTGGGGAGAGTCATTTTCTTTTTGTGCCTTATAATGTAACACACTCGCCTGTAAAATTTCCTATTTCAAAACCATTGAAAAGGTTGCAAGACGCAACGAAAATTTTAGGACAATAAAAATAAGAAAAACGTGGAAATTTTACCGGTGAGTGTGTTATATTATAAGGCACAAAAAGAAAATGGCTCTCACCAGATACAAAAGAAATAACAGTAATAATGTTTAATATATGTTGCTTACTGCAAGTTATGGATGATTCTTTTATGACTTCATTGCTTTCATTGTATTTTATAGTTAGTTCACTATATTTCATATTTTTTAGTTCACTATATTTCATATTTTTTAGACACCACAAAACTTTTGTCCCATGGTTTTTCGTTCTGAATTCAATCGTTTTGTGCCTTTCCACTTCGCTATTTTACTTAAGTCAGCATTAACATCGGTTAAGATATAAATATTAACCCAGTGGTTTTCAACCAGGGTTCCGCCAGTACAGTCCAGGGGTTCTGCAAGAAGTTACAAAACTGCTAAAATCGGCAGTAATTTTTAATTCTCCTGTGCAGATATGTGTGCATAAGACTATTAAATTATTGCACAGGGGTTCCTCGAGCCAGTGGAATGTTTCCTTGGGGTTCCGCTCCAGCAAAAAGATTGAAAAGCACTGGTCTAACTAGTGTCTAACTGACTGTGTCTAACTCAGTGGTTTTCAACCAGAGTTCCGCCAGTACAGTCCAGGGGTTCCGCAAGAAGTTACAAAACTGATAAAATCGGCAGTAATTTTTAATTCTCCTGTGCAGATATAATAATAATTGTGTACAGTGCTCAGGTGCACTACAACTCATCTAAAGTGCATATATAATCAGGTGTAGTTTCGACGGATTTCGGGAAGCATGAGGGCCTTAAACGATGCAGTGTCATGGCAGTCAACAACTGACGCAGGCAGTTTATTCCATGCTTCAGCAACTCTGAGCGTGAAGAAATGTTTCCGAAAGTCATGGGAGCCGTGTTGTTTTCTGACTTTGTAGGCATGTCCACGTGTGTTGGACACATGGAGATCAAAAAGGTATTCAGTGTTGTTGTTGGTGAGGTGGTTGATAACTTTGTGGGTGTTTACCAAGTCCGTATGTGTGCATAAGACTATTAAATTATTGCACAGGGGTTCCTCGAGCCAGTGGAATGTTTCCTTGGGGTTCCGCTCCAGCAAAAAGTTTGAAAAGCACTGCATTAACCACATCTTCCTATATTATAAACTATATAATAATTGGGAGGGGAATTTTAAGATTTCGAATTTTTCTTTTTTTGTCCACAAGGGGCCAACGAAGAGGGGACATAAAACATAAAAACGTGTCGCATAATGCATGAAAATAAAATGATAAATGGAAATGGTCTACCTGCCCCACTTCACGTACCATCACTTACTTCCTTCAGTTCCTTCGTACACCGACATATCCAAGCTGTATTTTTAGTTAGTTCACCATTTTTCATATTTTCTGATATATCTTCTGTGTTACAGTGAATTCTCCAAATAAAATAACCACCCTTGTATCCAAATATCTATTCTTAGACCCTCAATCTATTCTTAGACCCCACAAAACTTTTGTCCCATGATTTTCCTTCTGAATTCAATCGTTTTGTGTCCTTCCACTTCGCTATTTTACTTAGCAAGTCAGCATTAACATCGGTTAAGATGTAAACATTAACCACATCTTCATATATTTATTTGTTTACTACCCACAAGGGGCTAAACATAGAGGGGACAAACAAGGTCAGACAAAGGGATTAAGTCGATTATATCGACCCCCAGTGGGCAATCTTTCGTCTCTAGTAGACCTTTCCGTCGATTTCCGTAAAAATTTTTTTTTTTTTACATATGGGCTTGCGGGAACTTTTGAAGTAATGAGAACGAAAGAGACTAAGAGAAAGCGATTGTATTACGAGGGAAGTTCTTTTGAAGTACCGTGCATGGAGCATTGATGTACATGTGTGTGTGTGTGTTTGATGGGGGGGTGTGGGAGACAGACAGTATGTGTTGTAAGCGAAGTGCTTCTGTTAGTGTGTGGAAGAGACAGAGTAATGTGTGAAAGAAAGAGATAACTGAAATTTTTTACTCGGTGTATGTGTATATGTATGTATATTACTTCAAAGTTCCCGCAAGCCCATATGTAAAAAAAAAAATTTTTTTACGGAAATCGACGGAAACGTCTACTAGAGACGAAAGATCGCCAAAACTTGTGATATAATGCATGAAAATAAAATAAATGGATATGGCCTACCTGCCCCACTTCACGTAGCATCACTTACTTCCTTCAATTCCTTCGTACACCGACATATCCATACTGTATTTTTTAGTTAGTTCACCATATTTCATGTTTTTTAGTTAGTTCACCATTTTTCATATTTTCTGATATATCTTCTGTGTTACAGTGAATTCTGCAAATAAAATAACCACCTTTGTATCCGAATATTTCCCTCAATCTATTCTTAGACCCCACAAAACGTTTGTCCCATGATTTTCCTTCCCAAGCACATGGTTCCGGGTTCTGTCCCACTGCGTGGCACCTTGGGCAAATGTCTTCTACTATAGCCTTGCGCCAACCAAAGCCTTGGGAGTGGATTTCGTAGATAGAAACTGAAAGAAGCCCATTGTATATATACATATACATATACATGTGTGTGTATTTGTTTGCCCCCCACCCCCACCCCAGCATTGCTTGACAACTAATGTTGGTGTGTTTATGTCGCCATAAGTCAGCAGTTTGGCAAAAGTGACCGGTAGAATGAGTACTAGGCTTACAAAGAATAAGTCCTGGGGTTGATTTGTTCGACTAAAGGCAGTGCTCCAGCATGGCCGCAGTTAAATGACTGAAACAAATAAAAGAATAAAGGAAGAAATGAATAGTAATCCAAGACATTACAATTGGGGGAATTGTGACCCCCTTCAGTCATGAATGACCATGGGATTGCACCTAGAAAGTTACCCTCCGAGGCACAAGTCCGGGCAAGGTTGTTTATGGAAGACCAGCAGTCGCCGCCCATGCATACCAGCCTCATCTCTCCACAACACCAGTCTTCTGTCTTATGCCAGTATATATGTGGAAGCCAGTGAGGAAGATCTCTATATGGTAGCCATACCTTGTAGAAATAGCAGCCAATTCTCTCACAAATTACACTTATGTATACAGGGTATGTATGAGTCAACAAGAGAAATCTCTGGCGATCTTTCATCTCTAGTAGACCTTTCCGTCGATTTCCGTAAAAAAATATTTTTACAGAAGATATATCAGAAAATATGGGCGATCTTTCGTCTCTAGTAGACCTTTCCGCCGATTTCCGTAAAACAATTTTTTTTTTTACATATGGGCTTGCGGGAACTTTTGAAGTAATATACATACATATACACATACACCGAGTAAAAAATTTCAGTTATCTCTTTCTTTCACACATTACTCTGTCTCTTCACACACACTAACAGAAGCACTTCACTTACACAACATACTGTCTGTCTCCCACTGCCCATCAAACACACACACACACACATGTACATCAATGCTTCCCATGCACGGTAACTTCAAAAGAACTTCCCTCGTCATACAATCGCTTTCTCTTAGTCTCTTTCGCTCTCATTACTTCAAAAGTTCCCGCAAGCCCATATGTAAAAAAAAAATTTTTTTTACGGAAATCGACGGAAAGGTCTACTAGAGACGAAAATTGCCAAATCTCTATATAGTAGTTGGAATCGGTAGAAACAGCAAC
This sequence comes from Octopus sinensis, assembly GCF_006345805.1. Taxonomy (NCBI): domain Eukaryota; kingdom Metazoa; phylum Mollusca; class Cephalopoda; order Octopoda; family Octopodidae; genus Octopus; species Octopus sinensis. The sequence goes on from NC_043026.1 coordinate 3,898,355, forward strand.
CAAATCTCTCACAAATCACATCCTACTGTCTTATATATGGAGATCCCTCTTCGGTCATGAAAGACTATGGGATTGCACCTAGAAAGTTACCCACCGAGGCACAAGTCCGGGCAATGTTTTTTATGGAAGCCCAGCAGTCGCCAACACATACTGGCCTCCTCTCTCTCTACGCCACCGATGTCATCCAAGGGAAAGGCAAAGGGGCCGATACAGCTTGACACCAGTGACATCGCAGCTCATTTATTAATGTGCAAGTGACTGAGCACTCCACAGACACGTGTACCCTTAATGTAGTTCTCGGGTAGATTCAGTATGACACAGAGTGTGACAAGGCTGGCCTCTTTGAAATACAAGTACAACAGAAACAGGAAGAAAGAGTGAGAGAAAGTTGTGGTGAAAGAGTATAGCAGGGTCCACTACCACTCCCAGAAAATGGCGTTTGGCAAAGTTGTAGAAATTCTCTGACAACCACTTCTGACTCTTTCCAATGGTATGGCAAAACGCTGAATCCTGCCACCACAAATGTATGAACCTCCAGCAGCAACTTTCTCCAACTAAGGATTCGCTACAATCTCCAGCAGCTTCACAGAGTTGTCTGAACTGAGCCGAAGGCCTTGTTCAAAGTTGTGAGGAGTTGTCTGAACTGAGCCGAAGGCCTTGTTCAAAGTTGTGAGGAGTTGTCTGAACTGAGCCGAAGGCCTTGTTCAAAGTTGTGAGGAGTTGTCTGAACTGAGCCGAAGGCCTTGTTCAAAGTTGTCTGAACTGAGCCGAAGGCCTTGTTCAAAGTTGTGAGGAGTTGTCTGAACTGAACCGAAGGCCTTGTTCAAAGTTGTCTGAACTGAGCCGAAGGCCTTGTTCAAAGTTGTCTGAACTGAGCCGAAGGCCTTGTTCAAAGTTGTGAGGAGTTGTCTGAACTGAACCGAAGGCCTTGTTCAAAGTTGTCTGAACTGAGCCGAAGGCCTTGTTCAAAGTTGTGAGGAGTTGTCTGAACTGAACCGAAGGCCTTGTTCAAAGTTGTCTGAACTGAGCCGAAGGCCTTGTTCAAAGTTGTCTGAACTGAGCCGAAGGCCTTGTTCAAAGTTGTGAGGAGTTGTCTGAACTGAGCCGAAGGCCTTGTTCAAAGTTGTCTGAACTGAGCCGAAGGCCTTGTTCAAAGTTGTGAGGAGTTGTCTGAACTGAACCGAAGGCCTTGTTCAAAGTTGTCTGAACTGAGCCGAAGGCCTTGTTCAAAGTTGTGAGGAGTTGTCTGAACTGAGCCGAAGGCCTTGTTCAAAGTTGTGAGGATGAACTCTGGTGAGTGGATGCAGTCAGAATGTCTGCTGTGTCATCTCCAGCTTTGGAATTTCTCCGTTGCAGCTCTCTATGTCATGTCTTGTGAACAAGACCTTTGTTCACAGAGCACTGAGCAGCAGACATGATGTGTGTGTGTGCGTGTGTAGAGAAACAGACAGGTAGATAGATAGATAGATAGATAGATAGATAGACAGATATATATATATATATATATATATATATATATATATATATATATAGAGAGAGAGAGAGAGAGAGAGAGAGAGATAGATAGATAGACAGATATATATATATATATATATAGATAGATAGATAGATAGATAGACAGACAGACAGACAGACAGACAGACAGACAGACAGATAGATAGATAGATAGACAGATAGATAGATAGATAGATAGATAGACAGACAGATGGGCGGCCAGAAAAATAGATAGACAGAGGGACAGAAAAATAGGTAGGTAGATATGTTTCTTTATTAGCCACACAGGGGCTGCACAAAGACGGGACAAATTACAAGGTAGAGCTTTTCTTTTGGGGATAACAAAAGGGGGGTTTGGTTTTCGATCAAAAGGGATCGTAAAAAGAAAGAAAGAGGAAAGCAAAAAAAAAAAGGGGGAGGGGAATAAAATAAAAGGTAAAATAAAAAATCGATCAATAGGGATCGTTATCACAGAAATGTCAATATAAAGTGTAAAGGGGAGGACAGGTGAGGTTTACCCGTGGAAAGAAAAGCCTATGGAAAAGACCACGGTAACCTCGGTCAATGAAGTCACATGTTATATATTTTTTTTTTACAAATAAGCAACTCTCTGTATTAATTTTTACGGTTCATAGGATCATAGTTAAGGTGGCTTCGTCATTCATACGTGCCATCCTTGCTACATTCACCCATCTTTTTTTAAAACATTCGCTAGACAGACAGACAGATAGATAGATAGATAGATAGATAGATAGATAGATAGATAGATAGATAGATAGATAGATAGATAGATAGATATGTAGGTAGGTAGGTATGTAGGTAGGCAGACAGGCAGGTAGGCAGATAGATAGATAGATATGTTTCTTTATTAGCCACACAGGGCTGATCACATATTATAAAGTAGAGCTTTTCTTTTTAGGGAGAAAAAAAATAAGTGGGGTAGGTTTTCAATCAAAAGGGATCGTAAAAAGGGAAGAAAAAAACGATCAATAGGGATCGTGTATCACAGAAATATCATGATGTAAAGTGTAAAGGGGAAGCAGATAAGGTTTATCCGTGAAAAGAAAAGCCTACGGAAAAGACCACAGTAACTTCGGTCAATAATGTTACATGTTAACACATTTATTTGTAAGTAAGTAAATCTCTGTTTTAAATTTTTCCGGGTTCATAGAATTATGCTTGCTACATTCACCCATCTTTTTTTAAAACATTCGCTAGACAGACAGATAGATAGATAGATAGATAGATGATAGATAGATAGATAGATAGATAGATAGATAGATAGATAGATAGATAGATAGGAGTGGCTGTGTGGTAAGTAGCTTGCTAACCAACCACATGGTTCCGGTTTCAGTCCCACTGCGTGACATCTTGGGCAAGTGTCTTCTGCTATAGCCCCGGGCCGACCAATGCCTTGTGAGTGGATTTGGTAGACGGAAACTGAAAGAAGCCGGTCGTATAAATGTATATATATATATATTTGTATGGTGTGTGTATATGTTTGTGTGTCTGTGTTTGTCCCTCTAGCATTGCTTGACAACCGATGCTGGTGTGTTTACGTCCCCGTCACTTAGCGGTTTGGCAAAAGAGACCGATAGAATAAGTACTGGGCTTACAAAAGAATAAGTCCCGGGGTCGAGTTGCTCGATTAAAGGCGGTGCTCCAGCATGGCCGCAGTCAAATGACTGAAACAAGTAAAAGAGTAAAAGAGAGATAGATAGATAGATAGATAGATAGATAGATAGATAGATAGATAGATAAATGGAAAGATAGAGAGACAGACAGAAGGAGATTAGAGGGGATGTTTTTGATATTGAAAGTAAGAAAATGTGTGTGTGTGATCGGCTGCGAGACAGAGAAAGCCGAGAGGCAAGTAAGGAGGTCAGAGTAAAATGCAACAAGCAGAGAAAAGGTAGGACAGTATGAGAAGAAAAGAAAGGCATAAATAAAGGCGGAGAGAGAAAGAGAAATTGGCAGAGAAGTTGAAGAACAGTGGATAGAGACGGAGGGGGAGTGTGATGGTATGAGAGAGTGATAGTGTGAGAGAGTGAGGAGGAGGAGGAGGGTGAGTAAGAGACAGAAAAAAGGTCAGGGGAAGAGAAAGAAAAGCAAGAAAAGAAGTGAAGAGAAAATAGTAGAGATTGAAGAATAGTTAGAAAGAGAAAGGGAGATAAAGAGGTTAGAGAGAGGGAATTAAAGGAAAGAGAGACAAAGAGAGAGAGAAAATCGTGAGAGATTGAATAAGAGGGAAGAAGAGGGAGAAAGAGAGAGAAGAAGGGTTAAACAGAGAGAAGGAGAGAGGGAGAGACTAAAGAATAGTTAAAGATAGAAAGATGAATAGAGTTTGATCGAGTGAGTGAGTGAGGGGGAAATGAGAAAGATAGAAGATAGGGAAAGAGGTTAGTGAGAGAGAAGAGAGAAAAGAAGATAAGGAGGAAGAATTGGGAGAGATTGGAGATTAGTTTGAGAGAGAGCAAGAGAGACTTAGAGAGAAAGGAGGGGCATAGAGTGAGTGAGTGAGTGAGTTGATGAAAGATGGTTGCGCGGAAGGGAGAGAAAGAAAGAAAGACAAAGAGAAAGTAGAAAATAAGAATAGAAAGCGAGAGACTTGGAAATTATAGAGAGGGGTGGAGAGAGAAAGAAAGAGAATAAGGGAAGTAAGAAAGAGAAAGAGGTTATTGAGAGACAAAGCAAAACGGAGACAGAGAGAGTGAGAGAGAGAAAGAGAAAGAGAAAGACAGAGAGAGAATTAATGAGAAAGAAAAAGAAGCAACATAGAGTTATTATAGACAGACCAATAGATAGATAGATAGATAGATAGATAGATAGATAGATAGATAGATAGATAGATAGGTAGGTAGGTAGATAGATAGATAGGTAGGTAGGTAGGTAGGTAGGTAGGTAGATAGATAGATAGATAGATAGGTAGGTAGGTAGGTAGGTAGGTAGGTAGGTAGGTAGGTAGGTAGGTAGATAGATAGATAGATAGATAGATAGGTAGGTAGGTAGGTAGGTAGGTAGGTAGGTAGGTAGATAGACCAATAGATAGATAGACAGATAGATAGATAGATAGATAGATAGATAGATCGATAGACAGACCGATAGATAGATACTGGAAGGAAGAAAGAATGAGAAAGAGAATGGACAATAAGTAAGAGAGAGAGAGAGAGAAGTTAGTGATAGACAAAGGAAAATAAAGAGAGAAAGAGTGAGAGAGAGAGAGAGAGAGAGTGTGTGTGTGTGTGTGTGTGTGTGAATAACTAAATGATGGGGGAAGTGAGTAAATGAGAGAAACAGGTCAGGGTAGAAAGAAAAGGTAAGAATATAGTTATAGAAAGACAAAGTGAAAGTGTAACGGGAAAGAAACGATGGAGTGGATAGAATAGTTTCGTATAGAGAGGGAAAGAGAGGGGAGAGAGAGAGAGAGAGAGTAGAAAGAGGGTATAGAAAGGGGTGGTAGAGGGAGGAAGAAAAAGGGAGAAATGAGGGCAAATTGAGAAAGGAGGACATGAAGAGAAAACCGAGAGAAATGAGGGCAGACGAAGGGAAAGAGTTAGAAGCAGACGATACAGGGAGAGTGAGAGATATAATGGGAGAGAGAGAGAGAGAGAGAGTAAGAGATTAATGGAGAAGAGAGAGAGAGAGAGAAGAGTAAGAGATATAATGGAGAAGAGAAGAGAAGGATAACAGATATTACATTGAGAGAGAGAGAGAGAGAGAAAGAAAGAGAGAGGGATAACAGATATTACATTGAGAGAGAGAGAGAGAGAGAAGAAAGAGAGAGAGGGATAACAGATATTACATTGAGAGAGAGAGAGAGAGAGAAGAAAGAGAGAGAGGGATAACAGATATTACATTGAGAGAGAGAGAGAGATAGAAAGACGAGAGGGGATAAATATATTACATTGAGAGAGAGAGAGAGAGAGAAGAAAATATGAGAGAGGGATAACAGATATTACATTGAGAGAGAGAGAAGAGAGAAGAAAGAGAGAGAGGGATACGATATTACATTGAGAGAGAGAGAGAAGAGAAGAAAGAGAGAGAGGGATAACAGATATTACATTGAGAGAGAGAGAGAGAGAGAAGAAAGAGAGAGAGGGATAACAGATATTACATTGAGAGAGAGAGAGAGAGAGAAGAAAGAGAGAGAGGGATAACAGATATTACATTGAGAGAGAGAGAGAGAGAAGAAAGAGAGAGAGAGAAAATGCGAAGGAAAATATGGGGAGAGGGAGAGAGGGAGAAAAGTGAGAGAGATGATGGGTGAGAGGGAGAATAGACGATATACTGAGAGAGAAATGAGAGAGAGAGAGAGAGAGGGGGAAAGGAAAAATTGGAGGGAGAATATGGGGAGAGCGAGAGAAGGAGAAGAGTGAGAGAGTAAATGAGAGAGAGAGGGAGTACAGACGATATATTGAAAGAGAAAATGAGAGAGAGATGTAGGAAGAAGAAATGAGATGGAGAGGGGGGAGAGAGAGAGAGAGAGACAGAGAAAGAGAGAGAGAATGAATGAACAGTGGTAAAGATCTTGGGAGAGAGAGGGAGTCTAGACGATATATTTAGAGAGAAAATGAGAGAGACTGGAGAAGAAGAAAAGAAGGGTAAAAAGAAGGAAAAGTGGTGAGAAAGAGAGTGAGGAAGGAAAGAGGGGGATACAGATGAACAAAGAAAAATATAGTGAGAAATAGGTTCACCTATAGATGGATAGATAGATAGATAGATAGATAGATAGATAGATTAACAGTAAGACAGGTAAATAGAGCGGTAGACAAATCAACGGACGTGTGTGCATGTGTGTCTTTACGCGCACACGCACGTACGCATTCGTATAGATAGCTAGACAGACAGGCAGAAACAAAGATAGAAAGATAGATAGATAGATAGATAGATAGACAGAAAGAAAGAAAGAAAGATAGATAGATAGATAGATAGACAGACAGAAAGAAACAAAGATAGAAAGAAAGATAGATAGCTAGATAGATAGATAGACAGACAGGAAGAAACAAAGATAGAAAGAAAAATGGATAGATAGATAGATAGATAGATAGATAGATAGATTGGTAGACAGACAGAAAGAAACAA
>NC_043026.1:3909930-3917430 GCF_006345805.1 Octopus sinensis
TCGATGTAATCGATTTATTCCGTTTGTCTGTCCTTGTTTGTTCCCTCTGTGTTTAGCCCCTTGTGGGTAGTAAAGAAATAGGTTGTCAAGACACACAAACATACACACACATACACATATATATATATATACATATATACGACAGGCTTCTTCCAGTTTCCGTCTACCAAATCCACTCACAAGGCATTGGTCGGCCCGGGGCTATAGCAGAAGACACTTGCCCAAGATGCTACGCAGTGGGACTGAACCCGGAACCATGTGGTTGGTGTAAGTAAGCTACTTACCACACAGCCACTCCTACGCCTACTTTGTTTACAGTCCAGACATTGCACCATCAAATTTCCACATTTGCTGAGCCATGGCTCATATCCTGCATAACAGAGACACACATGCCACCAGCAATACACACACACACACATTGTGCATTAATGCAAGTGTGCCACCCCCATCCCCATTGACTTTGTTTCCTCATGACCTTCTGAAAAATGGACATTTTTAAAATAAAGTTTTCTACAAATACGCAGGAGTGGCTGTGTGGTAAGTAGCTCGCTTACCAACCACATGGTTCTAGATTCAGTCCCACTGCATGGCACCTTGGGCAAGTGTCTTCTACTATAGCCTCAGTCCGACACACAATAAAGTAGATAAGGTTGAAAATAGGTGTGGGAAGTTTTCACCTCTAAGCCAACCAAATGATATTGAATTTGGAATTGAGTTTCTGTTCCTTCACGAGCCACGCCTGGCTCATAAGGGCCAGTTTCCCGGTTTTCTTGGCGTATAGGTTCCCCACCTGGATGGGACGCCGGTCTGCCGCAGGTGAGCTGCAAGATGCAGGAGGAAAGAGTGAGAGAAAGTTGTGGCGAAAGAGTCAGCAGAAGTTTGCCATTACCTTCTGCCGGAGCTGCGTGGAGCTTAGGTGTTTCGCTCATAAACACACACATTGCCTGGTCTGAGATTCGAACCCACAATCCCTCAACCACGAGTCCACTGCTGTAACCACTGGGCCATGTGCCTCCAATTGAGCTTCTGGCTTAACAATGGCAACAGATAATAGAAATGATGGGATATATTTTAATGAATAAACACCATTTGCATATGATTGGTTTGAACTAAATTAATTAAAGGTGGTGGTGGTGGTGGTGATGATGGTGATGATGATGATGGTGGTGGTGGTGGTGGTGATGATGATGATGATGATGATGATGATGATGAATATGATGATGATGATGATGATGATGGTGGTGATGATGGTGATGATGATGATGATGATGATAATGATGGTGATGATGATGAGGATGATAATGATGGTGATGATGATGATGATGATGGTGATGATAGAATATGCAACCATGTCATGTTTGTTCACAGGTGGTGGCTGGCCCTTTGGGTTTCGATGGAAGAGTTACAGAAGGATAATGACGACGACAACAACAACAACAACAACAACATTAGAAAATACCTTAGGAATGAAAACCCAGGTTTGAAATTTCCCCAAGACACCTGATGAAGGCTGGAGGGTATATCAGCCGAAACATTGTGTTAACAACAAACAAGATGAGGACAAATATCCGTCAAATGTAAATAATGTACATAATTCCTCATCTCTTAAATATAGAAGTGAATAATAATAATAATAATAATTATAGAGAAATTAAGGCCAACAGACCAGATATAGTTGTCAGAGATCATGAAGAAAAAAAATGCTTTCTAATTGAGGTATCAATACTGGCAGATGACAATGTGTCTCTAAAAGAAATGGAGAAACTCTCAAAATACAAAGACCTAGAAATAGAGGTAACCAGAATGTGGAATCTAAAAACAGAAACAATTCCTATCATAGTAGGTGCATTAGGCATGATAAAAAAATATTCAGACAAATACATAACAAAAACACCAGGACTTACAAACACATATAACATACAGAAAATTGCACTACTAGGCACTGCACACATCCTACGCAGAACACTTTCCATACAATAACCATCAGAGCATCACAACAAATCACAGCACATACCCAAGGCACACAGAGCTGCGCTCGGTAGTGAAGTGAAAGCACGCTATAAAAATAAAACTACTGAATAATAATAATAATAATAATAATAATAATAATAATAATAATAATAATAGTAATACCAACAACAACAACAATAATAATAATAAATCAAGTTTTTAAACAAGTTTTAAAACAAACATAATTTTCATATGGTTTTTTAGACATTCACTAGTATAACACTAGTATAACACTAGTATAACACTAAGTTATGCACCCTAGGCGTAACACCAACATGAACTTCCAACTTGTTGTCTCTTGAGGTCTCTGGGTGAGACTTGGAGCCATCTTGTGCAAATGTAAAGCAAAAGTCAAGCATAGAATAGTAATAATAATAACATCGAAAAATACCTAAGGAATGAGAACCCAGGTTCAAAATTTCCCCAAGACACCTGATGAAACGTTGTGTTAAAAACAAACAATATGAGGACAAATATCCGTCAAATGTAAATAATGTAAATAATTAAAATGGTCTGTTACCTATTTTATCTTCTTGTCAAAGTCTCTATTACTTGATCGGGATATATTCATGTAAGCTAATTTCCATCTTCTTATGATCATAGAGAAATTTTATTACCTGATCTGAATGTTGTTATGTAATGTATTTTTTGACACTTCACACAGGATACGCAAATCCTTGAACCTTTTCTTATAATTGTCAAAGACTCTGTCACTTGATTTGAATTCATTTTTGTAAACTGATTTTTGACACCACAGAGGATACACAAAACCTCACACTTTACTTTTGAAAATCTTTTTAAAATAAGTGAAACCGGTTAGTTTGAATAATACTTTTAAAAGACTCCTGCATTTTCAAATTCTTCTTATATTTCAACTCATGCGGTAATACCCAACTTTACTTTGTTATATATATATATCATCATCATCATCATCATCATTTAGCGTCCGTTTTCCATGCTAGCATGGGTTGGACGGTTCTACTGGGGTCTGTGAAGCCAGAAGGCTTCATCAGGCCCAGTCAAATCTGGCAGTGTTTCTACGGCTGGATGCCCTTCCTAACGCCAACCACTCCGTGAGTGTAGTGGGTGCTTTTTACGTGCCACCCGCACTGGTGCCAGACAGAGCTGGCAAACGGCCACGAACGGATGGTGCTTTTTATGTGCCACCGGCACGAGGGCCAGGCGAGGCTGGCAACGGACACGAAACGGGGCGGTGCTGGCAACGGTCGTGAAACGGAACTTCTCTTACATGCCACCGGCACTGGTAACACATCTGCAATTCCATTGATCGATTTCCATTGATCGATTTCGATTCTGATCCTCACTTGCCTCAATGGGTCTTCACAAGCAGAGTTTCGACATGCCACCGGCACTGGTAGCACATCCGCAATTTCCATTGATCGATTTCGATTCTGATCCTCACTTGCCTCAACACGTCTTCACAAGTAGAGTTTTGTGTCCCAAGAAGGGAAGGTATGCATACGTAGGCTGGCTCCATCCCATGTAGAAGGCCACGGGTTGTGGACTCACTTGTCCTGCCGGGTCTTCTCGCGCACAGCACACTTCCAGAGGTCTCGGTCTCTAGTCATTTCCTCAGTGAGACCTAAAGTTCGAAGGTCGTGCTTCACCACCTCGTCCCAGGTTTTCCTGGGTCTGCCTCTTCCACAGGTTCCCTCAACCGCTAGGGTGTGGCACTTTTTCACACAACTATCTTCATCCATTCTCGCCACATGACCATACCAGCGCAAACGTCTCTCTTGCACACCACAACTGATGCTTCTTAGGTCCAGCTTTTCTCTCAAGGTACTTACACTCTGCCGAGTGTGAGTACCGGCATTACACATCCATCGGAGCATACTGGCTTCATTTCTAGCGAGCTTACGCATATCCTCAGCAGTCACGGCCCATGTTTCACTGCCATGTAGCATGGCTGTTCGTACACACGCATCATACAGTCTGCCTTTCACTCTGTGCGAGAGGCCTTTTGTCACCAGCAGAGGTAAGAGCTCTCTGAACTTTGCCCAAGCTATTCTTACTCTAGCAGTTACACTTTCAGCACACCCACCCCCGCTGCTGACTTGGTCACCTAGGTAACGGAAACTATCAACTATTTCTAGTTTTTCTCCCTGGAAAGTGACGGAAGTTGGTCTCAGAGCATTTTCAGTGTTTATTGTTCCTGAGCATCTGCCACATACAAAAACCATCTTCCTAGTTAGCCTTCCTTTGACATTGCTGCATCTCTTATGTGTCCATAGCTTACACTTGGTGCATCTTATAGAGTTTCTACCTACACCTTTTCTACAGATCGAGCAGGGCCATCTACCTGAAGGTGTTTGTGATTTGTCTAATAATAATAATAATAATAATAATAATAATTATTATTATTATTATTTGAGGGAATAAAATCCAAACTTACAAAGAAAAAAATTCAATTTAGAAATACTAAATCAAATTTTCCACAATATAATATATATATAAAAAATTAGAAAAAAACCCACCTTTTATCAATTCAAAATGAACGATTAAATTACACCATCTAGAAAATTACATATAATAGAAAAATTGAACTTAAAATAACAATAAAATGTCAAATATTAAGTAAATTGCAAAAAATAGTAATAAAATTTAATTGTTCATTTTGAATTGATAAAAGGTGTTTTTTTTCTAATTTTATATATATATTTCATCATCATCATCATCATCACCATCGTTTAATATCAGCTCTCCATGCTGGCATGGATTGGACGGTTTGAGATGGAGGTGGCTAGCAGGGGAATGTCCAAACCCCAACTGTCTGTTGTGGCATGGTTTCTACAGCTGGATGCCCTCCCTAATGTCAACCACTTAGCAGAGTGGGCTTGGTGCTTTTTACATGCCACCAGCAATACACACACACACACCACACACACACACCACACACACATGGTGCATCAATGCAAGTGTGCCACCCCCATCCCCACTGACTTTGTTTCCTCATGACCTTCTGAAAAATGGACATTTTAAAAATAAAGTTTTCTACAAATACGCAGGAGTGGCTGTGTGGTAAGTAGCTTGTTTACCAACCACATGATTCTGGGTTCAGTCCCACTGCATGGCACCTTGGGCAAGTGTCTTCTACTATAGCCTCGGGCCGACCAAAACCTTGTGAGTGGATTTGGTAGAGGGAAACTGAAAGAAGCCCATCGTATATATGTATGTATATATATATATATATATATATGTATGTATGTGTGTGTGTATGTTTGTGTGTCTGTGTTTGTCTCCCCAGCATCGTTTGACAACCAATGCTGGTGTGTTTACATCCCCGTCACTTAGCGGTTCGGCAAAAGAGACCGATAGAATAAGTACTAGGCTTATAAAGAATAAGTCCCGGGGTCGAGTTGCTCGACTAAAGGCGGTGCTCCAGCATGGCCACAGTCAAATGACTGAAACAAGTAAAAGAGACCGATAGAATAAGTACTAGGCTTACAAAGAATAAGTCCCGGGGTCGAGTTGCTCGACTAAAGGCGGTGCTCCAGCATGGCCACAGTCAAATGACTGAAACAAGTAGAAGAGTACAAGAGTAAGAGTAAATAGCTTTCAGGTGGGGTACATAATGATTGTTTTGGAATTTAATGTAAAAAGAAGAAACCAAAAAATGCTGGGCACCACACACCTTCTGACACACATTGTATATGAATCTACAAAATAAAGCTTGAAATTTTGGAAAAAATTGTGATGTGTGTTAGTGTGTGTGTGTGTGTGTATGTGCACCCACTAATTTTATTTATTTTTTTTTTGTTTTAAATTTTAAATTCCAATATAATTGGTATCTACATCATCTGATAGGTATGGTATTTGTAGATAAATTCACTTGAAAGATATCTATTTTTCTTCAAGATACAAGGAAAAAAATTCGTGGGAGGGGCACACTTATGTAGGTTGCCTCCTAACCACATGGTTCCAGGTTCAGTCCCACTGTGCGGCACTTTGGGAATGTGTCTTCTTCTGTAGCTTGAGGTTCACCAAAGCCTTGCGACTGGATGTGGTGAATGTAAACTAAAAGAAGCCCTTCATATATATATACATACATCATCATCATCATCGTTTTACGTCCGTTCTCCATGCTAGCATGGGTTGGACGGTTCGACCGGGGATCTGGGAAGCCAGAAGGCTGCACCAGGCTCCGGTCTTATCTGGCAAAGTTTCAACAGCTAGATGCCCTTCCTAACGCCAACCACTCCGTGAGTGTAGTGGGTGCTTTTTACGTGCCACCTGCACTGGTACCAGGCGAGGCTGGCATCGGCCACGGTTGGATTGGTGCATTTTACGTGCCACCTGCACGGAAGCCAGTCGAGGTGGCACTGGCTTCGGCCACGATTCGGATGGTGCTTTTTACGTGCCACCGACACGATATATATACATATATATAATAAAAATATTAGGGAGTAAATTCAAACTTACAGGGAAAAATTAGATTTTGATTTACCTAATAGTGGTTTTATCTCTAATTTAATTTATATCATCATCATCATCATCATCATCATCGTTTAACGTCCGTTCTCCATGCTAGCATGGGTTGGACGGTTCGACCGGGGATCTGGGAAGCCAGAAGGCTCCACCAGGCTCCGGTCTTATCTGGCAATGTTTCAACAGCTAGATGCCCTTCCTAACGCCAACCACTCCGTGAGTGTAGTGGGTGCTTTTTACGTGCCACCTGCACTGGTACCAGGCGAGGCTGGCATCGGCCACGGTTGGATTGGTGCATTTTACGTGCCACCTGCATGGAAGCCAGTCAAGGTGGCACTGGCTTCGGCCACGATTCGGATGGTGCTTTTTACGTGCCACCGACACGATATATATACATATATATAATAAAAATATTAGGGAGTAAATCCAAACTTACAGGGAAAAATTAGATTTTGATTTACCTAATAGTGGTTTTATCTCTAATTTAATTTATATCATCATCATCATCATCATCATCATCGTTTAACGTCCGTTCTCCATGCTAGCATGGGTTGGACGGTTCGACCGGGGATCTGGGAAGCCAGAAGGCTCCACCAGGCTCCGGTCTTATCTGGCAATGTTTCAACAGCTAGATCCCTTCCTAACGCCAACCACTAGTCCGTGAATAGTAGTGTGGCTTTTTACGTGCCACCTGCACTGGTACCAGCGAGGCTGCATCGGCCACGGTTGGATTGGTGCATTTTACGTGCCACCTGCATGGAAGCCAGTCAAGGTGGCACTGGCTTCGGCCACGATTCGGATGGTGCTTTTTACGTGCCACCGCACACGATATATAATACATATATATATAAAAATATTAGGGAGTCAATCCAAACTTACAGGGAAAAATTAGATTTTGATTTACCTAATAGTGGTTTTATCTCTAATTTAATTTATATCATCATCATCATCATCATCATCATCGTTTAACGTCCGTTCTCTATGCTAGCATGGGTTGGACGGTTCGACCGGGGATCTGGGAAGCCAGAAGGCTGCACCAGG
>NC_043026.1:3919930-3924930 GCF_006345805.1 Octopus sinensis
TATCTATTTCTTTACTATCCACAAGGGGCTAAACACAGAGGGGACAAACAAGGACAGCCAAATGGATTAAGTCGAATATATCGACCCCAGTGCGTAACTGGTACTTAATTTATCGACCCCGAAAGGATGAAAGGCAAAGTTGACCTCGGCGGAATTTGAACTCAGAACGTAACAGCAGACGAAATACCTATTTGTTTACTACCCACAAGGGGCTAAACATAGAGGGGACAAACAAGGACAGACAAACGGATTAAGTCGATTATATCGACCCCAGTGCGTGACTAGTACTTAATTTATTGACCCCGAAAGGATGAAAAGCAAAGTCGACCTCGGCGGAATTTGAACCCAGAACGTAACGGAAGATGAAATATGGCTACGCATTTCGCCCAGCGTGCTAATGATTCTTATTTCTTTATTGCCCACAAGGGGCTAAACACAGAGGGGACAAACAAGGACAGACATAGGTATTAAGTCGAATACATCGACCCCAGTGCGTGACTAGTACTTAATTTATCGACCCCGAAAGGATGAAAGGCAAAGTCGACCTCGGTGGAATTTGAACCCAGAACGTAACGGCAGATGAAATACGGCTACACATTTCACCCGGCGTGCTAACGGTTCTGCCAGCTCTTGAGAAAACTCATCCATTTTATGGACTCAACCATGTTCTAAAATAATTCGAAAGGTAAGCTACTATAAATTGGCATGAACTTTCTGGACAACCCAATATATCTATGACTAATGAAACAGGAGGTTGGAAAATTTTTTTGGTATTATTTATTTACCAGGACACATGTTTCATTTGTTAATAGGAATCACAAAGTTTTACGTTAGAAAGACATGTAAGGAATTTCCTATTTGAAATTCTTCAGACAAAGAATTGAGTATGTATTGGATTGGTGCATAATTATTGCGGCTTTTTTTACTTGAATGTATTTTATTCAAGAAAAACAATAACAATATTTAACAAAAACATCTGTAACCCTTTCGTTACCAACCTGGTTGAAACCACCTCTGGCTCTGCAGTACAAATGTCTTGTTTTCATAAGTTTTGAATTAAAATCTTCCACCAAACCTTAGTCACAATTTATGTTCCTAACACTAGCTTAATGATAACTAAGTTATTTTACTAAATTCTTTGTTATATTTAAAGTAATTGAAAGAAACCCAGAGCATCTCAACAGAAATATAGTAACAAGAGGGTTAAAATATATAATAGAGAAACAATTCTTAACCCTTTTGATACCAACCTGGTTGAAACCAGCTCTGGCTCTGTAGTACAAATGTCTTGATTTCATAAGTTTTGAATTAAAATCTTCCACCAAACCTTAGTCACAATTTATGTTCCTAACACTAGCTGAATGATAACCAAGTTATTTTACTAAATTCTTTGTTATATTTAAAGTAATTGAAAGAAACACAGAGGTTAGATGGATGGGGAGACCTTAATGTGGTCACTCTATATGCTAGAAATAGTAGCCTAAATTTCCTTCAATCCACACCCTTTCAACTGTTTCTAATGTCCATCTGCCCAAATGTAGAGGTGTGTTTAACCCTTTCGATACCAATCTGGCTGAAAACTGCCTCTGGCTCTGTAGTACAAATGTCTTGTTTTCATAAGTTTTGAATTAAAATCTTCCACCAAACCTTAGTCACAATTTATGTTCCTAATTCTAGCTGAATGATAATTAAGTTATTTTACTAAATTCTTTGTTATATTTAAAGTAATTGAAAACAACACAGAGCATCTCAAAATAAATAGAGTAACGAAAGGGTTAAATGACAGTCTGATCGTCTGCCAAGCAAATGGGAAGCAGTAATTGAGGTAGATGGTGAATATGCTCCGGAATAATCATTTAAAGATGTTTTTGTTTACATGTTGTTATCGTTTTTGTTGAAGAAAAAGATGTTGCAAAAAAGCTGGGATCTTTTCTGTTTGAACGGCAGTTTTTTAAAATAATTTCCATGGAACTAAACACTTTTAAACTTCATATACTGGTAGAATGTGTTTATAAAACATCTTTTTCTCTTGGCTTTATTGAGAAAATTCTATAGTTTGTAAGATATTTGTTGTTGTTTTTCTTCAATTTCTGCAAGTTCAACCAATCAATGACGTCTATTGAGGTAGAAAAAACATTCTATGCCGTATGAATATGTCCCTCGTTTAAGAAACAGATTGGGTTTATTTACATGTGTGAAGAAAAAAAGATACCCTTCCCCCCACCCCTAACTCTAACCCTAACTAACCCTAACCCTAAAACAGATTGAAATGCAATAGATCGATACTAGGGTCATAATTATGGGTGACAATTTCATATGACACTGCTAGAAAAAACTGCCGTTCAAACTGAAAA
Source organism: Octopus sinensis (assembly GCF_006345805.1). Lineage (NCBI taxonomy): Eukaryota > Metazoa > Mollusca > Cephalopoda > Octopoda > Octopodidae > Octopus > Octopus sinensis. Next base: position 3,922,285 of record NC_043026.1, read on the forward strand.
GATCCAAAAGCTGCAATAATTATGCACCAACCCAATGTGTGTGTGTGTGTGTATGCATCCGTATATATATGTATAAGAGTTATGCTAGGTCTGGTAATGATTATTTGATCAGTGGCTTTTTGCCGAACTGCTAAGTTGCATGGACGTAAACATGCAACTTTGCAAATATTTTATTAAAAAAAAAACAATAACAATATTTAACAAAAACATCTTTAAATGACAGTCTGACCGTCTGCCAAGCAAATGGGAAGCAGTAATTGAGGTAGATGGTGAATATGCCCCGGAATAATCATTTAGAGATGTTTTTGTTACATGTTGTTATTGTTTTTGTTGAAGAAAAAGATGTTACAAAAAAGCTGCAATAATTATGCACCCACCCAATATGTGTGTGTGTGTATAAGAATAATGATTATTTGATCGATGTCTTTTTGCCGAACTGCTAAGTTGCATGGACGTAAACAAAACAGCTTCGATTGTCTAGCGGTGAGGAACAAATACAAACTCGCACCGCCGCCACTCCGCTTGGTAACCCGGTATTGGTTTGTTTATATCTACGCATCTTGGCAGTACGGCAACAAGCATCCGACAGAATAACTGAGAGACGTGGCGAAGCCGATTTGATCGTCGAAAAAAACAATCTTTGAAGGTATTGAGTCCAACGACCGAAGAAGCAATTGAGAGATGCCTTACAGCTGGAGAGAAAGAACGAGAGAAAGAAAACAAAGAAGACAGAGAGGTAGAGAAGGAAAAAAAGTATTGGTGTTAGGGCTGGATAGGGGATTGTGTGTGTGTGAGTGTCTGAAGAGAGAGAGAGAGAGAGAGAGAGAGAGAGAGAGAGAGATAGTAGGTGAAAGATAGATAGATAGATAGGTAGATAGAAGGATAGATAGAGAGATAGATAAAAGGATAGATAGATAGGTAGATAGAAGGATAGATAGAGAGATAGATAGAAGGATAGATAGATAGGTAGATAGAAGGATATAGATAGATAGAAAGATAGATAGATAGATAGATAGGTAGATAGAAGGATAGATAGAGAGATAGGTAGATAGATAGATAGATAGATAGTAGGATAGATAGAAAGATAGATAGATAGATATACAGATAGATAGACAGATAGGAGATAGAGAGAGAGAGAGAGAGAGAGAGAGAGAGATAGTAGGTGAAAGATATAGAATGATATTAGATAGAAGATAGATAGAGAGATAGATAAAAGGATAGATAGATAGGTAGATAGAAGGATAGATAGAGAGATAGATAGAAGGATAGATAGATAGGTGATCGAAGGATATAGATAGATAGAAAGATAGATAGATAGATAGATAGGTAGATAGAGAAGGATAGATAGAGATTAGGTAGATAGATAGATAGATAGATAGTAGGATATAGATAAAGAGAGATAGATAGATATCAGATAGATAGACAGATAGAGAGATAGAGAGAGAGAGAGAGAGAGAGAGAGAAGAGAGAGAAGAGAGAGAGAAGAGGGCGGAAAGTAAGAATGATAGGGCTAGAAAGGAAGAGAGAGAGGGAAGAGGAGAAGGGATAAAAGACCGCAAGATGATGAGTTTTAGAGTCGGTGAGAGTGAATGAGAGAAAAAGGGAAAAGAAAGAGTAAAAAGTATAGGTAAGAGACAAAGTGTAAATGGGAACAGAGAGAGAGAGAGAGAGAGAGAGAGAAGTGAGAAGAGGGTAGGAGGGAAATATAAGATGTAAAATGTGAGATGAACGAAGGAGAAAGATAGATGGATGGATAGGTAGATAGATAGATAGATAGATAGACAGATAGATAGATAGATAGATAGATAGATAGATAGATAGATAGATAGATAGATAGATAGGTAGATAGATAGACAGATAGATAGAGAGATGGATATATAGATAGAGAGATAGATAGATAGATAGATAGATAGATAGATAGATAGAGAGATGGATAGATAGATGGATAGATATATAGACAGACAGATAGATGGATAGAGGGATAGATAGATGGACAGAGAGAGAGAGAGAGAACGAGAGCGAAAGGTAAAGGATTGAGAGAGAAGTAATGAAACGAGAGAAAGTATGAAACGGAAGAGAATGAAAAGAAAAAAATGTATGAAACGTAATAAACGGAGGGAAGGGAGAAGAGGTGAAGTGTGAGAGAGAGAAAGAAAGAGAGAGATAGAATAGGAAAAGAAAAAGAAGAAAAGTTAGAGAGAAAAGGAAAGATAGAATGAAATGGAATAGAGGAAAGGTAGGGAGTAGGAGGATAAAAAAATAAGCGTGAAATAGAGAAAGGGAATTGTGAGAGGGAGGGAGCGGAAAGAGGAAAAGTGGGAGAGAGAAGGTGTAAGTAGAATAGAAGGAGGGAAGTGAGTAGAAGGCAAGGTAAAGAGAAAGAGAATAGAAAGCGAGTAAAGGATGTATAAAGAGAAATAGGAGAGAAAGAAGGTGTGAAAGTGATTAGAGGGTGAGGGATGAGAATAGGAGGAAAAAATGATAGAAGGAAAGGGTGTAAATAGGTAGAGAGAGTGAGGGAGAGGAGTAGGAGGAAATGTAATAGAAGGAAAGTGTGAAAATAGGTAGAGAGAGTGAAGGAGAGGAGTAGGAGGAAATGTAATAGAAGGAAAGTGTGAGAATAAGTAGAGAGAGTGAGGGAGTGAA
>NC_043026.1:3927430-3955662 GCF_006345805.1 Octopus sinensis
TATATATATATTATATATATATAATATCGTTTCTAGAAAGCATCCGGCCAACAGGTTTTGGGGTCCGACGATGCGCCATAGAGCTAAACCCTATATGGACGGGAAACCCAGGGTAATCCCATGAACCGGCCTTCCCCATTTATATATATATATATATATGGCGAAACTATGCCATATATATATATATAGCACACGATCTTATAACGATCTCTATTTATCGAACTGCGAAGTTGCTATCGCACACATGCACACGTAACGGGATCCCCTTTTAGCTCTCCGACACGCTTCACCACAGTTTCCGTCCTCAAAAAGATCCCACTCATAAGGCTTTGTTTTTCCTGTCTTGGGTTCCGCAGTAGAAGGCAAGCTGGCCAAGGTGTGGCCTTGCTGCGCGATCGAACCCGGAACCGCGCAGTTGTGAAGCAAACTTCTTGAAAACATGCCAATGTTTACGTAGCCTTTATACATATATAGAGAACCCTTTCCCCGGGGTCGCGATCCCTTAAATGCAGGGTCATTGTACCTTGAGTGTGTGTGTATGTATGTATGTATGTATGTATGTATGAATGTATGTATGTATATGTCTAGATAAATACGTGTATATGTATGTACACGTGTGTGTACGTATGTATGTGTGTGTATGTAAATGTGTGTGTATATGTATGTATGTGTGTATATATGTATATGTGCGTGTATATGTTTGTGTGTGTGTATATATGTATATGTGCGTGTATATGTTTGTGTGTGTATATATATGTGTGTGTATATACGTGTATGTGTGTGTATATATATGTGTATGTGTGTATATATATGTGTATATGTGTGTATGTATGTATATGTGTATATATGTATGTGTGTGTATGAGTGTATATATGTATGTGTATATATGTGTGTATGAGTATATATGTATGTATGTGTATATATATATATGTGTGCGTATATGTATATATATGTATGTGTGTGTATATATGTATATATATATGTGTATATATATGTATGTATGTATATATATATATAATAACGGCATTTTCTACATAGACTAGTTTAATGTCCTACATAAGAATCTCTCGATTGGTTTTGGTATTCTTCAATCCCTGTTTGACAAATGCTTTGGTACGAAACTCTGGGTCTCTTCAGTAACTCTTAGGTACTTTTCAGTTATAATCATACCAATGATGTGTGTACACACTCACACACATATCCACAAGCACTGCAAATACACACACACATATATACATACATGCACACACCTATATATACCTAGACCATATGTATGTGTGTATGTATATATACGTACGCACATTTATATATATACATTTATATATATATGTATATATATATAATATATATATATATATATATATATGTATATGTATATACATTTATATATACATTTATACTACAAGCCCCCCATACACAGAAGGCCAAGTTGACCTTAGCCATTCACTAAAATTAACTATATACCTATGGGACCACAGAGATTTTATCTAAATGTCAGATGGGCCATAATGCGGTTCGAACCAGGGACCCCAGAGTTGCTATAAAATAACAAAAAAAATGAAAAAAATGGAAGTAGGTGGTGCAGTTCGCAGTTTGTTCCTGTTGCCCTACTTGTAATTTCGGTATATATATAATTAAAATAATTTGGGTCTAATTAATTAAGTTGTGGAGGTCAAGTTTGGATCATGGCTTGGAAGAAAACTGAAATTTTTTAGTCTATTATTTCACGTGTTTCTCAATGTGTTGTCAGACAAAGAAAGGGTCGAAGGGTCACCGTTTTGAGGCTGCGCTTAGGGCATCTGTTGGCCTTAATCCGGCCCTACACACACACACACACATATATATATATATATGTGTGTGTGTGTGTATGTTTATGTGTGTGTGTTTGTATGTTTGTGTGTGTTTATGTGTGTGTGTGTTTATGTATGTATGTGTGTGTTTATGTGTATGTATGTATATATATATATTTGTGCATGTATGTAAATATGTGTATCTCTCTCTCTCTCTCTCTCTCTCTCTCTATATATATATATATATATATATACATACATATATATATACATACATATATATATTATATATATATATACATACATATATATATACATACATATATATATATACATACATATATATATATATATACATACATATATATATATAATATATATATATATATATATATATATATATATACATACATATATATATATATTATTATATATATATATACACCTTTGTGTGTGTGTATATATGTATGCACACACACTTTGAGGAAGACTGAATTATTAATCTTGAAGAATTATCACGCGAAAACATAGATGTTTTTTTCCAGGTTTCTTTTACCTTAAATTTGAAATGTTTAGCATGGAATTGGGTGACGTACATCATGACAATCAGTTATATATAGACAGAAGATACCTATATATATATACCTATATATATATATATATATATATATATATATATATATATTATGGTTGATTTGCTCCAGGTTAATCCTGAGCATACCTATGTTGAAAGTTATTTCAGTTTTTACCATTCCGTATTTTATAATAGGGTAAGGCTGTCTTGGACTACCCGATCTAATGTTTGTCCTTCCATTTTTTTAATTTCTTCTTTCTCTTTTTTGTGAAGACGAGTGTTCAATGTTGAGAGAGATGTGGTTACTCTTTTTAACAGGTCAGGTCAAACGACAACGCATAGGCTTCCTCGTTGGCTTGTGATATGTGTGTATATACATACACACACACACACGTATTAGTACAAAATATTTGAATGAAAGATGTAGTAAAACCATGTCCCCGCAATATTTAATGATTTAATATGCCTATTAACCTTTTAAAATGGTTTGTTTAAGAAATTTGAGAAATTCGTTGTTTAAAAAGCTTTGTTCAAATGTGTCGTCTGGGTGCCCAGACACATGTAATATACAGTCGTAGTGTGAATGAAAACTTGTTGTTTATAAACGTACATTTATATATACATGATCGAAGAAAAACATTTCAATGGAGAAATATGGAAAAACTTGTGAAAATGTTAAATATGTTTAATTTACAGACATTTATTTGATGTTTTCTCCGCATTAAAACTGATATTTTGACATCGTCTGCCCATTTATAGACTACAACATCCGACGCAACACAAATATACTCAGATACAAATATCTATGTACATATATATATAAATGTGGGGGGAAAAAAAACTATCGGCGTATATATAGATATATTTGGTGTTAAAAATTTCACTGAGAGATATAGAAAAATTCATGAGAAGGATACTTCAATGAATTGTTTATCATTTTAACATGTTTATTAACCTCAAAAAGTTATTTTAAATTAGGGCAGAACCTTCTTCATGTTCCGTCTAGGTCAGACAGACAGTCGAGTGTTTGTACATATATTTGGATAATCGGTTATGATTTTCAAGGAGAAATCCAGGAAAAGTTGTGGGAAAATCAAATACATTGAAAGTTCAGTGATTTTTCTGGGTCCTGACGTTGATATTTTAAGCTGAGGGTCGTCGAAATACTTTTCGATTGCCCATTGTAAACGACATGCCACCGAAGGAGGAAGACTCTAGAGGCAGTCGCTTGGTCTGCTGGAAACAACAGCCAGATACTCCCTATCACTATCTTGCCGAAATACACGTTTATTGTTCGAAAGGTAAGAATCATTAGATAATGTACTTGTAGATATGCCTAAAGAAAAAATAAAACGGGATGGTTAGGTTTCGTATCCTTTTGATCAAGGCTGACCTAGGGCTAAACAATACGCATAGATATGAGTGCACACATATATATGTACTCACGCTTATATATAAATATATATATATTAATTGATGATTTAATATATAAAAAAAACTCATTTAAAATTCCTGGAAATTGTTTGGGTGTTAGATACATGTGTGTGAGTATATATATATATGTGTATATATGTATACATACGTTGACGGAGTGCGAAAACTTGATGTCTATACGTTTATTATATATGAACGAAGAAAGCAACATTTTGAAGGAGAAATATAGAAAAACTTGTGGAAAAGTCGAATATGTTGAATTTTCAGTGATTTCTTTCGATATTTTCACCGTTTGAATAACCGATATTTTTGATATCACATGAAAAAAAAACACATCTCACGTTTGCCCATTGTAGACAGACAACAGCATCCGACACAACAAGCTTATATACATATATATATATATATATGTTTATATATATACATATATATATGTATATATATCTCACACACACACACGGTGTGGATAAACTAATGTATGTATATTTGAGGGGAAATATTCCGATGAGATAGATCTATAGATAAATGGAGGAAAAAAGACATGAATTATTTAATATATTAACATGTTTATTACCATAGTAAGTAATTTTGAATTAGGGCAAAAACCTCTGTTTTTTTTTTTAAGTGTCAGACAGTCCGGTGTGGGGTGAAAACTATATGTGCATATGTATGTACGTAGGTGTGTATATATATATATATATATATATATATCTATATATATATACATATATATATATATATATATATATATATATATATATATATATATTATGTCTGTATATATATATATATATATATATATTATATATATATATATATATATATATATATATATATATATATATGCTATTGTGTTTGTAGTGACACATTTATTCATATAAACATACACTCGCGCGCACACATATGTATACACACACACATATATTTGGGTGTAGGAAAACATTTTCAAGGAGAAATCGAAAGAAACTTATGGAAAAGTCAAAGATGTTGAAAGTTCAGTGATTTTTTTGGGGGGATTTCAAAACTAATATTTTAATATCGGAGAGGAAAAAACATTTCTCGTCTGCCCATTATCGATGGCAGCATCCGATACTATCATACGGAGTGTGCAAACTATTGATGTATAATATATATATATACTGATATATATGTATGTTTAGTGTAAAATATTTGAATGAAATGTATTTATAAACTTATTACAAAACCATCTTTATGTATATATGAATGATATGTTTATTAAACCACCATAAAAATAAATAATGCTCTCTTTAAATTTCCATGCAAAGCCTGTTTTCATGTGTCGTCTGGTTGTCAGACACATGTGTATACATGCTGTCTCGGAAGGTGAAAACTTGATGTATATACATATATACACATGTATATCTTGCTTTTATCTTTTACTTTTTTCATTTATTGAACTGCGGTCATGCTGGGGCACCACCTTGAACAGATTTTGCTGAACGAATCGATCCCTATACTTATATTGTGTTTATGTATATATATATATATATATATATATATATATATATATTATATATGCACACACATACGCGCGTGTGTATAAACACGCACGCATTTATGTATATATACTTGGATGGGGGAAAAAAATCGGAGAATTACAGAAAAAGAACTTGTGAAGAAGTTAAATATGTCGAAAGTTCTGTGATTTCTTTGTAACACTTCTCGCCTGTCCATTTATAGAAGAATGAGTCGGTGAGGCCTGTATGTAGGTCGCTTGACCTCCTAGAAATAGCACCCGCGTTTTTTTTTTCTTCCTTCAAAGCGCACTCTTACCGTTTTAGAAGCTGATCACAATGTTTGGACAGTGTATTAAGTGATTGATGCATTCAATTGCAAGGAAAACGACAGGACGGTCATGCTTAGAAGGCTTTTCTTGATCATAGGTCCTGGGCCTAATAAGAACAGACATAGTAAGTGGTGCACGCACGAATATGTGTGTGTGTTTGTGGTGTGTATATATATATGTATGTATATATATATATATATATTATATATATATATAATATATTATATATGCACACACATACGCGCGTGTGTATAAACACGCACGCATTTATGTATATATACTTGGATGGGGGAAAAAAATCGGAGAATTACAGAAAAAGAACTTGTGAAGAAGTTAAATATGTCGAAAGTTCTGTGATTTCTGTAACACTTCTCGCCTGTCCATTTATAGAAGATGAGTCGCGTGAGGCCTGTATGTAGGTCGCTTGACCTCCTAGAAATAGCACCCGCGTTTTTTTTTTCTTCCTTCAAAGCGCACTCTTACCGTTTTAGAAGCTGATCACAATGTTTGGACAGTGTATTAAGTGATTGATGCATTCATTGCAAGGAAAACGACACAGGACGGTCATGCTTAGAAGGCTTTTCTTGATCATAGGTCCTGGCCTAATAAGAACAGACATAGTAAGTGGTGCACTCACGAATATGTGTGTGTGTTTGTGTGTGTATATATATATAGTATGTAGTATAATATATATATATATATATATATATATATATATATATATATATATGTGTGTGTGTGTGTGTGTATACACACACACGTAGTACAAGGTATTAGTATAATTAGTAATTATATTTATTCAGCTGATGCCGTGTGCCGTTACTCAGAGTTTACGGTTTCTTTTTCGCTCAATCAGACAAATGTTGATCTCTGATATTAAATGTAGGAGTTAAAGAGGAAAGAAAATTTTCACTGAGGTATATAGAAAAGCTCTAGATATATAAATATGGGAAAGTTGAAATCTTCCTTCTGTTTCGTTTTCGAGAAGGATTCGGGGTTCGATATCAAGAATGGCACTTTGTATATATCGCCCTTCATCAGCAGGCGATAGCCTACATTACATCCTATACACAAACATATGTATATTCGGAATACCCATACTTATATACGCACACACACACACACACACGTGTGTGTGTGTGTATACGTAAATGTGTTTGTATGTATATATTTATTTATATATATATGTGTGTGTATTGGGCTTGTATGAAGACCCTATCTCTCTGCCTTTATACACTCACTTCTGACTGTCCACTTTGACCTGTTTTGACACTGTTGTTGCTACAGGGACACAGACTCTGTCTCTCTCTCTTTCTCTCTGACCTCCTTTGACACAGTTCTCTTACTCTTTCTGTCTGCCTCTCCCTCTATCATCCTCTCTCTGTTTGTACGCTCTCACTCTCTCTCTCTCTCTCTCTCTCCATTTCTGTAGCTTCTGACCTCTTTCTCAATCTTTCCTTTTCCTTCTTTCTCTATCTCTCTCTTACTGCCTTTGCCTCTCTCTCTCACTACTTTCCTCCCTCTTTCTTTCTACCTCTGTCTTTCATTGTCTCCCTACCTTTTCCTCTTTGTCGATGCATTTCTCTTTCTCTCTCTCTATATATATTCCACTTTCTATTTATCCCTCTCTTTGCCCGGTTTCTTTCTCTCTCTATTTATCCCCTCACCTTTTCCTTGCCTCTGTTTCTCTCTTTCTCATTTCTTTCTCTCTATTTCTCTTCCTCTCTCTATTTCTCTTCCTTTCTCTACTTCTCTGCTTCTCTTTTATACAGTTTAGTCGTTCTCTCTCCTCTCTTTCTCACCCCCCTTTCTCTCACTATTTCTCTTTCTCTTCCTCTATTTCTATGCTTTTTTTCACGTTATTCAACCGCGCTCTCTCTCTCCTCTCTTCCTCTCTCTCTCCTCGTTCTCACATCCCTTCCTCTCTTTCTCCTCTCTTTCTCTTTCTCTCCTCGTTCTAAACATCCCTCCCTCTCTTGTCTCTTCTCCTTCTTTCTCTGTCTCTCCTTCCGTTTCACATACCTCCCTCTCTTTCGCCTCTCTCTAGTTCTCTATCTCCGTTTCTCAAATCCCTTCCTCTCATTGCGCTCTCTTCCTCCGCTCTCTCCCCGTTCTCACATCCCTCCCTCTCTTTCTCCTCTCTTCCTCTTTCTCTCCGTCTCACATCCTTCCCTCTCTTTCTCCTCTCCTCGTTCTCACATCCCTCCCTCTCTTTCTCCTCTCTTCCTCTCTCTCTCTCTCCTCGTTCTCACATCCTTCCCTCTCTCTCCTCTCCTCTCTCTTTCTCTCCCCGTTCTCACATCCTTCCCTCTCTTTCTCCTCTCCTCGTCCTCACATCCTTCCCTCTCTTTCTCCTCTCCTCGTTCTCACATCCTTCCCTCTCTTTCTCTCCTCTCTTCCTCTCTCTCTCTCACCCCCCCCCCCCGTCTATTACAATTCCCCTCTCCCTCTAAACATCGTCTGGCCGTGTTGTTTGTTGCTTAAGGGGTCTCCCCCCCCCATTCTTTGTCCACTCTGTTAGTTTTTGCACCATTGTTGGTTAGAAATGTCCTAGTATCTCTCTCATTCTCTCTCTCTCTCTGCATCTGACCTGCTTTGACATAGTTGTTGGTCGAGGGACACGGTCTCCCCACTTCACTTCGTCTCCCTCTCTCTCTCTCCCTCCTCACACATTACACCATTCTATTCTCTCCCTCCTCTCCCTCCCTCTCTCTCTCTCTCCTTCCTTCTCTATCTCATCCCTTCTTTCCCTAAATTCTTATCTCTCTTTCTCTCTCATTCTTAAAGTTTATTCTTTCTGTTTCTTTTTTCCACATTCTCCTTCCCTTCCCTCCCTCCCAGTCTTTCACTCTGTCCTTTCTCTTTCTCTTTCTTAATTTTTTTCCTCACCTCTCTCCTTCCCTCCCTCCCAGTCTCTCAGTCTGTTCTTTCTCTTTCTCTTCCTTAATTTTTTTCCTCACCTCCCTCCCTCCCAGTCTCTCAGTCTTTTCTTTCTCTTTCTCTCCCTTAATTTTTTCTCACCTCTCTCTTTCCCTCCCTCCCTCCCTCCCCCCATCCCTCTCCTCCATCTCTCTCACTTTCTTTCTCTTCTTCTCTTCTCTCTCTCCTCTTAATTTTTTCTCACCTCTCTCTCTCCCCCCCCCTAAAGTCTCTCAGTCTTTTCTTTCTCTTTCTCTCCCTTAATTTTTTCTCACCTCCCTCTCTCCCTCCCAGTCTCTCAGTCTTTTCTTTCTCTTTCCCTCCCTCCCTCCCTCTCTCCCTCCTCCCTCCCTCCCAGTCTCTCAGTCTTTTCTTTCTCTTTCTCTCCCTTAATTTTTTCTCACCTCTCCCTCCCTCCCAGTCTTTCACTCTTTCCTTTCTCTTTCCCCAAATCTCTTCCCTCTCTGCTGCCTTTTTAAATCTAATCTTTCTCTATCACTCTCCCGTTATTCCCCCCCGCCCCCGCCCCGTCTCTTCGTTCTTTCAGACATATCCTCTCTCCCTCCCTCCCTCCCTCCCTCCCCCTCTCTCTCTCTCCTAATTTTCTTTCTTCTCTCTCGTCTTTCTCTTTCTCCTAATTCTCCTCTCTTCCCCCATTTCCCCGTCTCTCAACCTAATTCTCTCTCTCTCTCTCTCTCTCTCTCTCTCTCTCTCTCTCCTCCTCCAACCCTATCCTGTCTCACAGTCTGTCTTCTAAAATTTTCTACCTCTCCCCCAGTCTGTGATTCTTTCCATCATTAAGTTTGATTCTTTCTATCCATTTACCTGTCTATCCCTTTCTCCTACACCTACCTATCTACATATGTATGTTTATATATATATATATATTATCTATTTATCTACCCGTCTATTTCTCTCTCCCTCTCCCCGTCCATCTATCTATCTACCCGTCCATCTATCGATCTACCCGTCCATATATATATATATATATATATATATATATATTATATATATATATATATATATATCCATTTCTCTTTTGGTTTCGTCCGTCTACGATTTCTTTCACTTTCAATATATAGCTATATATCTACCCGTCTAGCTCTCTACCCGTCTATCTCGTTATCCACCCAGCCAACCTATTTAATATATCTGCACATCTATCTACCTATCTATTCACTTATCTACCCATACTCTACCTTCCTTTCTACCTACCGTTTACCTATTTGTCTATCGGCTTACCTGTCTACCTACATATCTTATTTAACTATTTATCTACCCGTCTATTTCTCTCTCCCTTTCCCTCTATCTACCCGTCCATCTATCGATCTACCCGTCCATCTAACGATCTACCCGTTCATCTATCGATCTACCCGTCCATCTATCGATCTACCCGTCCATCAATCGATCTGCCCGTCCATCTATCGATCTACCCGTCCATTTATCGATCTACCCGTCCATCTATCGATCTACCCGTTCATCAATCGATCTATCCGTCCATCTATCGATCTACCCGTCCATCTATCGATCTACCCGTCCATCTATCGATCTACCCGTCCATATATCTATCTACCCGTCCATTTATCGATCTATCCGTCCATCTATCGATCTACCCGTCCATTTATCGATCTACTCGCCCATCTAACGATCTACCCGTTCATCTATCGATCTACCCGTCCATCTATCGATCTACCCGTCCATCAATCGATCTACCCGTCCATTTATCGATCTACCCGTCCATCTATCGATCTACCCGTCCATCTATCGATCTACCCGTCCATCAATCGATCTACCCGTCCATTTATCGATCTACCCGTTCATCTATCGATCTACCCGTCCATCTATCGATCTACCCGTCCATCAATCGATCTACCCGTCCATCTATCGATATACCCGTCCATTTATCGATATACCCGTCCATTTATCGATTTACCCGTCCATCTATCGATCTGCCCGTCCATCAATTGATCTACCCTTCCATCAATCGATCTACCCGTCCATCTATCTTTTTACCTGCCCATCTATCGATCTACCCGTCCATCAATCGATCTACCCGTCCATCTATCGATCTACCCGTCCATCAATCGATCTACCCGTCCATCTATCGATCTACCCGTCCATCTATCGATCTACCCGTTCATCTATTTACCCGTCTATCTACCCAGCACTCTAGTTATCTGTCTATTCATCTATCCGTCTACCTATTTATCCTTGTACTTATCTACCCGTCTATCTGTCTCTGTCTGTCTATATAATTTTCTACCTCCCTATCTCTACCAACCTATCTACATCTTTCTCTCTCTGTCTCTCTGTCTCTCTCTGTCTCTCTGTCTCTCTCTCTCTCTCTCTCTCTCTCTCTCTCTATATATATATATATATAAATATAAATATATAAATAAATGTCAGTTTACCTATGCATCTACCTGTCTGCCTGTATATCTACCTGTCTGTCTATTCATCTATCTTTATCTCCCTACTCTTGTGTCTCCAGGAAATTCTATCGGGACTTAAACCAAAATACCAGACTACAGACTCAGACTATACCAAACACAAGAACAGACCTTGGTAAGCTACACCATTCTTATCATCATTATTTTCCCCTTTTTTTTTCTCTCTTTTTCAGTCTTCCAGCAAATATGGAATATAATATACATATGTGTGCTTACTTATGCACCTGTGTGTGTGTGTGTATATATATATATAATATATTATATATATGTATATTATATATATATAATGTATATATATATGTATGTATGTGTGTGTGCATATGTATGTTTATATATGTTTGTGTATGTCTATATATATATATATATATAAATTTATGTTTACATGTATGTATATGCATATCTATATGTATGTATATGTACATGCATATCTATCTATCTATCTATCTATCTATCTATCTATCTATCTATCTATCTATCTATCTATCTATCTATCTATCTATCTGTCTGTTTATCTATCTATCTGTCTGCCTGTCTATCTGACTGTCTGTCTATCTGTCTGTCTAAATATCTATCTATCCATCCATCTATCTATCTATCTATCTATCTATCTATCTATCTATCTATCTATCTAATACATATATGTGTATGTATATTTGTGTATGTCTGTGTTTGTATGTCTGTGTGTGTATGTCTGTGTATGTATATTTGTGTGTGTATGTATATATGTGTATGTATATTTGTGTGTGTATGTCTGTGTTAGTCTGTAATCCTTTTTTTCTATTTGAATTCAACATTTAATTTTCAAAATTATATATAGGACAGAATTTAAAAAACAAAAATCTACTTCCATCATCGGAAGCAAGTGCAGCCTGATAGCATGCCCCATGCATCTACTAATTGTTTAAAGTGCCTATGGCACCACAAGCAAATATAGACACTCTGTTGGCCCTCCAAATCCGTGACCCTTTGTAATATTGAAGATAGGTGCAGGAGTGGCTGTGTGGTAAGTAGCTTGCTAACCAACCACATGGTTCCGGGTTCAGTCCCACTGCGTGGCATCTTGGGCAAGTGTTTTCTGCTATAGCCCTGGGCCGACCAATGCCTTGTGAGTGGATTTGGTAGACGGAAACTGAAAGAAGCCTGTCATATTTTGACGTCTATATCTAGCATGTTGACTGTCCACTTTTCGTGTTCAGTCCTTAATTGGTATATATAAATATTTTAATCTTCGGATTCTTTTTAATATGCTAGACCACTGGTTTTAATTGACTAATATCAATTTCTACCCTTAATTAATTTTATATATATATATATATATATATATATATATATATATATATGTATGTGTGTGTATGTGTTTGTGTGTCTGTGTTTGTCCCCCTAGCATTGCTTGACAACCGATGCTGGTGTGTTGACGTCCCCGTAACTTAGCGGTTCAGCAAAAGAGACTGATACAATAAGTACTGAGCTTACAAAAGAATAAGTTCCAGGATCAATTTGCTCGACTAAAGGCAGTGCTCCAGCATGGCCGCAGTCAAATGACTGAAACAAGTAAAAGAGTAAAGAGTAAAAGAGTATGTGATTGTTGAAGAGGGAGAAGGAGGAGGAGAGAGAAATGCAGCAGTTACTTGTTGGTACTCATTTACGACTGACTGGGCCAGCGTGAAATGAAATGCCTTGCTCAAGGACAAAATGTATGCTTCAATTGAACCTATGTTGTGATGACACTGTAACAGGATTTTTGTCCTTGGCGAGCAAACGTTATTTCTTAATTGCTTACTCTTGGAAAGTATGAAAAGTGGCGGATCTTTTTGGTTTGAACGGCAGTTTTTTAAAATAATTTCCACGTAACTAAACACTTTTAAACTTCGTATACTGGTAGAATGTGTCAAAATAAAACATTTTTTTCTCTTGGCTTTCTTGAGAAAATTGTAATTTGTAAGTTTAACGTAGTTTAATTTTTGGAATTTTAACCAATCGGTGGCCTCTTTTGAGCTAAAATCATTTGCTGTGTCTAAAACTGAGACAATACCCTGTCACTAACCCTAACCCTACACTAACCCTAACCCTAACCCTGTCTACTATAATTTCCATGTAACTAAACACTTTTAAACTTCGTATACTGGTAGAATGTGTTTATAAAACATTTTTTTCTCTTGGCTTTATTGAGAAAATTCTATAGTTTGTAAGATATTTGTTGTTTTTTTTCTTCAATTTCTGCAATTTCAACCAATCAATGACGTCTATTGAGGTAAATAACATTCTGTGCCGTATGAAAATGTCCCTCGTTTAAGAAACAGATAGGGTTTATTTACATTTCTGAAGAAAAAAAAGATACCCTTCCCCCACCCCTAACCCTAAAATAGATTGAAATGCAATAGATCGATACTAGGGTCATAATTATGGGTGACAGTTTCATATGACACCGCTAGAAAAAACTGCCGTTCAAACTGAAAAGATCCAAAATGGCTAATATTTCCTTTGAACTTTGCTTTCGTTATGATATTAATTCAAACCCCAAAGAATCCCTCTCAAATCATGGCTATGATGCTCCTCCCACTATTCTTGCTCTTCGTTAGAGTTGCACATATTGTCACCCACTAAGGGACATGTTCAAGTAGTTATGGTCAAGCAACTGACAAGCAAATCTGTGGAATTGAACAGAATATTTGCTATAATGATATTTCTGCATCAGCAACTTAGTGCTGAATCTATCTTTCTGGAGTGTAACCTCTCGAAAGAGCTGTTCTTCACTCCTGCTCCAGAGCGTCGGCTGCAGGGTCACTCCAAAAAGCTCTATCTGCGATGATTTCATCTCAATCGAAGGAGAGGGGCTTTCTTCGTCCGAGTTGCGGATCCGTGGAATAAGCTGCCGGACGAGATAGTGAAGATGCCGACGACTGCTCGGTTCAAAGTCTCTCTTGACCAGAAATGGCCTGAACTCTTTGCAGGAACACCACCCTGTACATAACTCCATGTCCCCCTACATGGCCTTGCTTTTTGCCTTTTGAGCCAAAAAATTAACTTAACTATATATACACACACACATAGAGCGTCGGTGGTGGGGTCACTCCGAAAAGCTCTATCTGCGATGATTTCATTTCAATCGAAGGAGAGGGGCTTTCTCCGTCCGAGTTGCGGATCCGTGGAATAAGCTACCGGACGAGATGGTGAAGATGCCGACGACCGCTCGGTTCAAAGTCTCTCTTGACCAGAAATGGCCTGAACTCTTTGCATGAACACCCTCCCTGTACATAACTCCATCTCCCCCTACATGGCCTTGCTTTTTGCTTTTTGAGCCAAAAAATTAACTTAACCCTTTAGTGTTCACATTATTCTGCCAAAATTAATCCTTTTTCATCCACTTTGTTTTGAACTAATCATGCATTATCTTGGTGCTATGAGATTTTGATGAGGTAGCTGTTAATTTTTAAAACGACATTGTAGGGTTGGTGTGAGAGACCAGATCTGGCCAGTTTGAATATAAAACAGGCAGAATACTATTGGCCGGATATGGCGGGTTTAAATGCTAAAGGGTTAACTGTCTGAAATGTAATGGAAAGTAGGTCAATTTCAAAACATTGATGTCCAGATGACAAAAGCAAAGTTTGAAGGGAATAACAGTCACTTCTTTTGATCTCTAGACAGAAGCAAATAGGAAATAAGATTTACCGTCGAAAGACAAAAAGAAATTGTAGTTTTATTACACAGTAGAATGAGCATACTCTGCCCACATTGCCATCTGCTTTCACAGGACATATATGATCGTCCTTGTTTTAACATAATTTTTTCCATGCTAGCATGGGTCAGATGATGTTTCATCATCATCATCATCATCATCATCATTTAGCGTCCGTTTTCCATGCTAGCATGGGTTGGACGGTTCAACTGGGGTCTGTGAAGCCTGGAGGCTGTGCCAGGCTCCAGTCTGATCTGGCAGTGTTTCTACAGCTGGATGCCCTTCCTAACGCCAACCACTCCGTGAGTGTAGTGGGTGCTTTTTACGTGCCACCTGCACAGGTGCCAGACGAGGCTGGCAAACGGCCACGATCGGATGGTGCTTTTTACGTGCCACCTGCACAGGTGCCAGACGAAGCTGGCAAACGGCCACGATTGGATGGTGCTTTTTACGTGCCACCTGCACAGGTGCCAGACGAGGCTGGCAAACGGCCACGATCGGATGGTGCTTTTTACGTGCCACCTGCACAGGTGCCAGACGAAGCTGGCAAACGGCCACGATTGGATGGTGCTTTTTATGTGCCACCTGCACGGAGGCCAGTCAGGGCGGCGCTGGCAATGGCCACGTTCGGATGGTTCTCTTACGTGCCACCGGCACTGGTATCACAGCTACAATTTCCATTGATGTTGATCGATTTTGATTTTGATTTTGATTTTCACTTGCCTTGATGTTTACTGAGGTAAATTTTCTATGGCCAGATGCCCTCTGTTTTAGCAACTCTTGTTTCTAAGCAAGGTAATGTTTTCCATTGGCCGGGCACAGTTTTGCAGAATAACGGAAATAAATGGCATTTATAACAATCCTATGATGTCAAGATAATGAGATGCATACATACACGTGAGTGGATTAAGTTGATGGAAACCGAAAGAAGCCTGATTTATGTATATCTTTATATATAAAAGTGAAGTTGTGTGTCTGTCTCCTACGATTTAGATTCCTAACTACTCCCACATTTTGCGGTGCAGTTTAACCAAAAGCGGGTATCTTATAGTCGTGATTCATATCGAGCCCTTCTGGGTATTAGGGCGCATCTACGATGAGTCTACGGTTTAAAAAAAAATTTACCATCATTTTTTCAATTTTAATGCATTTTTTTCGCTATTATATAAGGGAAGTAACTCTCTAAAAATGTCTACGATGAGTCAACGATTTAAAAAAAAATTTACCATCATTTTTTTCCATTTTTAATGCATTTTTTTTGCTATTTTTTGGCTATAACTCTCTAAAAATGCTTATATAGTTATTTCCCTTACAAACCCGAGCAACGCCGGGCAATACTGCTAGTATATATATATATATATAGTGTCCGAGACTTATATGCTGTGCTTGAGAAGACCCAGCAAGCCAAATGAGACCATAACCTCGTGGCCTATGCCAGGGGTGTAACCAGCCCACTTACGCGTACCTTTCCTTCACTTGACACTAAACTCTGCTTGCGAAGACCTGTTGAGGCAAGTGAGATCGAAATCAAATTCGATGACTGGCTTCCATGCTAATGGAGCGCTAAGAGCACCATCCAAGCGTGATCGTTGCCAGAGCGGCTAACTGGCTTCCGTGCCGGTGACAAGTAAAAAGCACCATTCGAGCGTGATCGTTACCAGCATTGCCTTACTGGCACTTGTGCTGGTGGCACGTGAAAAAACATTTGAGCGAGGTCATTGCCAGTGCCGCTGGACTGGCTCCTGTGTAGGTTGCATGTAAAAAACATAATTTGAGTGTGGCTGTTGCCAGTACCGCCTGACTGACCTTCGTGCCGGTGACACGTAGAAGCACCCAATACACTCTCGGAGTGGTTGGCATTAGGAAGGGCATCCAGCTGTAGAAACTCTGCCAGATCAAGATTGGAGCCTGGTGCAGCCATCTGGTTCACCAGTCCTCAGTCAAACTGTCCAACCCATGCTAGCATGGAAAGTGGACGTTAAACGATGATGATGATGATGATATATATATATATGTCGGTGGCACATAAAAAAAAAAAAAACACCATCCGAGCGTGGCCGTTCGCCAGCCTTGTCTGGCACATGTGTCGGTGGCACATAAAATCACCCACTACACTCTCGGAGTGGTTGGCATTAGGAAGGGCATCAGCTGTAGAAACTCTGCCAGATCAAGATGGAGCCTGGTGCAGCCATCTGGTTCACCAGTCCTCAGTCAAACTGTCCAACCCATGCTAGCTGGAAGTGGACGTTAAACGATGATGATGATGGATGATATATATATATATGTCGGTGGCACATAAAAAAAAAAAAACACCATCGAGCGTGGCCGTTGCCAGCCTTGTCTGGAACATGTGTCGGTGCACATAAAATCACCCACTACACTCTCGGAGTGGTTGGCATTAGGAAGGGCATCCAGCTGTAGAAACTCTGCCAGATCAAGATTGGAGCCTGGTGCAGCCATCTGGTTCACCAGTCCTCAGTCAAACTGTCCAACCCATGCTAGCATGGAAAGTGGACGTTAAACGATGATGATGATGATGATATATATATATATGTCGGTGGCACATAAAAAAAAAAAAACACCATCCGAGCGTGGCCGTTCGCCAGCCTTGTCTGGCACATGTGTCGGTGGCACATAAAATCACCCACTACACTCTCGGAGTGGTTGGCGTTAGGAAGGGCACCCAGCTGTAGAAACACTGCCAGATCTGACTGGCCTGGTGCAGCCTTCAGGCTCCTCAGACCCCAGTTGAACCGTCCAACCCATGCTAGCATGGAAAGCGGACGTTAGATGATGATGATGATGATGATGATATATATGTATGTATGTATACATGTAAATGTGTGTATGTGATACAAGCTGTGTCATTCACTTCCTGTATTCTGCGAGATCATGTCTGGGTATGAGAAAACGTTACTTGGCTTGGAAACAGGTGAGGGTTAGTGACATGAAGGGCATCCAGCTGTAGAGAACCTGCCTTGATAAAAATCTTCTTCTGACCCACGCAAGCATGGAAAGTGAACATGTTTCTTGGAGGGCAGTAACTCTGAATAAGAACTGACTCATACTGTAACAACCCTCCCGACTCATGCCTGCGTGGAAAAGCAGAAGTAAAAGGATGATGTTAAATAGCGATATAATTAGTTGTGGGGTTGGGTATGGTGGTAATAAATTAGCTGTTAGATGAGACAAGCAGTAAAGTTTAAGTTTCTTGGGCTGTGTTTATGAGTGATGGAAAGCAGAAGGCAAAATTAGATGCTAGAATTACAGATACATAGGCGCAGGAGTGGCTGTGTGGTAAGTAGCTTGCTTACCAACCACATGGATCCGGGTTCAGTCCCACTGCATGGCACTTTGGGCAAGTGTCTTTTACTATAGCCTCGGGCCGACCAAAGCCTTGTGAGTGGATTTGGTAGACGGAAACTGAAGGAAGCCTGTCGTGTATATGTATATATATATGTGTGTGTGTGTGTGTGTGTGTGTGTGTGTGTGTGTGTGTGTGTGTGTGTTGTGTTGTGTGTCTGTGTTTGAGGGTGAGTGACATGAAGGGCATCCAGCTGTAGAGAACATGCCTTGATAAAAATCTTCTGACCTATGCAAGCATGAAAAGTGAACATGTTTCTTGGAGGGCAGTAACTCTGAATAAGAACTGACTCATACTGTAACAACCCTCCCGACTCATGCCTGCGTGGAAAAGCAGAAGTAAAAGGATGCTGGTGCGTTTATGTCCCCGTCACGTAGCGGTTCGTCAAAAGAGACCGATAGAATAAGTACTGGGCTTACAAGGAATAAGTCCCGGGGTCGAGTTGCTCGATTAAAGGCGGTGCTCCAGCATGGCCGCAGTCAAATGACTGAAACGAGTAAAAGAGTATGCTGACACAGTAATGTGTCAGCTCTAGCATTTAGATTCTCAGAGGAGGGCTTGGTAAAAAAATGAAGCCAAACTTGCTCATCACCATCATTGTTCGACTGTGGTCGAGACAATGGAATTTACCATGCTACGCCAGACTTCACAGTCCATCATGGCATTACGGAGGTCCTGTTGCTGGATGCCTGTATCCCTGGAGATTACATCAGGGTAGGAGAGTGTGTGCCCTCTGGTATTGCGAGTAGATGGCTTCCAGAGGAGAAGAGTAGAAATTACCTCTTTTTCAGCTCTACAACAATGTCCAGCAAACTGGACTCTCCTACCGTTCACAAGAGATGACACAGGTGGTAGTTTCCCATATATTTGCATTTTGGTTGGATGGCGCTTCCACGAGAGATTTTGAGCTACCTTCAGTTCAGTTTCTGTGCATAGCCTCACCTCTGTACATAGATGCTGGGTATTGACCGAAAGAGTACAATTGCATGTACCAATGACCGAAATGGGGTTCTATGGAAGGATCTCTGCTCTGATGTTGTTATACTACACAGAGTGTATAGCTTGGAGATCAGGGAGTATGTTGTCTATGTTGAGCCACTACTTCCATATCTGGGAAGTTCACCATCAATTCACGGCAGCAAAAATTCGCCGTCATCAATTTACCCCCTCCCCCCACCTCCCCTTTCTTTTTCTCTTTACTTCACTTGTTTCCATCATTTGACTGCGGCCATGCTGGAGCACCGCCTTTAGTCGAGGTAATCGACCCCAGGACTTATCCCTTGTAAGCCTAGTACTTATTCTATTGGTTTTCTTTTGCTGAACCACTAAGTTACGGGGATGGGTCGGTTGTCAAGGGGATGTTGGTGGTGGGGGGACAAACGCAAACACACACACACACACACACATATATATATATACAAATATACGGCGAGCTTCTTTCAGTTTCCGTCTACCAAATCCACTTACAGAGCTTTGATCTGCCCGAGGCTATAGTAGAAGACACTTGCACAAGGTGTCACGCAGTGGGAATGAACCCAGAACCATGTAGTTGGTAAGCAAGCTACTTACCACACAGCCACTCCCTTTTTTTTTTTTTTTTCAATAAAATAGTTTTTAATTATTAATGGTGAGCAGGAGTGGCTGTGTGGTAAGTAGCTTGCTAACCAACCACATGGCTCCGGGTTCAGACCCACTGCGTGGCATCTTAGGCAAGTGTCTTCTGCTATAGCCCCGGGCCGACCAATGCCTTGTGAGTGGATTTGGTAGACGGAAACTAAAAGAAGCCTGTCGTATATATGTATATATATATGTATGTGTGTGTTTGTGTGTCTGTGTTTGTCCCTTTAGCATTGCTTGACAACCGATGCTGGTGTGTTTACGTCCCCGTCACTCAGCGGTTCGGCAAAAAAGAGACCGACAGAATAAGTTCTGGGCTTACAAAAGAATAAATCCCGGGGTCGATTTGTTCGACTAAAGGCGGTGCTCCAGCATGGCCTCAGTCAAATGACTGAAACAAGTAAAAGAGTAAAAGAGTAAAGAGTATACTTTGGATATATTTTCTCTGTAAACTTTTCTCATCTTGAACTTTCATGGTGAATTGATGGCGGTGAACTTTGAGAAGTCATGACTTCAATACTATGACCCCTGATTAGAATGTTGCAGGTAAGAATCACAAGACAAATTCCTCAAGCCAAGCCAACTGATAGGGATCTTAAGGGTCGACCAAGAATGAGATGGTTGGATGATATCCATAGTCTCAATTGGTTGCGCTTGGCA
The DNA here is from genome assembly GCF_006345805.1 of Octopus sinensis. Lineage (NCBI taxonomy): Eukaryota > Metazoa > Mollusca > Cephalopoda > Octopoda > Octopodidae > Octopus > Octopus sinensis. The sequence goes on from NC_043026.1 coordinate 3,947,725, forward strand.
ATCCAGTCCATGGAGGAGGTGCCTGAGGACTCTAGCCCCATGACCCTGTCAAAGTTAGTGGATGGATGGGTGTTATGAGTGAGGTCATTGCCAGTGCCGCTGGACTGGCTCCTGTGCCGGTGGCACGTAAAAGAACACCATTTGAGCGTGGCTGCACTTGGCAATTCAGTCCATGGAGGAGGTGCCTGAGGACTCTAGCCCCATGACCCTGTCAAAGTTAGTGGATGGATGGGTGTTATGAGTGAGGTCATTGCCAGTGCCGCTGGACTGGCTCCTGTGCAGGTGGCACGTAAAAGAACACCATTTGAGCGTGGCTGCTGCCAGTACCAGCTGACTGGCCCTTGTGCCAGTGGCACGTAAAAGCACCTACTACACTCTCGGAGGGGTTGGCGTTAGGAAGGGCATCCAGCTATAGAAACTCTGCCAGATCTGATTGTAGCCTGAGGCAGCCATCTGGCTTGCCAGTCCTCAGTCAAACCGTCCAATCCATGCCAGCATGGAAAGCGGACCTTAAACGATGATGATGATGATGATGATGATGATGATGAATAAATAAACATTACATTTAACAAGATAATCTGAATTCTAAAGGGTTAATTTATTTATTAGGTATATTATATTTTTTAACTATTTAGCATCTAATCAGGTCATCTCTACATTCTGTCAGTTTTATGTTCAAACTAACCAGATCTAGTCTCTCGCGCCTGCTCGACAATGTCATTATGAAAAGATTCACATCATTGAAATCTCAAAACTACAAGATAATGCATGATTAATTCAAAATAATGTGAATAAATAAGCAATACATTTTCCAAAGTTACCTGAATGCTTGATGTGACTTCTTTTTTTTTAGGACAATAGAGCAATTTGAGAAAATTTGACTGTTATTTCTAGTAGATTGAGTGGTTGCATAGTGTTCGCCAACCGCTTTACAGAGTGAACTGCAAGCTTTTTATTGTGGCACCAGCACTGGTGGCATTGTTTTCTATCCTGTAAAAGAAAAGTGAGAATTGATGTTCTTGAACTTGGCAGTTGAATAAATATTGATCAATAGGCGTAGGAGTGACTGTGTGGTAAGTGGCTTGCTTACCAACCACATGGTTCCAGGTTCAGTCCCACTGCGTAACACCTTAGGCAAGTGTCTTCTACTATAGCCTCGGGCCGACCAAAGCCTTGTGAGTGGATTTGGTAGATGGAAACTGAAAGAAGCCCGTCGTATATATGTATATATATGTATATGTATATATGTTTGTGTGTCTGTGTTTGTCCCCCCAACATCACTTGACGACCGATGCTGGTGTGTTTACGTCCCCATAACTTAGCAGTTCGGCAGAAGAGACCGATAGAATAAGTACTAGGCTTACAAAGAATAAGTCCTGGGGTCGATTTGCTTGACTAGAAGCGGTGCTCCAGCATGGTCACAGTCAAATGACTGAAACAAGTAAAAGAGTAATAAGATAATAGGAATCAATTTGATTGATTACACCTGTTATAGGCACACCTGTTATAGGCACACCTGTTATAGGCACATTGTGGATCATGGGATTTTCTGAATGGGATGTCTAATGAAAAATTACCTTGAATTTTTTTTTCAAGTAGTGTCGTTCACCCAATGCTGGATTAAACGTTAGACAAAATAAACATGTGCTTAGGGTATCAAAGGAAGTAGGGGCACTACAGAAATGGTAAATGGTTTACAGTACAAAAGAAATCACTTTAAGCTTGCTAAAATAATATTCAAAGTGGTTTATATGATTGGAAAATTAATTTTGAAATGTTCATGGTGTCACAATGAGAATCTGGTCAAAGTCTTTGGAAAGTTTTCTACATTTTTTTTTTTTTTTAAATTACAAATATAAATAAAGGGGCAGGAGTGGCTGTGTGGTAAGTAGCTTGCTTACCAACCACATGGTTCTGGGTTCAGTCCCAGTGCGTGGCATCTTGGGCAGGTGTCTTCTGCTATAGCCCCGGGCCGACCAATGCCTTGTGAGTGGATTTGGTAGACGGAAACTGAAAGAAGCCTGTCGTATATATGTATATAAATAGGCATAGGAGCGGCTGTGTGGTAAGTAGCTTGCTTACCAACCACATGGTTCCGGGTTCAGTCCCAGTGCGTGGCATCTTGGGCAGGTGTCTTCTGCTATAGCCCCGGGCCGACCAATGCCTTGTGAGTGGATTTGGTAGACGGAAACTGAAAGAAGCCTGTCGTATATATGTATATAAATAGGCATAGGAGTGGCTGTGTGGTAAGTAGCTTGCTTACCAACCACATGGTTCCGGGTTCAGTCCCAGTGCGTGGCATCTTGGGCAGGTGTCTTCTGCTATAGCCCCGGGCCGACCAATGCCTTGTGAGTGGATTTGGTAGACGGAAACTGAAAGAAGCCTGTCGTATATATGTATATATATATATATGTATGTGTGTGTATATGTTTGTGTGTCTGTGTTTGTCCCCCTAGCATTGCTTGACAACTGATGCTGGTGTGTTTATGTCCCCGTCACTTAGCGGTTCGGCAAAAGAGACCGATAGAATAAGTACTGGGCTTACAAAGAATAAGTCCCGGGGTCGATCTGCTCGACTAAAGGCGGTGCTCCAGCATGGCCACAGTCAAATGACTGAAACAAGTAAAAGAGAGTAAAAGAGAGTAAAGTGGAAGTATACAAAAATAAGCATTATTTTCCATCTTACTGTTGTTTTATTTTGGAAATGGAAAATTTATTTTATAGTTGTTTATATTTTGAGTTAGATGGGATCTTTTCACTTTAACCGGCAGATTTTTAAAATAATTTCTAGGTAACTAAAATATTTTAAACTTCGTATACTGGTAGAATGTGCTTATAAAACATGTTTTTCTCTTGGATTTCTTGAGAAAATTCTGTAGTTTGTAAGATATTTGTTGTTTAATTTCTTGCATTTCGGCAATTTCAACCAATCAATGACGTCTATTGAGGTGAAAACGATTTCTCCTGTAACATTTTCTGGCAACGTCATATGAAAATGTCCCTGTTTTTTATGAGAAAAAAGATACCCTGTGGCCATAAACTGAGGGGTCACTCGTAAACAGAGCTGGATAACAAAACTGTTCCCTCTTTAGTGTCCACCCATAATTATGACACTATTATCAATCTATTGCATTTCAATCTGTTTTAGTGTTAGGGTTAAGGTTAGGGTTAGGGGTGGGGGGAAGGGTATTTTTTTTTCTTCAGAAATGTAAATAAACCCAATCTGTTTCTTAAACGAATATATAATATGTAACACCCAAATCTTTTAACCCTTAGCATTTAAACGGGCCATATCTGGTCAAAATATTCTTCTCCCTTTTATGCTGAAACTGACCAGATCTGGTCTCTCTCACCTACCCTACAATGTCATTCTAAAAGTATACAGTTACATCATCAGTATCTTGAAGCTATGAAATAATGCATGATTACTTGAAAACAATGTGAATTACTTCAGTTTTGTGTCCGGTTTGCAAGATTCTTTATGTGAATTTGTGTGTTGAAACAAACTTTGTTGTCTGGGGAGAGAAGCGCACACTTGTTGACACATGCACACACATTTGCAACAAAATCTCAGACGAAAGGATCACAGCTTTGATAATAGAAGGACAGGGTTGATATCTGTTGATACGGTTGCAAAAGTGATGAAGAAGCTTTCTTGAACAAACAAATAATAAATAAATAAATAGGCGCAGGAGTGGCTGTGTGGTAAGTAGCTTGCTTACCAACCACATGGTTCCAGGTTCAGTCCCACTGCATGGCACCTTGGGCAAGTGTCTTCTACTATAGCCTCGGGCCGACCAAAGCCTTGTGAGTGGATTTGGTAGACGGAAACTGAAAGAAGCCCGTCGTATATATGTATATATGTATGTATGTATATAGGTGCAGGAGTGGCTGTGTGGTAAGTAGCTTGCTTACCAACCACACGGTTCCGGGTTCAGTCCCACTGCGTGGCATCTTGGGCAAGTGTCTTCTACTATAGCCTCGGGCCGACCAAAGCCTTGTGAGTGGATTTGGTAGACGGAAACTGAAAGAAGCCCGTCGTATATATGTATATATGTATGTATGTATATAGGTGCAGGAGTGGCTGTGTGGTAAATAGCTTGCTTACCAACCACACGGTTCCGGGTTCAGTCCCACTGCGTGGCATCTTGGGCAAGTGTCTTCTACTATAGCCTCGGGCCGACCAAAGCCTTGTGAGTGGATTTGGTAGACGGAAACTGAAAGAAGCCCGTCGTATATATGTATATATGTATGTATGTATATAGGTGCAGGAGTGGCTGTGTGGTAAGTAGCTTGCTTACCAACCACATGGTTCCGGGTTCAGTCCCACTGCATGGCACCTTGGGTGTCTTCTACTATAGCCTTGGGCCGACCAAAGCCTTGTGAGTGGATTTGGTAGATGGAAACTGAAAGAAGCCCGTCGTATATATGTGTATATATATATATATATATATATATATATATATGCGTGTGTGTTTGTGTCTGTGTTTGTCCCCCTAGCATTGCTTGACAACCGATGTTTATGTCCCCGTTACTTAACGGTTCGGCAAAAGAGACCGATAGAATAAGTACTGGGCTTACAAAAAAAGAATAAGTCCCGGGGTCGAGTTGCTCAATTAAAGGCGGTGCTCCAGCATGGCCGCAGTCAAATGACTGAAACAAGTAAAAGAGTAAAAGAGTAAATAAATGAGTGGAAACTGAACCAGTGAGTGTGTTAAATATATTAAGGTAATATGACCTTCCCCAGACACAACAAAATGAGAATTACATTTAACAGATTAATCTGAATGCTAAATGGTTAAATGCTTAGGGCCTCTATGGGGTTTTAATCCAGCCCTGGGTACACCTGATGATGAATCAGGTCTCATGCAACCTGCTTCTTGAAAAAGGTTCCCCATATCTGTACTAAATCCTTCAAGGTGGCCCCATGTAACATAGTCCAATGACTGAATCTAGTAAAAGCGTAAAAGAGATATGGGCTGAAGGGAGCGACTTCAATATTGTCTTAATTCCTAGGGCCCCTAGGGCCAGTCACCCAGGTCCCATGGTGTATAAGTGGCTGAGATCACATTTTTCTAAACAGGATGTCTGTCCATCACACGCTTACCTCCTTTTACAAGTGAATGGACTGGAGCAATGTGAAATGAAGTGTTTTGCTCAAGATCACAATCCACTTCCTGGTCTGGGAAATGAAATGATAATCTTGTGATTGTGAGAACAGCACCTTAACCCACTGGGCCATGCATCTTCATACTTGTGTGTGTGGAATATTCAACAATTCACATTATAATTCGTCGAGGAAATAATTACATTGAATAACTGAAATACTGGTTCCTAAGCTTTCATGGTGTATTAATGGTTGAGATCACATCATTCTCTTAAATGAGATACCTATTTCTTTACTACCCACAAGGGGCTAAACACAGAAGGGACAAACAAGCACAGACAAATGGATTAAGTCGATTATATCGACCCCAGTGCGTAACTGGTACTTATTCAATCAACCCCGAAAGGATGAAAGGCAAAGTTGACCTGGGCGGAATTTGAACTCAGAACATAGAGGCAGATGAAATACCTATTCTTACTACCCACAAGGGGCTAAACACAGAGGGACAAACAAAGACAGACAAATGGATTAAGTCGATTATATCGACCCCAGTGCGTAACTGGTACTTATTTAATCGACCCCGAAAGGATGAAAGGAAAGTTGACCTGGGTGGAAATTGGAAATTGGACTCAGAACATAGCGGCAGCAGATGAAATACCTATTTCTTTACTACTCACAAGGGGCTAAACACAGAGGGGACAAACAAGGACAGACAAATGGATATTAAGTCGATTATATCGACCCCAGGTGCGTAACTGGTACTTCTTTAATCGACCCCGAAAAAGTATGAAAGTCAAAGTTGACCTGGGCGGAATTTGAACTCAGAACATAGCGGCAGATGAAATACTGCTAAGTATTTCGCCCGGCGTGCTAACGTTTCTGCCAGCTCGAGATACCTGGAGCAGTGTGAAGTGAGATGTTTTGCTGAAGATCCCAATTCACTGCCTGGTCTGGGAAATGAAACAACAACCTTGTGATTGCCAGTGCAGTATCTTAACTGATCAGGCCATGCATCTTCATACTTTTACTTCAGCCAGGGGTCATTTGAGGTGGCCTGGACCAATGAGCTAGGTTTGGAGCTCAGTGAAAATACAAGTTTACATATGGCCCCCAGTCAAACATATACATATTTCTTTATTGCCCACAAGGGGCTAAACACAGAGAGGACAAACAAGGACAGATAAACGGATTAAGTCGATTATATCGACCCAGTGCGTAACTGGTACTTATTTAATCGACCCCGAAAGGATGAAAGGCAAAGTTGACCTGGGTGGAATTTGAACTCAGAACATAGCGGCAGATGAAATACCTATTTCTTTTAACCCACAAGGGGCTAAACACAGAGGGGACAAACAAGGACAGACAAATGGATTAAGTCGATTATATCGACCCCAGTGCGTAACTGGTACTTATTTAATCGACCCCGAAAGGATGAAAGGCAAAGTTGACCTGGGCGGAATTTGAACTCAGAACATAGCGGCAGATGAAATACCTATTTCTTTACTACCCACAAGGGGCTAAACACAGAGGGGGCAAACAAGGACAGACAAATGGATTAAGTCGATTATATCGACCCCAGTGCGTAACTGGTACTTAATTTATCGACCCCGAAAGGATGAAAGTCAAAGTTGACCTGGGCGGAATTTGAACTCAGAACATAGCGGCAGATGAAATACTGCTAAGTATTTCGCCCGGCGTGCTAACGTTTCTGCCAGCTCGAGATACCTGGAGCAGTGTGAAGTGAGATGTTTTGCTGAAGATCCCAATTCACTGCCTGGTCTGGGAAATGAAACAACAACCTTGTGATTGCCAGTGCAGTATCTTAACTGATCAGGCCATGCATCTTCATACTTTTACTTCAGCCAGGGGTCATTTGAGGTGGCCTGGACCAATGAGCTAGGTTTGGAGCTTCAGTGAAAATACAAGTTTACATATGGCCCCCAGTCAAACATATACATATTTCTTTATTGCCCACAAGGGGCTAAACACAGAGAGGACAAACAAGGACAGATAAACGGATTAAGTCGATTATATCGACCCAGTGCGTAACTGGTACTTATTTAATCGACCCCGAAAGTATGAAAGGCAAAGTTGACCTGGGCAGAATTTGAACTCAGAACATAGCGGCAGATGAAATGCCTATTTCTTTACTACCCACAAGGGGTTAAACACAGAGGGGACAAACAAGGACAGATAAACGGATTAAGTCGATTACATCGACCCTAGTGCATAACTGGTACTTTAATTATCGACCCCGAAAGGATGAAAGGCAAAGTCGACCTCGGCGGAATTTGAACTCAGAACGTAACGACAGACGAAATACTGCTAAGCATTTCGCCCGGCGCGCTAACAAACATATACATGCTTTGGGATAGTGTGATTGGTAGCAGCTCAAATTACTTTTTATTATTGACCATTGCAGAATATTGGCTGACCAAGTCATTGCTGATTTTTCAGAGCAGATGTAGCTTGCGTTTGAAGCATGTTCTAAAAACATGCTTTAACAAAAAGCTACGTGATGCCTCACTCCTAGTAGTCTTCCAGCATGCCAGACACCAACCTGGAATTTGCGAGGGGTCCTCGCTATTCCTACATAGTCGTTGGACCTGCACAAGGTTTGTCCTTCATGCTGGGGAAGGAGATGAACGGAAGACAAGGGTAGGAGTGTAGTTAAGACAGGTCCCCTCTCTTCTCCTCCCCAGATGTTGCCAAATAGGTGTGGATGTTAATAACGACTTTAACAATTTAATTTAACACACAGACACACATATACACATAGATATACACACACCTGCTGAGTTATCTCACATATTATATGCTGGTACAAACAC
>NC_043026.1:3955762-3983262 GCF_006345805.1 Octopus sinensis
CCCCCCCCGGACTCTCTCTCTCTTTAGGAATCTCCCACACTCAAATTAACATTCTTCTTAGCTTTGCTCTTGCTACAGGTTTGTCTTGACCTAATCTCTACCCTGATTAAAACCTAATCACTGTCCCATGCCGGAGTTGTTACTCACCTGATTCACACTAGATTTCTATCTCACTCAAAACCCCCCCACCTCTTTCTCTCTCTCTTTCTCTTTCTCTTTCAAAACACACACACACAACACCACACACACACACACACCACACAAACCACACACACACACACACCACACGCACACACACCACACACACACACACACACCACACAGACACACACCACACACACACACCATACACACACCACACACACACACACACACACCACACACACACACCACACCCCACACACACCACACACACACACCACACACACACAACCACACACACCACCACACCACACCACACCACACACACTACCACACATACCACCACACCACACCACACACACCACACACACACACACACACACACACACACCACACACAAGCAGATACCTCTTACTTCCGGGTGGGGTGGAACCTCAGTCAACCCGAGTTCAAGCTGCAAGCTTTACACACAGATGCTCTACCGATGAATCCATCATATATTACATACTCTTTACTCTTTACTCTTTTACTTGTTTCAGTCATTTGACTGCGGCCATGCTGGAGCACCGCCTTTAATCAAGCAACTCGACCCCCGGGACTTATTCTTTGTAAGCCCAGTACTTATTCTATTGGTCTCTTTTGCCGAACTGCCTTTCATCCTTTCGGGGTCGATAAATTAAGTACCAGTTACTCACTGGGGTAGATGTAATCGACTTTATCCTTTTGTCTGTCCTTGTTTGTCCCCTCTATGTTTAGCCCCTTGTGGGCAATAAAGAAATATCTTTTGCCGAACCGCTAAGTTACGGGGATGTAAACACACCAGCATCGGTTGTCAAGCAATGCTAGGGGGACAAACACAGACACACAAACATACCCGCACACATATATATATATACTTATATATGACGGGCTTCTTTCAGTTTCCGTCTACCAAATCCACTCACAAGGCTTTGGTTGTCCGAGGGCTTATATAGTAGAAGACACTTGCCAAGGTGCCAAAGCGGGGGGACTGAACCTGGAACCATGGTGGTTGGTAAACAAGCTACTTACCACACAGCCACTCATATTTATATATATATATATATAATATTATATATATATATATATATATATATATATATGAGGCTATAGTAGAAGAAACTTGCCCAAGAGCCACGCAGTGGGACTGAACCTGGAACCATGTGGTTGGTAAACAAGCTACTTACCACACAACCACTCCTGTCCTTTTTTTGTTTTTTTTTACTGCATCCTACGCTACTTTTAGTCAATAAACTGTGGTCATCGTTCTGAGTTCAAATTCCACCGAGGTTGACTTTGCCATTCATCCTTTCGGGATCGATAAATTAAGTACCAGTTGCGCACTGGGGTCGATCTAATCGACTGGTCCCCTTCCCCCAAAAGTTTCAGACCGTGTGCCTAGAGTAGAAAAAAATAAACTGTGGCCATGCTGGGGCATCATCATGGAGAGTTTTGAGTCAAATGAATAGACTCTGGTACTATCTAGTCCTTTTCTGTAGAAGCCTAGCATTTATTCTATCAGTTTCTTTTGCTGAACCACTAAGTCACAGGGACGTAAAAACCCACCAACACCAGTTGTCAAGTGATGGCAGGGGATAAACACAGACACACAGACACACTGACACACACACACACACACACATCCTGTTACTTGTTTGTCATTTGACTGTGGCCATGCTGGGGCATTGCCATTAATTTTTTTTAGTCAAATGAACTGACCCCGGTATTATGTTTTTGTTTTTTTCTGATGAAGCCTGGTACTTATTCTATCGGTCTCTTTTGCTGAACCGGTAAGTTACAGGGATGTAAACACACCAAGATTGGTTGTCAAGTGGTGGTGGCAGGTGACAAATACAAAGACATACACACACACATACACACACACATATATTGATATACATTGTTACTTGTCTCAATGATTTGATTGCAGCCATGCTGGAGCACTGCCATAAAGGGTTTCTAGTCACAGAAATCGACCCCAGGACTTACTCTTTGTAAGCCTAATACTTATTCTCTCAGTATCTTTTGCTGAAACGCTAAGTTACGGGGATATAAACACACCAACACCAGTTGTCAAGCAATGGTTGGGGGACAGACTCAGACGACCGCGTGTGTACCGTTGGCAATTTTTTTTCCTCCGTCTTCACTTCCTTGGATCTTTCCTTTTCCTATGTTTCTGATGAAGAGCTCTGCTCGAAACGTTAAATCCTCCTTCTTTCTTTCCTTTCCTGAGCGTCCAATAACACTGTACTTGTTCCACGTCCTCGCGTTGTTGTGTTCTCTCTTTGTGTTTACATGTTTGGATCTTGCTCAGAACATGGACCTCCTGGATTCTGTCCAGGACGCGTGCAACCAAACGCAACCTCCATCAGACACCTACCATACTCTGAGTGCCTTGTTTCCCTGGGCATGGATTCACTGAAGCTCCGGCGTCTGGCGACGGACTGGTAACACCACAAAGTTATCAACCACCTCACCAAAACAAACTGATGAATCTGTCCAGAGACGTGCAACCAAATGCATACCCTCCATCAGACACCTACCATACTCTGAGTGCCTTGTTTCCCTGGCATGGATTCACTGAAGCTCCGGCGTCTGGCGACGGACTTGGTAAACACCCACAAAGTATCAACCACCTCACCAACAACAACACACTGATGATCTGTCCAGAGACGTGCAACCAAACGCATACCCTCCATCAGACACCTACCATACTCTGAGTGCCTTGTTTCCCTGGGCATGGATTCACTGAAGCTCCGGCGTCTGGCGATGGACTTGGTAAACACCCACAAAATTATCAACCACCTCACCAACAACAACACTGATGAATCTGTCCAGAGACGTGCAACCAAACGCATACTCTCCATCAGACACCTACCATACTCTGAGCACCTTGTTTCCCTGGGCATGGATTCACTGAAGCTCCGGCGTCTGGCGACGGACTTGATGAACACCCACAAAGTTATCAACCACCTCACCAACAACAACACTGATGAATCTGTCCAGAGACGTGCAACCAAATGCATACCCTCCATCAGACACCTACCATACTCTGAGTGCCTTGTTTCCCTGGGCATGGATTCACTGAAGCTCCGGCGTCTGGCGATGGACTGGTAAACACCCACAAAGTTATCAACCCCTCACCAACAACAACACTGATGATCTGTCCAGAGACGTGCAACAAACGCATACTCTCCATCAGACCTACCATACTCTGAGCACTTGTTTCCCTGGCATGGATTCACTGAAGCTCCGGCGTCTGGCGACGGACTTGATGAACACCCACAAAGTTATCAACCACCTCACCAACAACAACAACACTGAACACCTTTCTGATCTCCATGTGTCTAACACACGTGGACATGCCTACAAAGTCAGAAAACAGCACAGCTCCCATGACTTTCAGAAACATTTTTTCACGCTCAGAGTTGCTGAAGCATGGAATAAACTGCCTGCGTCAGTTGTTGACTGCCATGACACTGCATCCTTTAAGGCCCTCATGCTTTCCGAAATCCGCCGAAACAACACCTGATTATACATCACTTTAGATGAGTTGTAGTGCACCTGAGCACTGTACACAATGTTTATTATTAGCAGGGGTGGCTGTGTGGTAAGTAGCTTGCTAACCAACCACATGGTTCCGGGTCAGTCCCACTGCGTGGCATCTTGGGCAAGTGTCTTCTGCTATAACCCCGGGCTGACCAATGCCTTGTGAGTGGATTTGGTAGACGGAAACTGAAAGAAGCCGTCGTATATATATATATATGTGTGTGTGTGTGTGTTTGTGTGTCTGTGTTTGTTCCCCTAGCATGCTTGACAACCGATGCTGGTGTGTTTACGTCCCCGTCACTTAGCGGTTCGGCAAAAAGAGACCGATAGAATAAGTAGTGGGCTTACAAAAAGAATGAGTCCCGGGGTCGAGTTGCTCGACTAAAAGGCGGTGCTCCAGCATGGCCACAGTCAAAATGACTGAAACAAGTAAAAGAAAGAAAAAAAGAAAAGAAAGAAATATGTAAATATATACACAACAGGCTTCTTTCAGCTTACATCTTCCAAATCCACTCACAAGGCTTTGATTGGCTTGGGAGTACATTAGAAGACACTTGCCTAAGGAACTGCACAGTAGAACTGAACTCAAAACCTTGTGATCGGGAAGCAAGCTTCTTACCACACAGTCACAGGAGTGGCTGTGTGGTAAGTAGCTTGTTTACCAACCACATGGTTCCGGGTTCAGTCCCACTGCATGGCACCTTGGGCAAGTGTCTTCTACTATATTCTCGGGCCGACCAAAGCTTTGTAAGTGGATTTGGTAGACGGAAACTGAAAGAAGCCCGTCGTATATATGTGTATATATATATATATATATGCGTGGTGTGTGTTGTGTGTGTGTGGTTCCCCCTAGCATGCATTGCTTGAAAACCGATGCTGGTGTGTTTATGTCCCCGTTACTTAGCGGTTCGGCAAAAGAGACCAATACAATAAGTACTGGGCTTACAAAAGAATAAGTCCCGGGGTCGAGTTGCTCGACTAAAGGCGGTGCTCCAGCATGGCCGCAGTCAAATGACTGAAACAAGTAAAAGAGTAAAGTGATTATATCTATTTTTGGAGGGTAGCCTTAATCCTTATCTAAGGTCCAGCTAACACCACCACCACCAATACTTGGGCCCTTAAATGCCTTTGGCTAGGGTCCTGTGAGGTTGCAAGTTCTTAGATGCTTAGACTAAGTCTCCACTCTGAAATTACATAATATGATATTCTAATGTACTGCAGTAACCCACGAACTGTGGTCATTTATTTGTTGTTGTTACCTGCCCCCTATCCTGTCTTTCTTTACCCTACCTGTCTCAAAGGGACCCTACGAGAGGTCACAGGTACCGCTATCACTCACCACACCAGACATTAAATTTTAAAAAAAAATTTTTTTTTTTTTTTTTTACAAAATTACAATTCCTTGCCATTAGGAATTCATACCATAAGCTCTACTCAGCCACAATGTATCTGGGTCACTTTTTGTCAGCCACACGGACTTTATAGAACTAAAAAAATACTTACTCAATGGTTAATTAGCACATGCATTAAGAATAGATACAACGAACACTTTGGTTATAATGAGGACACAAGCTAAACGAACAAGCATTAAAGTTAAAACAATATTTAGGCCTATATTTATGACAAAAATTATACTTGGTGATTGTAATTTGGGTAGTATATTTTATCAGATAGACTAGGTCTCTGGCCTGGAACTAGTTCTTCCGAAATAATTTTAGTAGCCCTGAGAAAGCGGATCATAGATACATACTGACCTTCTTCTTTGAATAAATCCATAAAAAAAATAAAAAAGAAAAAAATGAAGTCATTTAACTATTCTCCACTAGTTTCATGATATATGACTAACTTCAAAGAGAAAGTAGACAAGGAAGAAGCCTCAATGGAGAGTAGGTCAACCAGCTAAAAATAGCAGCCAAAATCTCCTTGAAATCACATCCTCCTGTCTTATGCATATGTATGAGCCAGTAAGAGAGATCTCTATATGGTAGCTAGATATACTAGAAATAGCAGTCAAATCTCCCTCACATCACACCCCTGTGGTATGTATGAATATATAGGCGCAGGAGTGGCTGTGTGGTAAGTAGCTTGCTAACCAACCACATGGTTCTGGGTTCAGTCCCACTGCGTGGCATCTTGGGCAAGTGTCTTCTGCTATAGCCCCGGGCCGACCAATGCCTTGTGAGTGGATTTGGTAGACGGAAACTGAAAGAAGCCTGTCGTATATATGTATATATATATGTGTGTGTGCATGTTTGTGTGTCTGTGTTTGTCTCCCTAGCATTGCTTGACAACCGATGCTGGTGTGTTTACGTCCCTGTCACTTAGCGGTTCGGAAAAAGAGACCGATAGAATAAGTACTGGGCTTACAAAGAATAAGTCCCGGGGTCGATTTGTTCGACTAAAGGCGGTGCTCCAGCATGGTCGCAGTTCAAATGACTGAAACAAGTAAAAGAAAAAAAAAAAAAGATATGTATGATTCAACAAAGGAGACCTCGACATAGTAGCTGAACCTATTAGAAATAGCAACCAAATCTGCCTCAAATCACATCCTCCTGTCATGCATTTATACGATTCAACAAGAGAATCCTCTACATGGTGGCTAAACCTACTAGAAATAGCAGCCAGATCTCTTTCAAATCACACCTTACTATATCATCTCTCTCTATATAAACGGCAGTTTGTCTGTGTGTGTTTCTGTGTGTCTGTCAGGTTGTACCCTCACCCTGACCATGGCTTTCAACCGATTCTGATGAAACTTGACACACACATAGCCAATGTCATAATTCAAAACTAACGCATCGAAAATTTTGAAAAGTTCCCCAGTTCTGAAAAAATCGATAAATTCGACATGGGGTCGAGAATCAGAAACACAAACCACAGACTGTCTAGGGGACGCAACTCGACCTTTTTTAACTCTCAAAAAAAAAATTTACCATCATTTTTTTTTCCATTTTTTTGCTATTTTTTGGCTATAACTCTCTAAAAAGGCTTTATAGTTATTTCCCTTACAAACCTGAGCAACGCCGGGCGATACTGCTAGTGTATGTATATAATGTATGATTCAACATTGGCATCAGGAAGGGCATCCAGCTGTAGAAAACATGCCAAATCAAATTGGAACCCGGTGCATCTCTCCAGCTTACCAGTTTTCAGTCAAACCATCCAACCCATGCCAGCATGGAAAATGGACATTAAATGATGATGATGATGATATATGTATATGAGAGAGAGAGAGAGAGAGGATAGATACATACACACATACACAAAACCTTGAAATAAATATATTAGCGAGATAGGAATGTCAAGGCGGAAGTAAGCTTAAACTAGCAACCAGAAAGCATGGAATTCAGAGTCAGAGAAGAGATTACAGATTTATAAGATAAGCACAGACATGACTATGAGGTTGAGAAGTTCGCTTCTCAACTATGTAGTTTGGGGTTCAATCCTACTGCATGGCACCAAGGGCAAATGTCTTCTACTATAGCCCCAGGCTGGGTAATACCTTGCATGTACATTCAATATCTAGGAACTGCAGTAAGCCTGCCACAGTGGGTGTACTCTTACTCCTTTTACTCTTTTACTTGTTTCAGTCATTTGACTGCGGCCATGCTGGAGCACTGCCTTTAGTCGAGCAAATCGACCCCGGGACTTATTCTTTGTAAGCCCAGTACTTATTCTATCGGTCTCTTTTGCCGAACCGCTAAGCAACGGGGACGTAAACACACCAGCATCGGTTGTCAAGCAATGCTAGGGGGACAAACACAGACACAAACACACACACATACATATATATATATATATACATATATACGACAGGCTTCTTTCAGTTTCCGTCTACCAAATCCACTCACAAGGCATTGGTCGGCCCGGGGCTATAGCAGAAGACACTTGCCCAAGGTGCCACGCAGTGGGACTGAACCCGGAACCATGTGGTTGGTTAGCAAGCTACTTACCACACAGCCATTCCTGCGCCTGTGTGGTGTATGTGTGTGTATCATCATTTAACAGCCATGTACCATTTTGAAATGGGCAGGATAGTTTAACAGGATTTGATAGGTCCAAGGACTACATCATGCTCCAATGTCTGCTTAGGAATGGTTTCTATGGCTAGATATATCTATCTGTGGCTTTATAGAGCTATGGTAAAACCTCACCTGGAATTTGCATCACCAGTCTAGAGACCCTATCTTGCCCAGGATATTAATCGTCTGGAAGCCGTTCAGCGATGTGCAACCAAAAGAATACCCCCCATCAGGCATTTGCCATATTCTGAACACCTTACTTCCCTGGGCATGGACACATTGAAACTCCGATGTCTGGCAGCTGACTTGGCAGACACCCATAAAATTATTAACCATCTTACAAACAATAACTCTGAGCACCTTTTCAAACTCCACCTGTCTAAGCCCGTGGACATGTTTACAAAGTCAGAAAACAGCACAGCTCCCATGACTCAGGAAACATTTTTTCATGCTGAGAGTTGCTGAAGCATGGAACAAACTGCTGGCATCAGTTGTTAGTTGTCGGAGCACTGCATCCTTTAAAACTTCCATGCTTTCTGAGATTCGCCAACACTATACCTGATTTTCTCCCCTCCATACACACACAAGCATGTATCTGACTCATACACTGTTCACTTTCCAGACATTTGTATATTACTGTATATGCAGACACCCATGAAATTATTAACCATCTTACAAACAATAACGCTGAGCACCTTTTCAAACTCCACCCGTCTAACACCCGTGGACATATTTACAAAGTCAGACAACAGCACAGCTCCCATGACTTTCAGAAACATTTTTTCACGCTAAGAGTTGCTGAAGCATGGAACAAACTGCCGGCATCAGTTGTTAGTTGTCGGAGCACTGCATCCTTCAAAACTTCCATGCTTCCTGAGATTCACCAACACTATACCTGACTTTCTCCCCTCCATACACACGCAAGCATGTATCTGACTCATGCACTGTTCGCTTCCCAGACATACGCACTTTCTGACAAGTTGTGGTGCACCTGAGCACTGTATACAATAATTTCATTATTATTATTATTATTATATACCTTTCATGAGCACCAATCATTCTACAGTGTGCACTGAGTGGTTTTGTTCATAACAACAGCACTAGAGGGGTCACATGCAGTTTGCAAGACCAGGCACCCTTTCAAATAAGTGGGATTACAGTAGACAGGGAGGTGAATTTATGCTAAAATATGAAAAAAAGGGCTAGAATAGACCGGGTTGCTTACCATAGAGGACCGACATAACTCTAATTCTAGGCACCTTGGTTCAAGTGCTTTTTACTATAGCTGTGAGCCAACAAAAGCCTTGTGTGAGGTTTTCATAGATGGAAACTGAAAGAAGCCCATCATATACATATATGTGTGTGTGTGTGTGTGTGTGTGTGTGTGTGTGTGTGTGTGTGTATGTGTGTGTGTGTGTGTGTATCTATGTATGTGTGTATCTGTATTTGTGTGTCTCCCCACCACTGCTTGACAACTGGTGCTGGTTTGTTTACGTCCTTGTAACTTTGCAGTTCAGTAAAGTGAGATCAATAGAATAAGAAATCTTCAAAGCAGTTGCCCCAGTATGACCGCCAACTAACAACTGAAACTACCCAAGAACACACACACACACACACACAGAGTATTAAATCTGCATTTGGTGACTTGATCTCTATGTATGATTTAACAGAGAATAATGATTTAAAGGTGATTTGGCTGTTAGTTCTAGCACCAGGTTAAGTGATGATGTAGCGTCTCTCTCTCTCTCTCTCTCAGCGTGATTAGTAATGGTAAATATATGTGAGAAAAAAACAAACATCAAATGATCAAGCCTTTTCATAACGGTGATTAATTACCAAATTTAGGCTAATTAGAAATAGCTGGGCGTGAGTGTGTGAAAGATGGAGAATTAACTGGTGCAGACAGGGTCGTGTGATTAAGAAGTTCCCTTTGTAACCAAGTGTCCAGGTTCAATTTCACTGTGCAGTACTTTCAGCAAATGTCTTTCTCCTGTCTCATAGGTGCAACATGGTAGACAGTAACCTTACACACACACATACATGTATGTGTGTGTGTGTGTATATGTATATATATATATATATAGGCGCAGGAGTTTCAGTCATTTGACTGCGGCCATGCTGGAGCACCGCCTTTTAGTCGAGCAAATCGACCCCGGGACTTATTCTTTGTAAGCCCAGTACTTATTCTATCGGTCTCTTTTGCCGAACCGCTAATTGACGGGGATGTAAACACACCAGCATTGGTTGTCAAGCAATGCTAGTGGGACAAACACAGACACACAAACACACACACGCATATATATATATACATATATACGACGGGCTTCTTTCAGTTTCCATCTACCAAATCCACTCACAAGGCTTTGGTCGGCCCGAGGCTATAGTAGAAGACACTTGCCCAAGATGCCATGCAGTGGGACTGAACCCGGAACCATGTGGTTGGTAAACAAGCTACTTACCACACAGCCACTCCTGTGCCTATATATATATATATATATATTATATATATATATATATATATATGAAAACAATTCTATTTTCATATATAATTCTAATATTATCCTAGCTATTTTGTTGTAAATGCTATTTTATCATGTTAAATTGTTTTATATATTTCAGAAAAATGTCACTATCAAAAGATGAGAAAACATTCATTGTCCTAAAAACGATACAAAAATCCTAAAAATTGGAACACTCCTAGCCACGTCACTATTCAGGAAAACTTTTAAAAAAAACAATTAACTCTTTAATATTAACTCGCCTGAAACTGCCCCCTGATTCGTTGATACAAACCCCTTGTTTGTTTTAACCCTTTAGTATTTAAACCGGCCATATCCGGCCAAAATATCTAATCTGTTTTATGTTCAAACTGAGCAGATCCAGGCTCTCACACCTACCCTACAATGTTATTCTACATTAGGTAATTACACCATCAAGATCTTGAAGATATGAGATAATGCATGATTAATTCAAATCAATGGGAATCAATAGGCATTATGTTTGATTGAATAATCTGAACACTAAAGGGTTAAAGTGATTTAAAATAAGCCTTCCATCAAAATATTATCATTTATGTTCAAAACACCAGCTTCACGACAACAAAGGAATTTTAATAAACACCTCATTAAATTTGAATTGTGCAATACAAGCAGCTCTGTAATAAGAACACCATCAGTACAACACATGTTTAAACACCAGAAGCTGCAGTTCTTTATTTAGGAAAAGTAGTTATAACTGCCCTTGATAGCTTTATAGAGCTATGGTAAAACCTCACCTGGAATTTGCATCACCAGTCTGGAGCCCCTATCTTGCCCAGGATATTAATCGTCTGGAAGCCGTTCAGTGACGTGCAACCAAAAGAATACCTTCCATCAGGCATTTGCCATATTCTGAACACCTTACTTCCCTGGGCATGGACACGTTGAAACTCCGACGTCTGGCAGCTGACTTGGCAGACACCCATAAAATTATCAACCATCTTACAAACAATAACTCTGAGCACCTTTTCAAAACTCCACCTGTCTAACGCCCGGGACATTTACAAAGTCAGAAAACAGCACAGCTCCCATGACTTCAGGAAACATTTTTTCATGCTGAGAGTGCTGAGCATGCATGGAACAACTGCCGGCATCAGTTGTTAGTTGTCGGAGCACTGCATCCTTCAAAACTTCCATGCTTCCTGAGATTCGCCAACACTACACCTGATTTTCTCCCCTCCATACACACACAAGCATGTATCTGACTCATACATTGTTCGCTTTCCAGACATTTCTACATTACTGCATGTACTTTATATGCACTTTCTGACAAGTTGTGGTGCACCTGAGCACTGTATACAATTAATTTCATTATTATCATTATTATTATTTAAAGGGTAAAGACCCGCTTCAGTCATGAATAGCCAAGGGATTGCACCTAGAAGGTTACCCTCTGAAGCAGAAGTCTGGGCAAGGTTGTTTATGGAAGACCAGTAGTCGCCCATGCATACCAGCCGCCTCTCTTCCTGCCATTATACGTACATAAAGTAAAGGGTAAAGATCCCTTTCGGCTATGAATGACCATGGGATTGCACCTAGAAAGTTACGGTCTGAGGCTGAGGCACAAGTCCAGGCAAGGTTGTTTTTGGAAGACCTACATTTGCCCATGCATATCAGCCTCTCCTCTCCCTGCCATTATATGGAAGTTTCAAACCTGGGTTCTGATTCCTAAGGTATTTTTTGTTGTTGTTGTTATTATTATTCTTGGGGTTAGTAAATAATGTACATAATTCCTCATCTCTTAAATATAGAACTGAAATAAGATGAGGACAAATATCCATCAAATGTAAATAATGTAAATAATGTGAACTTTGGATCTTGAGTCCCACAGAGGCAAGGACAAGTGACTGAGACCTTTGGCGATATGCATTGCTTGAGAAGACACACCATAGTTGCGCCCAATGCTGGTGACGCAAGGGAGGCACCTTATAAATACATGGATGTCATGAGATTTCTATGCGTGTGTGTGTGTGTGTGTGTATCCTTTACTTTTTACTTTTGTCAGTTATTTGATTGTGGCCATGCTGGGGCACCCTCTTGAAGAAATTTTAGTTGAATGAATCAACATCTGCGTATTTTTTTTTCTTTTTTATGCCTGGTACTTAGTCTATCAGTCTCTTTTCCCAAACCACTAAGTTAAGGGTATGTAAACACACCAACACCGGTTGTCAAACAGTGGTGGTGGTGGGGCAATCACAGACACAAAGACACATGCATATAGATGTGTGTGTGTGTGAGTGTGTGTAGATGAAGGGCTTCTTTCAGTTTCCATCTCCCAAATCCACTCACAAGGCTTTGGCCATCACCAGGGTATAGAAGATACTTGCCCAAAGTGCCATACAGTGGGACTGAACCCAGAACCATGTGGTCTGCCAATGCTTATAAAATAGAGAGAGAAAGGGGGAGAGAACAATGAGAAAATTGAAAAAATAAAATCAGTGCTTTACAAAGAAAGTTCCTTGAGATATTTGTTTTGCATCCAGTCACTGACACTCCCTTGTTGCTTTCAGCTACCAGAAATGAAGTGAGCCAATATAGGCCTGTGCAAAACATTGATGTTATTATTTACTAATTGCGACAATTGAATAAAATACAATTAAAGAGGGGGGGGTCACAGAGCTCCAGCATGGCTGTGGACCAGGTAATGGTTAAAACAAATTAGAGAACTGAAAGGCAGGAGCACATGTACTACAGGTGTGTTTGTGCGTTAATGAATCACACACAACTAAAGCTACCTCAGAGAAGGTATGAAAAGAAGGCAATTATCAAAACGGATAAATATGAGAGAGATGGGGGGGAGGCAAAGGAGGGAGAGAGAGACAAGGGAAGGAGAGAGACAAAGGAGGGAGAGAGATAGACAGAAGTGAAATGAGAGGAGACAGAGGGGAGAGGGGAAAAGGAGGAAGACGAGAGGGGAGAGTATGAGGGATAGAAAGAGGAAGAAAGGAGAAAGGGAGAGGTGGTGTGAGTGGAGAGTAAGAGAGAAAGAAGGGGAAGGTAGGGCAAGAGAGAGCGAGAGAGAAGAGAGGAGAAGATAGAAATGGAAAGAGAGTAAGAAGGGAAGATAAGGAGATAGCAAGAGGGGAAGATAGAGAGACAGAGAGAGAGAGAAAGAGATAGAGCAACATAGAGAGAGACAGAGGAAAAAGAGAAGATAAAACGAGACAGAGAGAGAGAGAGAGAGAAGATGGAGCGAGAGACAGAGAGACAGAGAAAGAGATGGAGCAACATAGAGACAGACAGAGAAAAGAGAGAAAGGAAGATAAAACGAGACAGAGAGAGAGAGAAGATGGAGCGAGAGAGAGACAGAAAAAGAGATAGAGCAACATAGAGAGAGACAGAGAGAGAGAGAGAGAAGATAGAGCGAGAGAGAGACAGAGAGACAGAGAAAAGAGAGAAAGGAAGATAAAACGAGACAGAGAGAGAAGATGGAGCGAGAGAGAGACAGAAAAAGAGATAGAGCAACATAGAGAGAGACAGAGAGAGAGAGAGAGAAGATGGAGCGAGAGAGAGAGAGACAGAGAGAGAGAGAGAGAAGATGGAGCGAGAGAGAGAGAGAGACAGAGAAAGAGATAGAGCAACATAGAGAGACAGAGAGAGAGAGAGAGAGAGAAGCTGGAGCGAGAGAGAGAGAGAGAGAGACAGAGAAAGAGATAGAGCAACATAGAGAGAGACAGAGAGAGAGATAGAGCAACATAGAGAGAGACAGAAAAAGAGATAGAGCAACATAGAGAGACAGAGAGAGTGAGAGAGAAGATGGAGCGAGAGAGAGACAGAGAGAGAGAGAGAGAGACAGAGAGAGAGATAGAGCAACATAGAGAAAAAAGAGAGAAAGGAAGATAAAACGAGACAGAGAGAGAAGACGGAGCAAGGGAGAGACGGAGAGAGAGGAAGGAAGATGGTGGGGAGAAAAAGAGAATGAGGGAGAAAGCAAAAGAAACAAAACAGACGAATAAGTACTATGCCGGTGTCGCCTCATGGACAAGGAAAAGATTTAGCAAGGAAGAAAATAGAAGGGTAACCATGGTATTTAATAACCATGGTATTTATTAACCATGGTATTTATTAACCATGGTATTTATTAACCATGGTATTTATTAACCTGTGGAAGCACTCCGTCGGTTACGACGATGAGGGTTCCCGTTGATCCAATCAACGGAACAGCCTGGTCGTGAAATTAACGTGTAAGTGGCTGAGCACTCCACAGACACGTGTACCCTTAACATAGTTCTCGGGGATATTCAGCGTGACACAGAGAGTGACAAGGCCGGCCCTTTGAAATACAGGTACAACAGAAACAGGAAGTAAGAGTGAGAGAAAGTTGTGGTGAAAGAGTACAGCAGGGATCACCACCATCCCTGCTGGAGCCTTGTGGAGCTTTAGATGTTTTCGCTCAATAAACACTCACAACGCCCGGTCTGGGAATCGAAACCGCGATCCTACAACCGCGAGTCCGCTGCCCTAACCACTGGGCCATTGCGCCATGGTATTTCTTAAACACTCACTCACCCAACCTCAAATACACAAACTATATATATAAGATGGATCATTTTTTTTTTTTACCTTTAAGAAGGTACAGTCATCGGAACTATAAATGCCTCATGAGAAATGGGAACAAAAATAGAAAATTATCAAGTGCGGGCATAGCAATGCGGTTAAGAAGTTCACATGGCCGTGTGGTAAGAAGCCTGCTTCCCAACCACATGGTTCCGGGTTCAGTCCCACTGCATGGCACCTTGTGCAAGTGTCTTCTATTATAGCTTCGGGCTGACCAAAGCCTTATGTATGGATTTGGTAGACGGAAACAGAAAGAAGCCCGTCATATATGTTTGCCTTTTAAGTGCTGTGGTTTTACTGGAATTTCCCTTTTAAGAAGAAAGAATAGCCAAAACTCTTTGACTGCTATTTCTAAATTTGGTGTGTGGTGAGGCAAATCATTGCTAAACCCTTAATTATTTAGTATATATATATATATATATATATTATATATATATACGGCCGGTGGCACGTAAAATGCACCAATCCGACCGTGGCGTTGCCAGCCTCACCTAGCACCTGTGCAGGTGGCACGTAAAAAGCACCCACTACATTCTCGGAGTGGTTGGCATTAGGAAGGGCATCCAGCTGTAGAAACACTGCCAGATAAGACTGGAGCCTGGTGCAGCCTCCTGGCTTCTCAGATCCCCCGTCGAACCGTCCAACCCATGCTAGCATGGAGAACAGACGTTAAATGATGATGATGATGATGATGATGATGATATATATGTATGTATGTATGTA
This sequence comes from Octopus sinensis, assembly GCF_006345805.1. Classification (NCBI taxonomy): domain Eukaryota; kingdom Metazoa; phylum Mollusca; class Cephalopoda; order Octopoda; family Octopodidae; genus Octopus; species Octopus sinensis. The sequence continues at coordinate 3,971,310 of NC_043026.1, forward strand.
TGTATGTGTGTGTGTGTGTGTATATGTTTGTGCGTCTGTGTTTGTCCCCCAACATCGCTTGACAACCGATGCCGGTGTGTTTACCTCCCCGTAACTTAGCGGTTCAGCAAAACAGAACTAAGTCTTTGGGAGTGGATTTGGTAGATGGAAACTGAAAGAAGCTTGTTGCGTGTGTGTGTGTCTTTGTGCCTGTGCTTGCCCCTACCCCCCATCACCACTTGACATCCAGTGTTGGTGTTTTTATGTACCCGTAATGTAGCAGTTCAGCAAAAGAGACCAATTGTGAACTGAATGCTCTAACCACTGAGTGGTTGGCGTTAGGAAGGGCATCCAGCTGTAGAAACTCTGCTAGATCAGGATTGGAGCCTGGTGCAGCCATCCGGCTCGCCAGCCCTCAGTCAAAATTGTTCAACCTATGCTAGCATGGAAAGCGGACGTTAAACGATGATGATGATGATGATGATATATATATATATATATATATATATAAGAAAGCACAAAAAAACACAACAATGCGAGGACGTGGAACAAATATAGTATTATTGGATGCTCAGGAAGGAAGGAAAGAAGGAGGGTTTAACGTTTCGAGTGGAACTCTTCATCGGAAACATAGGAGATGGAAAGATCCAGAGAAGGGATGGCAGAGGAAAAATATCACCAACGGTACACACGAGGTCACATTTTGAAAAGAATATATATATATATATATATCATCATCATCATCATTTAACGTCTGTTTTCCGTGCTAGCACGGGTTGGACAGTTCGACCAGGGTCTGGGAAGCCAGGAGGCTGCACCAGGCTCCAGTCTGATCTGGCAGTGTTTCTACAGCTGGATGCCCTTCCTAATGCCAACCACTCTGTGAGTGTAGTGGATGCTTTTTACGTGCCACCGGCACAGGTGCCAGGGAGTGCTGGCAGCGGCCACGATCGGCTGGTGCTTTTTACATACCACCGGCACAGAAGCCAGTCAAGGCGGTGCTGGCATCGGCTAGGTGGCGCTGGCATCGGCTAAGTGACGCTGATATCGGCTAGGCGGCGCTGGCATCGGCTAGGCGGCGCTGGCATCGGCTAGGCGGCACTGACATCGGCTAGGCAGCGTTGGCATCGGCTAGGCAGTGCTGGCATCGGCTAGGCAGCGCTGGCATCGGCTAGGCGGCGCTGGCATCGGCTAGGCGGCGCTGGCATCGGCCAGGCGGCGCTGGCATCGGCTAGGCGGTGCTGACATCAGCTAGGCGGCGCTGGCATCGGCTAGGCGGTGCTGGCATCGGCTAGGCGGTGCTGACATCGGCTAGGCGGCGCTGGCATCGGCTAGACAGTGCTGGCATCAGCTAGGCGGTGCTAGCATCGGCTAGGCAGCACTGGCATATCACAATTCAAATACACAACCAAAAGATCTACTGATAGTTACATGCTTTTATGATACTTGAACAGGAATATTTATAAAATATGCCATTTGCATTTTTTTAGGCTCTGATTATGCAAGAAAAAAAATTATATATAACGCATAAACAAAGTCTGAGAGATTGCTTTAAGACACATGCCGGATTCTATAAACATGCCTGTTCAAGTATCATAAAAGCATGAAACTATCGGTAGCTCTTTCAGTTGTGTATTTAAATTGATATTTATCTCTCACTGGAAAGAACACTTATTTTTATTGATTCTACCTCTACTGCATCTTTAAACTCTGTCTCCATCTCTGTCTCTCTTTCTGCCCTAATGCATATACATAAAATCTTGTGCATTGAAAATCCTCCTTTGAACATCCTCCTGAAAAACTTCATCGCAAAAATGAACGAGTGTAGAAACCTTTATGGACAGATTTGAGACATTACTTTTCCATTATCAGATTTATTTGATTTGATCAATGTACAAATATAAATATTATTATTATTATTATTATTATTGAGTGAGAGAGCAGTGCATGACATCAAAGTAACACTGGGGTAAAATATACGAAGCCCAATATACCCATCATGACTACCCGTCTGATAAGGGTACACCAGGCACATGCATCACAACCATATGTGCGCGACATGGTGATCTCATATCAAGATAAACAGCGCATGACCTTGCGGGTGGGGCCCAGTTAGAATTTTCTTCAGGTCGAGTAGCCCATCCCGCTCAAAAGGTCCCCGAATAAGGGTTGTTATTATTATTATTATTATTATTGATTTGACTCTGGTTTATTCTTTTTCCAGATAGAGTTTAAACAGGATGCAAGTTACTACCTGTAACATTAGGTATCCACAAGTTTTCAACAGCCTTGCAGGTGATTAAAACCTTCCTGATAATCTTTCCTGCCCCTAAGAGGCAAACCTTCTGTAGAAGCTCTGCGGCGAGCTGGCAGAAACGTTAGCACACTGGGCGAAATACTTAGCGGTATTTCGTCTGCCGCTACGTCCTGAGTTCAAATTCCGCCGAGGTCGACTTTGCCTTTCATCCTTTCGGGGTCGATTAAATAAGTACCAGTTACGCACTGGGGTCGATGTAATCCACTTAATCCATTTGTCTGTCCTTGTTTGTCCCCTCTGTATTTAGCCCCTTGTGGGTAGTAAAGAAATAGGTATTTTGTCTGCCGTAACGTTCTGAGTTCAAATTCCACCAAGGTTGACATTGCCTTTCATCCTTTCAGGGTCGATTAAATAAGTACCAGTTATGCACTGGGGTCGATGTAATCGACTTAATCCGTTTGTCTGTCCTTGTTTTTTGTTCCCTCTGTGTTTAGCCCCTTGTGGGTAGTAAAGAAATAGGTATTTCGTCAGCCGTTATGTTCTGAGTTCAAATTCCGCCGAGGTTGACATTGCCTTTCATACTATCGGGGTCAATTAAATAAGTCCAGCGACTGCTGAACTTCCATAAACAACCTTGCCTGGACTTGTGCCGCGGAGGGGACATTTCTAGGTGCAATCCCATGGTCTTTCATAACCGAAAGGGGTCTTTACCCTTTCTTCTATGTACATATAATGGCATGGAGAGAGGAGGTTGGCATGCATGGGCTACTACTGAACTTCCATAAACAACCTTGCCCGGACTTGTGCCTCGGAGGGTAACTTTCTATGTGCAGTCCCATGGTTCTTCATGACTAAAGGGGATCTTTACCCCTGTTTTAAAGGGATGTAAATCAAAACTTTCTCCCGTCGACATTTTGTGTGAATTTATGTTCTGAATACCAGCTTAATACCGACAAAGTCATTTTACTAAATTCTTCATTTACTTCAATATTAATTTAAATGTGTGGTAAGAAGCTTGCTTACCAACCACATGGTTTTAAGTACAATCCCACTGCATGGCAACCTGGGAAAGTGTCTCCTACTACAGCCTCAGACTGACCAATGCTTTGTGAGTAGATTTGATAGACCGCAACTGAAAGAAGCCCAAATATGTGTGTATGTGTGTGTGTGTGTGTCTACCTATTTCTTTATTACCCACAAGGGGCTAAAGTCAGAGGGGACAAACAAGGACAGACATAGGTATTAAGTCGATTACATCAACCCCAGTGCGTAACTGGTACTTAATTTATCGACCTCGAAAGGATGAAAGGAAAAGTCGATCTCGGCGGAATTTGAACTCAGAACGTAACAGCAGACGAAATACCGCTCAGCATTTCGCCCGGCATGCTAACGTTTCTGCCAGGTGTCTACCATCACTTGACAAACCAGTGTTGGTGTGTTTACGTCCCTGTAACCTAGCAGTTCGGTAAATGAGACCTACAGAATAAATACCAAGCTTTACGAAAGTAACAAATAAGTACTACGGTTAATTCGTTTGGCTACAAGTTCTTCAAAGTGGTGCCCCAGCATGGCCACAACAAATCGAAGGAGAGGAGCTTTCTCCGTCCAGGTTGCAGATCCGTGGAATAAGCTGCCAGACGAGATAGTGAAGATGCCGACGACTGCTTGGTTCAAAGTCTCTCTTGACCAGAAATGGCCTGAACTCTTTACATGAACACCACCCTGTACATAACTCCATGCCCCCCTACATGGCCTTGCATTTTGCTTTTTGAGCCCAAAAATTAACAAACTAACTAACTCTCTCTTACTCTTTTACTTGTTTCAGTCATTTTGACTGTGGCCATGCTGGAGCACCGCCTTTAATCGAGCAACTCGACCCCGGGACTTATTCTTTTGTAAGCCCAGTACTTACTCTATCGGTCGCTTTTGCCGAACCGCTAAGTAATGGGGACATAAACACACCAGCATCGGTTGTCAAGCAATGCTAGGGGGACAAACACAGACACACAAACACACACATGCATATATATATACATATATATGACGGGCTTCTTTCAGTTTCCGTCTACCAAATCCACTCACAAGGCTTTGGTCGGCCCGAGGCTATAGTAGAAGACACTTGCCCAAGGTGCCATGCAGTGGGACTGAACCCAGAACCATGTGGTTGGTAAACAAGCTACTTACCACACAGCCACTCCTGCGCCTATATATATGACGGGCTTCTTTCAGTTTCCGTCTACCAAATCCACTCACAAGGCTTTGGTCGGCCCGAGGCTACAGTAGAAGACACTTGCCCAAGGTGCCATGCAGTGGGACTGAACCCAGAACCATGTGGTTGGTAAACAAGCTACTTACCACACAGCCTGCGCCTATAACAAGTAAAACATAAAAGATATTTCAACAGAAAAATCGTAACAAAGAATTTAAAGGGGTCAAAAAAAGGGAAAACTCTTGTAGAATGGTAACCAGAATCAGCAGGGCAGGTTTATGTAACAAGAAGAAATTGGGGTAAGTGAAATTGCCAGATTTCTGTTTGTTATTATTACAAAGGGGAGGGGAACAATAAAATAATAGTAAAAGGTAGGGAAAAGATAAATATTGCTAAGACAGATGGTAAGAGCGATCTAAAGGTAAGATAATCAGATGGGTGATGTGAGATGTGACTGATTTGCAGGGAAGGGAAGATGGGAGAGGGGGAGAGGGAGAGAGAGGAAGGGAGTGAGAGTGAGTGAGAGAGAGAGGGCGAAAGTTAGGGAGAGGGATGGGAGACAGAGATAGGGAGAGACAGATAGACAGAAAGGAAATGAGAGGAGAAGAGAAGGGAAGATGAGAGAGGGGAGAGGGGGAGAGAGAGAGAGAGAGGAAGGGAGTGAGAGAGAGAGAGAGAGAGTAGTGAGAGAGAGAGAGAGAGAGGAGGAGAGAGAGAGAGAGGAGAGAGAAGTAGAGAGAGAGAGAGAGGAGAGAGAGAGAGAGAGACAGACAGACAGACAGGCAGAAAATGAGAGGTAGAGAGAGAGAGAGAGAAAGAGACAGACGAATAAGCAGAAAATGGGACAGAAATGAGAGAGAGAGAGAGACAGACAGACAGACAGACAGACAGGCAGGCAGGCATGCAGGCAGACACGCAGACAGACAGACACGCAGACAGACAGGCAGGCAGGCAGGCAGACACCCAACAGAGAGAGAAAATGGAAGTCTGAGAAGAAAAATCTGAGAGAGGGAAATAAACTTAGAATGAGAGAACAACAAATACAGAAGAATGAATAAAAAAAGAGGAAGAAAGGGAGGGATGGAAAGAAGAGAAGAGAGAAGCAAAGAGAGAGAGAGATAAGAGAGAGAGAGAGAGAAGTAGACAAAGAGAGAAGCAGAGAGAGAGAGAGAGAGAAGTAGTGAGAGAGAGAGAGAGAAGTAGACAAAGAGAGAAGCAGAGAGAGAGAGAGAGAAGTAGTGAGAGAGAGAGAGAAGTAGAGAGTGAGAGAGAAGTAGAGAGTGAGAGAGAAGTAGAGAGTGAGAGAGAAGTAGAGAGTGAGAGAGAAGTAGAGAGTGAGAGAAAAATAGAGAGAGATAAGTAGAGGGAGAGAAGTAGTGAGAGAGAGAAGTAGAGAGAGAGAGAGAGGTAGAGAGAGAGAATTAAAGAGAGAGAGAGAAGTAGAGAGAGAGAGAAGTAGAGAGAGAGAGAAAAATAGAGAGAGATAAGTAGAGGGAGAGAAGTAGTGAGAGAGAGAAGTAGAGAGAGAGAGAGAGGTAGAGAGAGAGAGAAGTAGAGAGAGAGAAGTAGTGAGAGAGAGAAGTAATGAGAGAGAGAGGTAGAGAGAGAGAGAAGTAGAGAGAGAAGTATAAAGAGAGAAGTAGAGAGAGAGGAGAGAGAAGCAAAACGAGAAGCAGAAAGAGAGAGAGAGGGAAGATGAGAAAGATAGAATCAGAGAGAGAGAAAAGGCAGAGAGGGAAGCTAAGAAAGGGAGAGAGACAAGCAGAGAGGGAGAGAGACAAGCAGAGAGGGAGAGAGAGAGAGAGAAAGGGAAAAATAGAGAGAAGGAGAGAGAGAGGTAAAATTAAGAGAGAAAGAAATGGGACAAACTCACAGATGTTAAGAGCGAAAATAATAATAATAATAATAGTAATAGTAATAGTAATAGTAATAATGATAATAATAATAATGATAATAATAATAATGATAATAATAATAATAATAATAATAATAATGTAGAGTAGAAGAGCCAAAAGTGGGACAATCACAAACCAATCCCAATTGCATATCAGTAAAGAAAAAAAAGACAAAAACAAAAACAAAAATACAACAAAATAGATAAAAAAAAAACAGAAAATAGAAAAGAAGGTGGCAGCATGGGTTGAACAAGGTAATCAGGGCAATGAGAACAAGAACAAGAACAAGAAGTGCTAACAAACAACCTAACATTTCTACAACAGAAACAGGCAAGAAAAGTAACACAAAATAGCCCATGTGCTGTGTCCTAAATCGAAAAAAGACTTCAGTGATAAACATCCTTAAAGCAACAGCGAAGATTTCAATTACACACACATGCACACACAGACACACACACACAACATTAAATTTCTGATTTTCTATGATTGATTGATTCTTTTCCCAATTGAGGAAAGGTGGATCTTTTCAGTTTGAACGGCAGTTTTTAACATAATTTCTAGGTAACTAAAAAATTTTAAACTTCGTATACTGGTAGAATGTGTTTATAAAACATCTTTTTCTCTTGGCTTTATTGAGAAAATTCTATAGTTTGTAAGATATTTGGGATCTTTTCGGTTTGAACGGCAGTTTTTAACATAATTTCTAGGTAACTAAAAATTTAAACTTCGTATACTGGTAGAATGTGTTTATAAAACATCTTTTTCTCTTGGCTTTATTGAGAAAATTCTATAGTTTGTAAGATATTTGGGATCTTTTCAGTTTGAACGGCAGTTTTTAACATAATTTCTAGGTAACTAAAAAATTTTAAACTTCGTATACTGGTAGAATGTGTTTATAAAACATCTTTTTCTCTTGGCTTTATTGAGAAAATTCTATAGTTTGTAAGATATTTGGGATCTTTTCGGTTTGAACGGCAGTTTTTAACATAATTTCTAGGTAACTAAAAATTTTAAACTTCGTATACTGGTAGAATGTGTTTATAAAACATCTTTTTCTCTTGGCTTTATTGAGAAAATTCTATAGTTTGTAAGATATTTGGGATCTTTTCGGTTTGAACGGCAGTTTTTAACATAATTTCTAGGTAACTAAAAATTTAAACTTCGTATACTGGTAGAATGTGTTTATAAAACATCTTTTTCTCTTGGCTTTATTGAGAAAATTCTATAGTTTGTAAGATATTTGTTGTTTTTTTTCTTCTTCAATTTCTGCAGTTTCAACCTATCACTGACGTCCATTGAGGTAAAAAACATTCTGTGCCGTTTGAATATGTCCCTCGTTTAAGAAACAGATTGGGTTTATTTACATTTGTGAAGAAAAAAAAGATAGGCGTAGGACTGGCTGTGTGGTAAGTAGCTTGTTTACCAACCACATGGTTCCGGGTTCAGTCCCACTGCATGGCATCATGGGCAAGTGCCTTCTGCTATAGCCCCGGGCCGACCAATGCCTTGTGAGTGGATTTGGTAGATGGAAACTGAAAGAAGCCTGTCGTATATATGTGTGTGTATGTGTTTGTCTCCCTAGCATTGCTTGACAACCGATGCTGGTGTGCTTACGTCCCCGTCACTTAGCAGTTCGGCAAAAGAGACCGATAGAATAAGTACTGGGCTTATAAAGAATAAGTCCTGGGGTCGATTTGCTCGACTAAAGGCGGTGCTCCAGCATGGCCACACGCACACACACAACATTAAATTTCTGATTTTCTACGATTGATTGATTCCTTTCCCAATTGAGGAGTGATGGATCTTTTCGGTTTGAACGGCAGTTTTTAACATAATTTCTAGGTAACTAAAAAAATGTTTAAACTTCATATAGGCGCAGGAGTGGTTGTGTGGTAAGTAGCTTGCTTACCAACCACATGGTTCCGGGTTCAGTCCCACTGCATGGCATCTTGGGCAAGTGTCTTCTGCTATAGCCCCAGGCCGACCAATGCCTTGTGAGTGGATTTGGTAGATGGAAATCCGCCGAGGTCAACTTTGCCTTTCATCCATTTGGGATCGATAAATTAAGTACCAGTTACGCACTGGAGGTCGATGTAATCGGCTTAATCCCTTTGTCTGCCCTTGTTTGTCCCCTCTATGTTTAGCCCCTTGTGGGCAGTGAAGAAATAAGAAACTGAAAGAAGCCCACCGTGTGTGTATGTGGTGTGTGTGTGTGAGTGTGTGTGTGTATGTAGGTACAAACATGGCTGTGTAGTAAGAAGCTTGCTTTTTAACCACATGGTTCCAGGTTCAGTCCCACTGTGTGGTACCTTGGGCAAATGTCTTCTACTGGCTAAGCAAAGCTTTGTGAGTGGATTTGATAGGCAGAAACTGAGAGAAGCCCACACTGTGTGTGTGTGTGTGTGTGTGTGTGTGTATGTGTGTGTATAGGTACAAACATGGCTGTGTAGTAAGACGCTTGCTTTCTAACCACATGGTTCCGGGTTTAATCCACTGTGTGGCATTTTGGGTGTCTTTTACTATAGACTTGGTCTGACCAAAGCCCTCTGAGTGGATTTGGTAGATGGAAATGAGGAGAAGCTTGTCATGTGTGTATGTCCCAGCACCACTTGACAACTGGTGTTGGTGTGTTTACATCCCTGTAACTCAGCAGTTTTACAAAGAGACTAATAGAATAAATACCAGGCTTAATGAAAAAAATTAAGTACTGAGATCGTTAAAAACGATGTTAAAAACAATGATGATCATCATCGTCATCATCGTTTAACATCCGCTTTCTATGCTGGCATGGGTTGGACGGTTTAACTGAAGACTAGCATTTTAGCACTTATTTCTAGCAATGTAGGTGTTTCTAACACCTAATTATTACTTAGTGACAATTATAATTTTCCTTTTGGTAAAACATTGCAAACTGCTGTGTATATGTGTATATGTATATGAGCCCCGTGCTAGTAGGGTACCAAGAGCACCATCCGAACGCGATCGTTGCCAGAGTGGCTATCTGGCCTCCGTGCCAGTGGCACATAAAAGACACCATTCGAGCGTGATCGTTACCAAAGTCGCCTTACTGGCACCTGTGTCGGTGGCATGTGTAAAAGATTCAAGCGAGGTCGTTGCCAGTACCGCCTGACTGGCCCCATGCCGGTGGCACGTAAAAGCACCCACTACACTCTCAGAGTGGTTGGCGTTAGGAACGGCATCCAGGTGTAGAAACTCTGCCAGATCAAGATTGGAGCCTGGTGCAGCCATCTGGTTCGCCAGCCCTCAGTCATTCGTCCAACCCATGCTAGCGTGGAAAGCGGACGTTAAATGATGATAATGATGATGATATATATATATATAATTGCAGCGTGGAAGGTGTTTGTAAGCCATTTAAGAAACACACAAAAGCCGTTCGATTCACTTCAACATTTAAGTTTAATTTGTCAAAATATTTTCGTCGCTTAAGACCGCGACCTGTTCACTGACAAAAATCCGTGCTGCATCTCACTTGCTATGCAAGTACATCTCCCTATATATATATATTTCTTTACTGCCCACAAGGGGCTAAACATAGAGGGGACAAACAAGGACAGACAAAGGGATTAACTCGATCACATCGACCCCAGTGCGTAACTGGTACTTTATTTATCGACCCCGAAGGGATGAAAGGCAAAGTCGACCTCGGCGGAATTTGAACTCAGAACGTAACGGCAGACGAAATACGGCTACGCATTTCGCCCGGTGTGCTAACGTTTCTGCCAGCTCACCGCCTTCATCTCCCTATATATACTCTTTTTTTACTCTTTACTCTTTTACTTGTTTCAGTCATTTGACTGCGGCCATGCTGGAGCACCGCCTTCAGTCGAGCAAATCAACCCCAGGACTTATTCTTTGTAAGCCCAGTACTTATTCTATCGGTCTCTTTTGCCGAACCGCTAAGTGACGGGGACGTAAACACACCAGCATCGGTTGTCAAGCAATGCTAGGGGGACAAACACAGACACACAAACATATACACACACTTATATATATATATATATATACATATATACGACAGGCTTCTTTCAGTTTCCGTCTACCAAATCCACTCACAAGGCATTGGTCGGCCCGGGGCTATAGCAGAAGACACTCGCCCAAGATGCCACGCAGTGGGACTGAACCCCGAACCATGTGGTTGGTTAGCAAGCTACTTACCACACAGCCACTCCTGCGCCTATATATATATTAATTTATAAATAGCTTTCATTATTAAACACCATTTTATTATCCCATTATAATGTCTTCTGTTGTTTCAAACACTGATAAATGTTTATGTTAGTACATTACTTGCCAAAAGAAAGATTTGTATCTGTCATATGTTTAAGTTATGTACCTAACACCATTTTAATTATACCATTATATATATTCTTTTTTTTCTTGGAAGGAAAGACAAATATTGATATATTTATTAAGATGGTGTTTGGAATATAACAAAAGACAAAATAATAAATAGTGTATTAAGGTGGCGTTTGGTACATAACAAGACAAATGCATACCAGTATATTAAGATATTTAGTATGTTAGACAATTGTTATTGGTGTATTAAGATGGTTTACGGAATATAACAAAAAAAAAAGTATTTGTATCATAAGATAGAATTTGGAACATAACAAGACAATTGTATATAGGCGCAGGAGTGGCTGTGTGGTAAGTAGCTTGCTTATCAACCACATAGTTCCAGGGTCAGTCCCGCTGCATGGCATCTTGGGCAAGTGTCTTCTACTATAGCCTGGGCAAACCAAAGCTTTGTGAGTGAATTTGGGAGACGGAAATTGAAAGAAGCCCTTCGTATATATGTATATATATATATGCATGTGTGTGTTTGTGTGTCTGTGTTTGTCCCCCTCGCATTGCTTGACATCCGATACTGGTGTGTTTACATCCCCATAACCTAGCGGTTCGGCAAAAGAGACTGATAGAATAAGTATGAGGCTTACAAAGAATAAGTCCTGATTTGCCAAAATGAATTTGAAAGATAGCTGAACAAATGTTACGACTGATAATTCATGGTATGGGATATTCCAAAGAAACAACATCAATTCTACTGATGGAGTGGAAGCACTCCATCGGTTACGACGATGAGGGTTCCGGTTGATCCGAATCAACGGAACAGCCTGCTCGTAAAATTAACGTGTAAGTGGCTGAGCACTCCACAGACACGTGTACCCTTAACGTAGTTCTCGGGGATATTCAGCGTGACACAGAGAGTGACAAGGCCGGTCCTTTAAAATACAGGTACAACAGAAACAGGAAGAAAGAGTGAGAGAAAGTTGTGGTGAAAGAGTACAGCAGGGATCACCACCATCCCCTGGCGGAGCCTCGGATGGAAGCACTCAGTCGGTTACGACGACGAGGGTTCCGGTTGATCCGAATCAACGGAACAGCCTGCTCATGAAATTAACGTGTAAGTGGCTGAGCACTCCACAGACACGTGTACCCTTAACGTAGTTCTCGAGAATATTCAGTGTGACACAGAGAGTGACAAGACCGGCCCTTTGAAATAAAGGTACAACAGAAACAGGAAGTAAGAGTGAGAGAAAGTTGTGGTGAAAGAGTACAGCAGGGATCACCACCATCCCCTGCCGGAGCCTC
>NC_043026.1:3988262-4008262 GCF_006345805.1 Octopus sinensis
GTTGTTGTCAAAAAGCTCCATTCAAGCATGATCGTTGCCAGCATCGCCTTACTGGCACATGTACTGGTGGCACGTGAAAAACAACATTCGAACGTGGTCGTTGCCAGTGCCGCCGGACTGTCTCCCGTGCAGGTACCACATAAAAAAACATCTTTTGAGCATGGTTGTTGCCAGAACCGCCTGACTGGCACTCATGCCGGTGGCACATAAAAGCACCCACTGCACTCTCCGAGTGGTTGGCATTAGGAAGGGCATCCAGCTGTAGAAACTTTGCCAGATCAGATTGAGCCTGGTGCAGCCTTCTGGCTCACCAGTCCTCAGTCGAACCCTGCAACCCATGCCAGCATGTGAAGAGTGTGTCACGCTCCAATGGTTATGGAAAAAGATTAATGCTGGCTTTGAGCCTAAATGCTTGTGAAGACAAGTTTACCTGGATAATATAAGAAGTCGATGCAGCACGGAATTTTGTCAGTGAACAGGTCGTGGTCCCAAAGCGACGAAAATATTTTAACAAATTAAATTTAAATGTTGAAGTGAATCTAACGGATTTTGTGTGTTTCTTAAATGGCTTATAAACACCTTCCATGCTGCAATTGTTTTCGTTCCAGCACACGATCACAGATCAGGTCACTTGCTATGCAAGTACATCTTTGTAATAAGAAGTTGACTTATTGAATATAGTGCTAAGGTACACAACAACTCTATCATGTAAGGTTAAAAGAGGGGACAAAAAGCAGTAATAAATAAAGTAAAGACAGCAATAAAACTTAGAAGTACATACATAGTACTTCAATTTTGCATGGTTGTGAGGTCACAAATAGCAATGAAAGGACTTTGACAAACAAACAACTGACTGATTGTTTAATGAACACATTAAAGAAACAATCGATTAATTAGTTGATTAGATATTAACCAACCGACTAACAATAATGAACTGATAATGAAACAGTGTGCACATGTTTGTTATTATTGGCATTATGACCCTCCCAAGATGCATGCAGAGTCCATAGGATGAAATACAAAAAGACAGAAAAGTGAACATTAAAAGAGGGTCATTCGGAATGCTCACAGCAGCCATATTCCTACCGCTCTATGTCACGCTGGTGAGACCCATATTGGAGTACGGGATTCAAGCCTCTTCTCCTTATCTCCTCAAAGACATACATCATCTCGAAAGAGTCCAGAAGCTGGCTACCCGCATGGTTCTTGGTCTCAAGCATTTGTCTTATGAAGAAAGGCTGAAGACGCTCGACCTTTATTCTCTAGAAAAACGACGACGCCGTGGTGATCTCATTCTTGCTCACAACATCATAAGTGGAAAGTGTAACCTCTCGAAAGAGCTGTTCTTCACTCCTGCTGCAGAGCGTCGGCTGCGGGGTCACACAGAAAAGCTCTATCTGCGACGATTTCATTTCAGTCGAAGGAGAGGAGCTTTCTCCGTCCGGGTTGCGGATCCGTGGAATAAGCTGCTGGACGAGATGGTGAAGATGCCGACGACCGCTTTGTTCAAAGTCTCCCTTGACCACAAGTGGCCTGAACTCTTTACATGAACACCACCCTGTACATAACTCCATGTCCCCCTACATGGCCTTGCGTTTTGCTTTTTGAGCCAAAAAATTAACTTAACTAACTTAACTTAACTCACTAAGAGCAAAGCATGAACAGGCATGTCCAGAGCAGCACTGGCAGATTTTGGTAAGCATGAAGACAATTAACAATCAATGTGGGTAGTTTATTCCATGCTTCAACAATTCTGACAATTATTAAGGTGTTTAGGCTAGGAGTACAACAAGACTGTATATGATGAATGATGTGACACCAGACTGTTACAAGGTTCACAGCCCGTCCTGACAATCCCTTGCTGTTTGTACTCATTTTCAGTTGAATGTACTGGAGTAATAGCAAATGAAGTACCTTGTTCAAGGACATAATCCCTGGAGAAGGACATCATAATCCCTGGAGAAGGATAGGATAGAACTGACTGGAGGACACTGATCCATCGAGTGACTGAGAGTCGACTTCGACTGAACGTGTATATATATATATATATATATATATTTTATATATATATACAGAATGGTCAGTGGCAAGAGAGGAAGAGGCCGACCAAGAACCCGCTGGATTGACACCATCAAGAGTGATACCGGAATGGACATAACCAATCTGAAAGAAGCGGCCCAGGATAGAACTGACTGGAGGACACTGATCCAACGAGTGACCGAGAGTCGATTTCGACTAAGCGGTTAGAGAGAGAGAGAGTCTGATTCAAGAACTGAACCCATGACCCGAACCCAACATCCTTAATCACTCAGCTACATACTGAGAACATAAAAAGGGTCAAAGGGCACTGTCTTTCCATCACTGGGTTCAACAGTAAATAGATTTTTAAAAACAATCAAATATTTTAGCTCACCATTGTTTCAAAATTGATAAAGTAAGTTCTAGTAAGTCAATCTCATTGACTAAAGAGTGAGAAAAAAAAATTTTTTTTTTTCCCCCTTTTATCATTCCAGAAGGCAATTTTTCGGAGAAAGTCAATTTTTTTGAGAAATTGTCCCAGTAAGTCAACCATAATTGCCTAACGAAAGAAAGTTAAAAAGCTCAAACCTCACCCACCACACACCTCATCCCTCCAAAATTGTCCTAGTAAGGCAACAATGTAAACCCAATAAAAAAAATCCTTTCAAAATGTCATAGTAAGTCAGCTATCTATACATTTAAATATAAAAAAACAAGCGCAAACTTTTCCCCTTTAACCCTTCCAAAATTGTCCTAGTAAGCAACAATCTGAAAAAAAAAAAAAAAAATCAGGCTCAAATTTCTTACTCCCTTCATTACTCCAAAATTGTCCAAGTAAATCAACATCCTTATATTTTCCCAAGAAAATTAAACACCCAAATTTTATCCCCCTTATTTCCAAAATTGTCCCAATAAAATATTCATCAATACTAGCAGTTCTCCTATGGACCCCTTTGATTTTTTTTCCTATGAACCCTTTTGATTTCTATATCACTCAAGTGGACGCCCCCTAACCACTGAATAATCCTTAATCATTCAAATTACGTTGTCAAAAGTAATGCTTATTAATTTGCATTTAATCAAGTATTATCTCACAGCTTTGAGATTTCAATGATGTGATTGTGTTTTTAGAATGACATTGTAGGGCAGGTGCAAGAGGGCCACATTTTGACAGTTTGAACATAAAACAGGTAGAATATTTGGGCAAATATGGCCAGTTTAAATGCTAAAGAGTTAAAAAAATATTTTCGTACTCTTGTAATTAAATATTTTGGGGAATTGTATAACAATTTGTTAAAAATACCATTCTGCCTAAAAAATGGATCTACAAATTCAATATCCCTACATATCTCACATCTATTTTCATTCCTCCACCTCACTCTCTATTTTGTATCCCATCTAAATTAACTATTACTTAACCATCCTCTCACACTGTCTCCAATAAAGGGATATAATTAATAAATATCCTAGAAATAGCTGTAAGACCCTTCTATCTATAAATGTTCTAATATCTACACAGCCTTGGTTTTTTTATCTCATTACACAAAAAATTCTTATATGGGAATTAATATAACCAATTTAGTGCAAATAAATTTTAACAACAAAATCTTAACCATTTCATCATCATCATCATCATCATCATCATCATCGTTTAACGTCCGTTCTCCATGCTAGCATGGGTTGGACGGTTCGACCGGGGATCTGGGAAGCCAGAAGGCTGCACCAGGCTCCGGTCTTATCTGGCAAAGTTTCTACAGCTGGATGCCCTTCCTAACGCCAACCTCTCCGTGAGTGTAGTGGGTGCTTTTTACGTGCCACCTGCACTGGTGCCAGGCGAGGCTGGCATCGGCCACGGTCGGATTTTGCATTTTACGTGCCACCTGCACTGGTGTCAGGCGAGGCTGGCCATCGGCCACGGTTAGATTGGTGCATTTTACGTGGCCACCTGCACGGAAGCCAGTCGAGGCGGCACTGGCTTTGGCCACGATTCGGATGGTGCTTTTTACGTGCCACCTGCACTGGTGCCAGGCGAGGCTGGCATCGGCCACGGTCGGATTGGTGCATTTTATGGAAGCCAGTCAAGGCGGCACTGGCTTCGGCTACGATTCGGATGGTGCTTTTTACGTGCCACCGACACGGAAGCCAGTCAAGGCGGCACTGGCTTCGGCCACAATTCGGATGGGGCATTTTATGGAAGCCAGTCCATTACCGTATTTATTTTGAGATGCTCTGTGTTTCTTTCAATTATTTTAAATATAACAAAGATTTTAGTAAAATAACTTGGTTATCATTAAGCTAGTGTTAGGAACATAAATTGTGACTAAGGTTTGGTGGAAGATTTTAATTCAAAACTTAAGAAAACAAGACATTTGTACTACAGAGCCCAGAGGTGGTCTCAACCAGGTTGGTATTGAAAGGGTTAAAAACATCTCTACATTTGGGCAGATGGACATTAGAAGCAGTTGAAAGGGTGGGGATTGAAAGAAATTTAGGCTATTATTTCCAGCATTTAGAGTGACCACATTGAGGTCTCCCCATCCATCTAACCTCTGTGTTTCTTTCAATTACTTTAAATATAACAAAGAATTTAGTAAAATAACTTAGTTATCATTAAGCTAGTTATAGGAACATAAATTGTGACTAAGGTTTGGTGGAAGATTTTAATTCAAAACTTAAGAAAACAAGACATTTGTACTACAGAGCCAGAGGCGGTTTCAACCAGGTTGGTATTGAAAGGGTTAAAAACATCTCTACATTTGGGCAGATGGACATTAGAAGCAGTTGAAAGGGTGGGGATTGAAAGAAATTTAGGCTATTATTTCCAGCATTTAGAGTGACCACATTGGGTTCTCCCCATCCATCTAACCTCTGGTTTCTTTCAATTACTTTAAATATAACAAAGAATTTAGTAAAATAACTTAGTTATCATTCAGCTAGAATTAGGAACATAAATTGTGACTAAGGTTTGGTGGAAGATTTTAATTCAAAACTTATGAAAACAAGACATTTGTACTACAGAGCCAGAGGCAGTTTTCAGCCAGAATTGGTATCGAAAGGGTTAAACAACACTCTAAACTTTGGGCAGATGGACATTAGAAACAGTTGAAAGGTGTGGATTGAAGGAAATTTAGGCTACTATTTCTAGCATATAGAGTGACCACATTAAGGTCTCCCCATCCATCTAACCTCTGTGTTTCTTTCAATTACTTTAAATATAACAAAGAATTTAGTAAAATAACTTGGTTATCATTCAGCTAGTGTTAGGAACATAAATTGTGACTAAGGTTTTTGGTGTGGAGATTTTAATTCAAAACTTATGAAATCAAGACATTTGTACTACAGAGCCAGAGCTGGTTTCAACCAGGTTGGTATTGAAAGGGTTAAGAATTGTTTCTCTATTAGATATTTTAACCCTCTTGTTACTATTTATGTTGAGATGCTCTGGGTTTCTTTCAATTACTTTAAATATAACAAAGAATTAGTAAAACAACTTAGTTATCATTAAGCTAGTTATAGGAACATAAATTGTGACTAAGGTTTGGTGGAAGATTTTAATTCAAAACTTAAGAAAACAAGACATTTGTACTACAGAGCCAGAGGCGGTTTCAACCAGGTTGGTATTGAAAGGGTTAAACACATCTCTACATTTGGGCAGATGGACATTAGAAGCAGTTGAAAGGGTGGGGATGAAGAAATTTAGGCATTATTCCAGCATTAGAGTAGTGACACATTGAGGTCTCCTTCTCTCATGTTTTCTGCTGATTATTTTTCTTCTTAACCCTTTTGTTACCATATTTCTGTTGAGATGCTCTGAGTTTCTTTTAATTAATTTTAAGTATAACAAAGATTTTAGTAAAATAACTTGGTTATCATTAAGCTAGTTATAGGAACATAAATTGTGATTAAGGTTTGGTGGAAGATTTTAATTCAAAACTTAAGAAAACAAGACATTTGTACTACAGAGCCAGAGGCGGTTTTGGCCGAATTGGTAATGAAAGGGTTAAGGGTGATATGGCCCCCAAGGACCATATGGACCTCAGCTGAGAACCACAGGTATATGTTTTCCTGTTTTCCCTGCAAAAAACAAAAACGAAAAGAAAAAGACTGGCTCAAATTTTTTTTTATCCCTCTTCATCTTTTCAAGTTTACATTGTCCCTAAAGCAAAAAAAAAAAAAAAAAGGATCAAATTTTCCTACCCTTAAATCACTTGAAAACTGTCCCGGTAAGTCACCCATCAAACCATCTTTAGATTTTTTCCCCCTACGAAACAAAAAAAAAAAAGAGAAGAATAAAAAAAAATGAAAGCAAAAGTTGGCCTCTTGCCTAATACAAAAAAAAAAACTATTTTTATGTATTTTACAATTATGCTATGGGTTCATTACGTCTGCCTGATTAACATCTCACACCTCACACATCCTAGCATTCTTGTCCTTCAGAGAGAAAAAAAAAAGAGAACAGCTACCTCAACATCTGTCCTACTTACCTACCTACCTACCTACAGGTGTATCTACCTATGTAATTATCCTCATTGCAGCTTTTTTTGGTTTTTTTTTGCTGAAAAAAATCTGCTTCAGCTGGTCTATTGGTCTGTATTTGTAGCAAAACACTAGTGACTACTAAACATATAACAAATACAGCGGTACTACTTGCAACTGTTGAACTGCAAGCCTTGAAGTAGTCGCTTGGCCTAATAGAAACAGCAGTCAAATCTCCCTCAAACGACACGCTACAGTCTTATATATATATGTACATGCGTATGTATGAGCCAAACCTATAATCACAGGCATTCCAGCCATGACCATTCAGTCTATTTTGAGAATTATGTCTTGGATCACAGGCATTCCAGCCATGACCATTCAGTCTATTTTGAGAATTATGTCTGGATCACATTATTCAATAGCTTTTCAGGATGTGATGTGAGGAAGATCTGGCTGTTATTTCTACCATGTATGTATGAGCCAAACCTATAATCACAGGCATTCCAGCCATGACCATTCAGTCTATTTTGAGAATTATATCTCGGACCACATTATTCAATAGCTTTCAGGTGATGTGATGTGAGGAAGATCTGGCTGTTATTTCTACCATGTATGTACATGTGTATGTATGAGCCAAACTATAATCACAGGCATTCCAGCCATGACCATTCAGTCTATTTTGAGAATTATTCTCGGACCACATTATTCATAGCTTTTTCAGGATGTGATGTGAGGAAGATCTGGCTGTATTTCTTCTACCATGTATGTACATGTGTACGTATGAGCCAAATCTATAATCACAGGCATTCCAGCCATGACCATTCAGTCTATTTTGAGAATTATATCTCGGACCACATTATTCAATAGCTTTTCAGGATGTGATGTGAGGAAGATCTGGCTGTTATTTCTACCATGTATGTACATGTGTACGTATGAGCCAAATCTATAATCACAGGCATTCCAGCCATGACCATTCAGTCTATTTTGAGAATTATATCTCGGACCACATTATTCAATAGCTTTTCAGGATGTGATGTGAGGAAGATCTGGCTGTTATTTCTACCATGTATGTACATGTGTACGTATGAGCCAAATCTATAATCACAGGCATTCCAGCCATGACCATTCAGTCTATTTTGAGAATTATATCTCAGACCACATTATTCAATAGCTTTTCAGGATGTGATGTGAGGAAGATTCTGGCTGTTTATTTCTACCATGTATGTACCTTGTGTACGTATGAGCCAAATCTATAATCACAGGCATTCCAGCCATGACCATTCAGTCTATTTTGAGAATTATGTCTTGTACCACATTATTCAATAGCTTTTCAGGATGTTGATGTGAGGAAGATATCTGGCTGTTATTTCTACCATGTATGTACATGTGTATGTATGAGCCAAACCTATAATCACAGGCATTCCAGCCATGACCATTCAGTCTATTTTGAGAATTATATCTCGGACCACATTATTCAATAGCTTTTCAGGATGTGTGT
The DNA here is from genome assembly GCF_006345805.1 of Octopus sinensis. NCBI lineage: Eukaryota > Metazoa > Mollusca > Cephalopoda > Octopoda > Octopodidae > Octopus > Octopus sinensis. The sequence goes on from NC_043026.1 coordinate 3,996,259, forward strand.
ATGAGGAAGATCTGGCTGTTATTTCTACCATGTATGTACATGTGTATGTATGAGCCAAACCTATAATCACAGGCATTCCAGCCATGACCATTCAGTCTATTTTGAGAATTATGTCTCGGACCACATTATTCAATAGCTTTTCAGGATGTGATGTGAGGAAGATCTGGCTGTTATTTCTACCATGTATGTACATGTGTATGTATGAGCCAAACCTATAATCACAGGCATTCCAACCATGACCATTCAGTCTATTTTGAGAATTATGTCTTGGATGACATTATTCAATAGCTTTTCAGGATGTGATGTGAGGAAGATCTGGCTGTTATTTCTACCAGGTCTAGTTACCATGTAGGGCCCCTCCCACCTCATTAGTTCATGCAGACATATAAACATACCAGAATGGTAAGGAGTGATTTGAAGGAGATTTGGCTGCTATTTCCACTAAGTCTAACTACATGATAGCTAGAGCTAGTAGAAATAGCAGCTAAATTTCCCTCGAATCTCACCATGCTGTCACATGTATGTATATATACATGCATGAGCCAAGGGGGACCTCTACATGATAGCTAGAGCTGGTAGAAATAGCAGCTAAATTTCCCTCAAATCTCACCATACTATCTTATGTGTGTATATATACATGCATGAGCGAACAAGATGTCCACATGGTAGCTAAACCTGATAGAAACAGCAGCCAAATCTCCCTCAAATTACACCATACTATCTTATGTGTGCATATATATGCATGCATGAGCAAACAAGATGTCCACATGGTAGCTAAACCTGGTAGAAACAGCAGCCAAATCTACCTCAAATTACACTATACAGCTTTTATATGCATGTATGCATGAACTACCAATAGCAGCCAAATATTCCTTAAATTATATTCTACTGTCTTATATATGTAAATATATATAGGTTAATGAGCAAGACCTCTATGTGGTAGTTGGAGCAGTTAGAAATATCAGCCTAGCTTCCCCAAAACCACACCCAGCTGTCTTATGTATGTATGTCTAGTCAACAAGGGAGAACTCTACATGATAGCTAGACCTGAAAGAAATAGCAGCCAAATCTCCCTTAACACATACCATACTGTCTTATGTATATATAATAATAATAATAATAATTGTGTACAGTGCTCAGGTGCACTACAACTCATCTAAAGTGTATATATAATCAGGTGTAGTTTCGGCGGATTTCGGAAAGCATGAGGGCCTTAAAGGATGCAGTGTCATGGCAGTCAACAACTGACGCAGGCAGTTTGTTCCATGCTTCAGCAACTCTGAGCGTGAAAAAATGTTTCCGAAAGTTATGGGAGCTGTGTTGTTTTCTGACTTTGTAGGCATGTCCACGTGTGTTAGACACATGGAGATCAAAAAGGTGTTCAGTGTTGTTGTTGGTGAGGTGGTTGATATGTATATATCGTAGAGACGATGAGCGATGGCTAGAAGGATATTGAGTTTAACTTCATAACCAGCTGATCTAGCAAGAGGGGCCTCATATCAGTGATGACGTCGAGAGGTGGGCCCCGAAACAGCGAGCGTTTTCTCCTGATGACCCCATACACTTGCTGGCTTCCAGTATACGGAGCTTTTGACTGGTAACACTTGCATGTGCAAGTTGTTTTTGCAAGACATCTAAATATGCATGTTTGAGCCAACAAGGTAAATCTCTATATGGTAGACAGACCTGCTAAAAATAGCTGCCAAATTTCCTCCAAATCATACCCTATTGATATATATATATGTATGTATGAGCCAACAGGGGAGACTTCTAAACAGTAGCTAGAGCAGGTAGAAATAGCAACCAAATCGCCCTTAAATCACATCATACTGTCTTATGTACATATTTTATATGAGCAAATAGGCGCAGGAGTGGCTGTGTGGTAAGTAGCTTGCTTACCAACCACATGGTTCCGGGTTCAGTACCACTGCGTGGCATCTTGGGCAAGTGTCTTCTGCTATAGCCCCGGACCAACCAATGCCTTGTGAGTGGATTTGGTAGACGGAAACTAAAAGAAGCCTGTCGTATATATGTATATATATATATATATATATATATATATATATATATATATATATATATATATATATATATATATAATATATATATATATGTATGTGTGTCTGTGTTTGTCTCCCTAGCATTGCTTGGCAACCGATGCTGATGTGTTTACGTCCCCGTCACTTAGCGGTTCGGCAAAAGAGACTGATAGAATAAGTACTGGGATTACAAAGAATAAGTCCCGGGGTCGATTTGCTCGACTAAACGCAGTGCTCCAGCATGGCTGCAGTCAAATGACTGAAACAAGTAAAAGAGTAAAGAGAGAGTAAAGAGTAAATAAGGGTGGCCACAACATGATCTACACCTGATAAAAAAAAAACAACCAAATCTCCCTCAAATCAGGCCCTATTATCCTATGTATGTAGGTATATATGAGCCAACAAGAGGGACTTTTCCACGATAGTTAGACTTAGTGGAAATAGCAGCCAAATCTCCTTCAAATCACTCATTACCATTCTTGTATGTTTATATGTATGCATGACCCATTGAGGTGGGAGGGGCCCTACATGGTAACTAGACCTGGTAGAAATAACAGCCAGATCTTCCTCCAATTACATCCTGAAAAGCTATTGAATAATGAGCCAATAAGAGAAACTTTTCCATGGTAGTTAGAATTAGTGGAAATAGCAGCCAAATCTCCTTCAAATCACTCATTACCATTCTTGTATGTTTATATGTATGCATGAACCAATGAAGTAGGAGGGGCCCTACATGGTAACTAGACCTGGTAGAAATAACAGCCAGATCTTCCTCAAATTACATCCTGAAAAGCTATTGAATAATGTGGTACAAGACATAATTCTCAAAACAGACTGAACTATCAGCATAGCCCGGCGTTGCCCGGATATGTAAGAGCCCCTAGTAGGCAACGACTAATCCCAATCTAATCCTTTCCCTCTAGGGAACGAAGGCGCATGTGTAGGTTGCAATGTCTTCTCTTCACTCCCAAATAACTATCAAACAGCTATCGATAATTCAACCCAACCAATTCCTACCAGGAAGAAATTACATTCGAGACTTTACCCCCAACACCGCCACTTCTGCTAATAGCTGCTGCAGCCGCAAGTTATTCGAATACTTTTTTTGTTTACACTTTCTTTATAACTACCACCCCAAACGTTTTACCTTAAATTTTTGACGTACCCTAAGGGTCCTCGGACGCTACCTGCAAACTCTTGGTTTATTATAAACCGCTTTTGTCGTGTGCACCAACAAAACCTTTTCCATTCGTTTGTTCAGTTTGGTCACTTTTGACTTTTTCGTTGTTGTCACCCACATTGCTGCCCGCTTTTTGCCGTTTTTGTACATTTTTATACATTTTGGGATACTTACCCCACGTGTTCTGAGAGTTAAAAAGGTCGAGTTGTGTCCCCTAGACAGTCTGTAGAAAATGTGTTGCATATAAAAAGCTTAGATTCTCGACCCCATGTCGAATTTATCGATTTGTTTTCAGAACTGGGGGAACTTTTCAAAATTTTCGCTGCGTTAGTTTTGAATTATGACATTGGGCTACATGTGTGTCAAGTTTCATCAGAATCGGTTGAAAGCCGTGGTCAAGGTGAGGGTACAACCTGACAGACACACAGACACACAGACAGACAAACTGCCGTTTATATATAGAGAGATGGTCATGGCTGGAATGCCTGTGATTATAGATTTGGCTCATACATACACATGTACATACATGGTAGAAATAACAGCCAGATCTTCCTCAGGGAAATTTAACTGCTATTTCTACCAGCTCTAGCTATCATGCAGTTAGACTTAGTGGAAATAGCAGCCAAATCTCCTTCAAATCACTCCTTACCATTCTGGTATGTTTATATGTCTGCATGAACTAATGAGGTGGGAGGGGACCTACATGGTAACTAGACCTGGTAGAAATAACAGCCAGATCTTCCTCACATCACATCCCGAAAAGCTATTGAATAATGTGGTACAAGACATAATTCTCAAAATAGACTGAATGGTCATGGCTGGAATGCCTGTGATTATAGGTTTGGCTCATACATACACAGGTACATACATGGTAGAAATAACAGCCAGATCTTCCTAACATCACATCCTGAAAAGCTATTGAATAATGTGGTCCAAGACATAATTCTCAAAATAGACTGAATGGTCATGGCTGGAATGCCTGTGATTATAGGTTTGGCTCATACATACACATGTACATACATGGTAGAAATAACAGCCAGATCTTCCTCACATCACATCCTGAAAAGCTATTGAATAATGTGGTCCGAGACATAACTCTCAAAATAGACTGAATGGTCATGGCTGGAATGCCTGTGATTATAGGTTTGGCTCATACATACACATGTACATACATGGTAGAAATAACAGCCAGATCTTCCTCACATCACATCCTGAAAAGCTATTGAATAATGTGGTACAAGACATAATTCTCAAAATAGACTGAATGGTCATGGCTGGAATGCCTGTGATTATAGGTTTGGCTCATACATACACAGGTACATACATGGTAGAAATAACAGCCAGATCTTCCTCACATCACATCCTGAAAAGCTATTGAATAATGTGGTCCGTGATATAATTCTCAAAATAGACTGAATGGTCATGGCTGGAATGCCTGTGATTATAGGTTTGGCTCATACATACACAGGTACATACATGGTAGAAATAACAGCCAGATCTTCCTCACATCACATCCTGAAAAGCTATTGAATAATGTGGTCCGAGACATAATTCTCAAAATAGACTGAATGGTCATGGCTGGAATGCCTGTGATTATAGGTTTGGCTCATACATACACATGTACATACATGGTAGAAATAACAGCCAGATCTTCCTCACATCACATCCTGAAAAGCTATTGAATAATGTGGTCCGAGACATAATTCTCAAAATAGACTGAATGGTCATGGCTGGAATGCCTGTGATTATAGGCCTGTCTGCTCAGTCAGAGCCCAATGATCAAGGCTAACAAAACAACACAAATAAAATGCTAAATATAAATTTCCCCCCCAAAAAAAGGGAAAATGAAAAAACAAAAGGATATTTAACAAAACAAAAAAAAAAAAAGGGGACAATAAAAAGGAATATTATGCATCATCCAGCTCCCTTTCTCTACCCCAAACAACAAGTGAACCCCCCCCCCGAAAAGGGAACTTTAAGCCATTGTCTCACTTGGCTCCCTAACCCTCACAATCATACAAACACACACAAACACACACAAACACACACACACACACGCACCTACACGCACACATTCATACAAATACAGACACTTACACATTCATGCAAACATACAAACGCACATACACACACGTACACCGACACCTATACAAACACGCACGCACAAAAACGAACAATACATACAACCACACATACACACCGATATATATATATATATACATATATATATATGTACATATAAATACACATACCTCCATATACAAACACATACACACTATGCAAACACCCACATACACATACACACATATACAAACACATACATGTACCCACATATACAAACACACACCCACATATACACACACATACACATAGCCACATATACAAACACATACATATACCTACATATACACACACATACACATAGCCACCTATACAAACACACATATGCACATACCCACATATACACACACATACACATACCCACATATACCCACATATACAAACACATACATATATCCACATACACAAACACACACATATCCACACATATACAAACACACACACATACCCACATATACACACACATACATATACACACACACCCACATATACGCACACATATACGCAAACATATACACACATACCCACATATACACACACATATATACACACACATACATACCCACATATACACACACACACACACACACATATATATATATATATATACACCTAAATATACACATACCCACATACAAACACACACACACACACACACACATACACGCCCACATACATACCAAGGACAATGAGGAAATAGCTATACCTTGACTCAAAACAAAACAAAAAAAAATACCACCAAAAATCACACAACCCCCACCACGACCACCACCACCAAAAAAATAAAGAAAACCATGACCATTGCTAAATGCTAACCACACTGTTTTCTTCTCGTTTGGCCCTTTGCCAGTCTGTAATTATGACTCCTGGACGACAACTTGGTGACCTCTGAAATGGTTATTTATATTATTGATGAACAGCTAACGAGATTTAAAATATTTACCTCTGACAACAACGTCAACAGGATAAGCATAGGCATGGCTGTGTGGTAAGATGTTCGCTTCCCAACTACATAGTTCCCCGGTTCAATCCTACTGCACGGCACACCGAAGGAAAAGTGTTTTCTGCTACATCTCCGCACCAACCAAAAATTTTGTGATTGGATTTGATAGACAAAAAGCCTGTTGTATATTTTGTTTATTTCTTTCGTTGAATCTTCTGTTTGTTAGACTGCGGCCATGCTGGGGCACCGCCTTGAAGAATTTTTAGTTGAATAAAATGGTCCCAGTATAGAGTTTTTTGTTAAAGTCTGGTACTTATTCTGTCGGTTCTTTTTTGCTTTTGTTGTACCTTTTGTTTGTTAGACTGTGGCCATGCTGGAGCAGCACGTTTAGTCAAGCAAATCGACCCCGGGACATATTCTTTGTAAGCCCAGTACTTATTCTATCGGTCTCTTTTGCCAAACTGCTAAGTGATGGGGACGTAGACACACCAGCATCGGTTGTCAAGCAATGCTAGGGCGACAAACACAGACACACAAACATATATATATATATATATATTTCCCCCCATTCGCCTTCTAGAATAATTATTAATTACACCAAGTAATTACACCAAATTAATTAATTTATTCCAAATTAATTAATTTCACCCTATATTGTTACTGATATATATATATATACATATATACGACAAGCTTCTTTCAGTTTCTGTCTACTAAATCCACTCACAAGGCATTGGTCAGCCCAGGGCTATAGCAAAAGACACTTGCCCAAGATGCCACGCAGTGGGACTGAACCCGGAACCATGTGGTTGGTTAGCAAGCTACTTACCACACAGCCACTCCAGCGCCTATGTAAAATATTTTTGACCTGGGTTTGCACCTCCTAAACAAACTTCATTCCCACACTTAAGCGCATTAGTCCTGTTGGGTCAGCTGAATAACACAAGATTCTCACGGAAAGAACATCTTTGACTAATAGACCTACTGGATCTACAGGACAAACAACAATAATAGTTAAGTTAAGTTAATTTTTTGGCTCAAAAAGCAAAAAAGCAAGGCCATGTAGGGGGACATGGAGTTACGTACAGGGTGGTGTTCATGCAAAGAGTTCAGGCCATTTCTGGTCAAGAGAGACTTTGAACCAAGCGGTCGTCAGCATCTTCACTATCTCGTCCAGCAGTTTATTCCACGGATCCGCAACCCGGACAGAGAAAGCCCCTCTCCTTCGATTGAGATGAAATCGTCGCAGATAGAGCTTTTTGGAGTGACCCCGCAGCCGACGCTCTGGAGCAGGAGTGAAGAACAGCTCTTTCAAGAGGTTACACTTTCCGCTTATGATGTTGGAGTTATGTACAGGGAGGGTGTTCATGCAAAGAGTTCAGGCCATTTCTGGTCAAGAGAGACTTTGAACCGAGCGGTCGTCAGCATCTTCACTATCTCGTCCAGCAGTTTATTCCACGGATCAGTTTTTACATGCCAACAGCACAGGTGCATTTATGCAGCACTGGCATGGGTGCATTTGATGCGACACCAGCACTTATAAAGGACATGCCTATATATTGGGTCATCCTATAAATAATGCGTTTTTTTCAAAATTAAGATAAACAAAGTTCTTTTCCAATCTAAAATATACTCTCCTTCACTTTCTACAATGCTCTTCCATCTATATGGTAGACTTGCAATGTCCCGCTTCCAAAATTCACTTGTCCATGGGTTGGACGGTTTGACAGGAAAAGGCGGCGAGCTGGCAAAAACGTTAGCACGCCAGGCAAAATGCTTAGCGGTATTTCGTCTGTCGCTACGTTCTCAGTTCAAATTCCGCCGAGGTCGACTTTGCCTTTCATCCTTTCGGGGTCGATAAATTAAGTACCAGTTACGCACTGGGGTCGATATAATCGACTAAATCCGTTTGTCTGTCCTTGTTTGTCCTCTCTGTGTTTAGCCCCTTGTGGGTAGTAAAGAAATAGGTATTTCGTCTGCCGCTACGTTCCGAGTTCAAATTCCACCGAGGTCGACTTTGCCTTTCATCCTTTCGGGGGTCGATAAATTAAGTACCAGTTACGCACTGGGGTCGATATAATCGACTAAATCCGTTTGTCTGTCCTTGTTTGTCCTCTCTGTGTTTAGCCCCTTGTGAGTAGTAAAGAAATAGGTTTGACAGGAACTAGCCAGACAGAAGACTGCATCAGATTTCTGTCCCTGTTTTGGCATGGCTTTTAACGACTGGATGCCCTTCCTAACACAAACCACCCTACAAAGTGGACAATTATGTAAATTTCAGCAAGGAAACCTAAAAGCTAGCCATCTTGAATAGAGCCCGTCTGTCTTGCATATATCAAGCTTACACCACTGTCGAGTTAATGACATTGTTTAATCACTATCACCATAGGAGATGCAGTGAACCCCTGAAAGAGATAGATATAGAAGGGTTGGGGGGGGGGGAGACAAGGACAATATTTATGAGTGGAGAAACTTTTGTAAGCTTTTGACAAGTTATAGACGTATCAGTGATTGTGGAAGTGTTTATATTATTTAAGTCATTTACACTCATTAGTTCTATGGTAATTAGTGCTGACAGTGATTGCATAGTTCTGTTGATCGGGGTGAGGGCAACAAGGGGAGGAAGGGGAGTTAAATAAAGGACAAGAAACATACATAATGGAAAAGTTAAAGTGTATATATATATATATATACACACATATATATATATATATTATATATATATATACAGGAGTGGCTGTGTATAGGCGCAGAAGCGGCTGTGTGGTAAGTAGCTTGTTTACCAACCACATGGTTCCGGGTTCAGTCCCACTGTGTGGCACCTTGGGCAAGTGTCTTCTACTATTGCCTCGGGCCGACCAATGCCTTGTGAGTGGATTTGGTAGACGGAAACTAAAAGAAGGCCTTCGTGTGTGTGTATATATATATATATATATATATATATATATATATATATATGCGCGTGTGTTTGTGTGTCTGTGTTTGTCCCCCTAGCATTGCTTGGCAACCGATGCTGGTGTGTTTACGTCCCCGTTACTTAGTGGTTCGGCAAAAGAGACCGATAGAATAAGTACTGGGCTTACAAATGAATAAGTCCCGGGGTCGAGTTGCTCGATTAAAGGCAGTGCTCCAGCATGGCCGCAGTCAAATGACTGAAACAAGTAAAAGAGTAAAAGAGTAAAGAGTATATACATACGTACAAATGTGTGCGTAGTGGGGGTGGCGAAACACTAATAATAGAATGGAGCTATTTCATTTAATGCTTGATTTTACGTTGGACTATAATAAAAAAAAAATTGACACTAAACTGGAGGATTACAAAATACTTTCTGTAGAGCACATTTTTCATATCTATTATTGTGTTACAAGAATAATAAATATGTTAGTGTCCTTGAAGTTTCAGGCTGCTGCTGTAACTTCATCATCATCATCATCATCGTTTAACGTCCATTTTCCATGCTAGCATGGGTTGGACGGTTCAACTGGGGTCTGGGAAGCCAGGAGGTTGCACCAGGCTCCAGTCTGATCTGGCAGTGTTTCTACAGCCGGATGCCCTTTCTAACGCCAACCACTCCGCGAGTGTAGTGGGTGCTTTTTACGTGCCACCGGCACAGGGGCCAGATGGGGCTGGCAAATGGCCACGATCGGATGGTGCTTTTTACGTGCCACCAGCACAGGGGCCAGCTGAGGCTGGCAAATGGCCACGATCGGATGGTGCTTTTTACGTGCCACCAGCACAGGGGCCAGCTGAGGCTGGCAAATGGCCACGATCGGATGGTGCTTTTTACGTGCCACCAGCACAGGGGCCAGCTGAGGCTGGCAAATGGCCACGATCGGATGGTGCTTTTTACGTGCCACCAGCACAGGGGCCAGCTGAGGCTGGCAAATGGCCACGATCGGATGGTGCTTTTTACGTGCCACCGGCACAGGGGCCAGATGGGGCTGGCAAACGGCCACGATCGGATGGTGCTTTTACGTGTAACCGACATGGGTACCTACAATTTCCATTTGATTTTCAATTTGATGTTGGTGTTAACGTACCTGACTCAATATGTCTCAAAAACAGCGGGTCACTCTACAATCCAAGATTAGCACAGCAGGCCATCCTGCGAGCCATGGAGCCTTATATATTGCGAGCCATATATATATATATATATATATATAATATATATATATATATATACGGGAAGGTTTACGAAAATAACAAAAGACGAAGGCAGGTGGAGTACAAACAACAAATGTATTAGTATGGCGCTCAGGAATAGAAATAGAAAAAGTCTTTTACGTTTCGAGCCTATGCTCTTCGACAGAAAGATACACAGAAAAGAAACAAGGAGAGAAAAAAATGCGTGTAGGAGCTAACGCTCCATCATGGCGTTCTGACTTCAGTCAGAGGTCAGAGGTCAGACATTAGACGCTAGAGGGATAGTAGGGGAGATAACAGGGTCAAGTGACTTCGCCCCAACACGAAAGTGCATGTGTGTATAAGAGAGTATATATATTTATATATATATATATATTATATATATATATATTATATATATATAGGTTATACAAGGTAATGGTATCACTGAGACCCAAAGGTGTCAGGTAATGCTGAATAAGTGCTATAGACAGACCATAGTTAAATTCCAGGTTTGGTGATTTTGCGAATAAGGGGTTCAACGTTGGTTCTATGTCAGCGTGTGTATATAAGAATTTTTTGCATAATGAGATAAAAAAACCAAGGCTGTGTAGATATTAGAACATTTATAGATAGAAGGGTCTTACAGCTGTTTCGAGGATATTTATTAACTATATCCCTTCATCGGAGACAATGTGAGAGGATGGTTAAGTAATAGTTAATTTAGATGGGATACAAAATAGAGAGTGAGGTAGAGGAATGAAAATAGATGTGAGATATGTAGGGATATTGAAGTTGTAGATCCATTTTTTAGGCAGAATGGTATAAATGTAAGATTCCAATACCTTATGAGAAAAATCCAACAATATTTTAAATTGTTCATTCCAAATATTATACGTGGAATGAATAATAACCGCCCAAAACACCAATCGGTGTTTTGAGCGATTATAGTACCTTTCAGCATGTATGTATACAAATGTGCTGTAACTATATAGCATTAGAGCATTTTAGCTCTTATTTCTAGCAATATCAGTATTTGAATACCCTCAGTGACAATTAGGGTTTCCTTTCATGGTAACAAATTGCACATGACTGTTTATATATATATATAATATATATATATATATATATAATATATATATATATATATATATATTATATATAATATATATATATATATATATATATATATATGTATGTGTGTGTGTGTGTGTGAAGGCGCGTGGCTCAGTGGTTAGAGCGTCGAGCTTACGATCATGAGGTTGTGAGCTCGAATCCCGGACCGGGCTGCGTGTTGTGTTCTTGAGCAAGACACTTTATTTCACGTTGCTCCAGTTCACTCAGCTGTAGAAATGAGTTGCGACGTCACAAGTGCCAAGCTGTATCGGCCCCTTTGCCTTTCCTTTGGATAACACTGGTGGCATGGAGAGGGGAGGCCGGTACGCATGGGTGACTGCTGGTCTTCCTTAAAAAACAACCTTGCCCAGACCTGTGCCTCAGAGGGTAACTCTCTAGGTGCAAGCCCATGGGCAGTGTCTGACCGAGGGGGGTCACAATATATATATATGTGTATATATATATACACACACACACAAATA
>NC_043026.1:4013262-4016827 GCF_006345805.1 Octopus sinensis
AAGAACGCAACATGTGGTGACGTGTTGACATGTGATATTGGAGAGGGCTCACCCTTTAGCCCATGCAAGCACAAAAATGGGATCTTTTCCTTTTGAACGGCAGTTTTTCAACACAATTTCAGTTAACTAACAACTCTTAAACTTCGTATACTGGATAGATGTGTTATAAAACATCATTTTCTCTGGTTTTATTGAGAAAATTCTATAGTTTGTAAGATGTTTCGTCTGAAAATCCGAGCATTTCGGCAATTTTAACCAACGATTACCTCCATTCAGCTAAAATCATTTGCTGCGTCTAAAACTGAGACAACATCCTGTGTGAAGATAGGGATCTATTCCTTGAACGGCAGGTTTCAACACAATTTCTAGTAACTAAACACTTTTAAACTTCGTATTACTGGTAGAATGTGTTTATAAAACATCATTTTCTCTTGGTTTTATTGAGAAAATCTATAGTTGTAAGATATTTCGTCTGAAAATCCGAGCATTCGGCAATTTTAACCAATCGATTACCTCCATTCAGCTAAAATCATTTGCTGCGTCTAAAACTGAGACAACATCCTGTGTGAAGATAGGGATCTATTCCTTTTGAACGGCAGTTTTCAACACAATTTTTAGTTAACTAAACACTCTTAAACTTCGTATACTGGTAGAATGTGTTTATAAAACATCATTTTCTCTTGGTTTTATTGAGAAAATTCTATAGTTTGTAAGATATTTCGTCTGAAAATCCGAGCATTTCGGCAATTTTAACCAATCGATTACCTCCATTCAGCTAAAATCATTTGCTGCGTCTAAAACTGAGACAACATCCTGTGTGAAGATACGGATCTATTCCTTTTGAACGGCAGGTTTCAACACAATTTCTAGTTAACTAAACACTTTTAAACTTCGTATACTGGTAGAATGTGTTTATAAAACATCATTTTCTCTTGGTTTTATTGAGAAAATTCTATAGTTTGTAAGATATTTCGTCTGAAAATCCGAGCATTTCGGCAATTTTAACCAATCGATTACCTCCATTCAGCTAAAATCATTTGCTGCGTCTAAAACTGAGACAACATCCTGTAACTAACCCTAAACCTCCCCCCTAACCCTAACCCTAAATTTTTTTTTCTTAATTGTTAAATTAATTTAATGCCATTGCTTTAGTTTTTTTTACACCGTAACAATTAAGAAAAAAAAAATTTAGGGTTAGGGTTAGGGGGGAGGTTTAGGGTTAGTTACAGGATGTTGTCTCAGTTTTAGACGCAGCAAATGATTTTAGTTCAAAAGAGAGCATTGGATTGGTTAGAATTCGAAAAATTAAACTACGTTAAACAAATAAATTACAATTCTCTCAAGAAAGCCAAGAGAAAAAAATGTTTTATTTTGTCATATTCTACCAGTATAGGAAGTTTTAAAGTGTTTAGTTAACTAGAAATTGTCTGCCGTTCAAAAGGAAAAGATCCCAAAAATGTAGCTGAGTAAGCATGGCTGTGTGGTTAAGAAATTTCCTTCTCAATCCCATGGTTTTGGGTTCAGTCCTATGGTGGCATCTTAGACAAGTGTTTTCTCCTATGGCCAACAGAATCAACCCCTTACCCAACAATTATTTTGAAAATAAATGTATTTTTTCAGACATATTTTTTTTTGTTTTATTTTTACTTGTTTTGAATGGTGATTTCGAGGTATATTTCAAACCTTATTTATTATGAATTTTAATTCAATAATATTGATTTTAAATTACCGCTTTGGGCAGAAACGAGTTAACCCGTTTTTTTTTAAAATCATATTACTTTTACAAAAAAATCAGTATTTTATTTGGTTATCGACATGGTGGGGTTATAATATAAAGGTATAAAAAAAAACAACGTAAAACAAAGTGAATACTTCTATTCATAAAAGGTGCCTTCCAACCCTTCGACTGTCTCCAGGTGACTAAATCATACTCGGTCTTCAATGCCTTACTCAAGCGAAAGGTGGCAGAAATCGTCACTGCCAGACGTATAAAGTGAGCGAATATACTCGTATATGTCAAAAAAGAGTTTATAATAGACGAAGGAACTCGTTTGCTGTCGATTTTGGCGAGTCTATCTTTTGACGAGTTAACTCCCCAGAGATAGAAAAAAACCATTTCGGTCAAAACGCATATATTCGTTTCTGCCGGGTAAGGGGTTAAGTACTAGGCTTACAAAGAATAAGTCCTGGTGTTGATTTTTTCAACTAAAAACCCTTTAACACAATGCTCCAGCATGGCTGCAGTCAAATGACTGAAACAAGTAAAAGAATAGAAGAATAATGAGTTCAAACTTTGCCAAGGTCAACTTTGCCTTCCTCCTGGGGTAGATAAAAGGCAAAAGCATCAATAGAGGGCAATGAATTGACAGAACTGTAAGAAGGTCAGACTGGATGCTTTGAAGTATTTGTTCCTGCTTTATGATCTGGTTTCAAATTACAAAGGTCAAATGTCAAGGTTAACTTTGCTATTTGACTCTTGCAAGATCAGAGGAGTAAAACACCAGACAAAGTACCGGCTTCTATATCATTGATGCGAAATACTTCAAAGACAGCGACTGCAGTTGAAAGAGATTCTACACAGACTCTGTCTGTCTGTCTGTCTGTGTGTGTGTGTGTGGTGTGTGTGTGTAAGAAACTTGCTTCCCAACCACATGTATCTGGGTTCAGTCCCACTGTATGGCACCTTCGGCAAGTGTCTTCTACTGTAGCCTCAGGACGACCAAAGTCATGTGAGTGATTTCATCATCATCATCATCATCATCATCATCGTTTAGCGTCCGCTTTCCATGCTAGCATGGGTTGGACGGTTCAACTGGAGTCTGGGAAGCCAGGGGCTGCACCAGGCCCAGTCTGATCTAGCAGTGTTTCTACATCTGGATGCCCTTCCTAACGCCAACCACTCCGCGAGTGTAGTGGGTGCTTTTTACGTGCCACCTGCACAGGTGCCAGGGGAGGCTGGATTTGGTAGACGGAAACTGAAAGAAGCCCGTCGTATATACGTATGTATACTGGACATAAGTTTCATAAACTACAAAATATAAATATCCACACTGCAACACTTGAAACGTATCTGTTATAAACTCTTTATCTCGATTTGAATGTACGTGAAGGTATTTAGAATGGCCAAACTTATTTCTGCAAATGTGCTAAGAACTGATGTTGATCAGAGTTCAATCAATAAGCATAGGAGTGAAGTAAATGCAGTAAAAATAGGGGGATCAGTGGGGCCCCCTTTAAGTGGCCCTTCAGAAATTGAACCTCCTTACGATACTCCCTGGGAGTTCGTGGTATGAAATTCATCATCATTGCTCCAATTTGGTCACCATTGCCATGTATTTAGTTTCAAATGCAGTAAAAATAGGGGGTCAGACCTTCCAGTCCTCATCAGGTGTCTTGTGAAAATTTCGAAGTTATTTTTCGATATTATTATTATTATTATTATTATTATTATTATTATTATTATTATTATTATTATTATTATTATTATTATTCAGTCTGGAATCAAACAATCGGAATCTTGGGGTTAGTTCAATTCCAGTCTTGACCTGAATACTACGACTACTCT
>NC_043026.1:4021927-4029427 GCF_006345805.1 Octopus sinensis
CTTGAAACGGGCGTATAAATAAAGAATATATATATATAGGCGCAGGAGTGGCTGTGTGGTAAGTAGCTTGCTTACCAACCACATGGTTCCGGGTTCAGTCCCACTGCATGGCACCTTGGGCAACTGTCTTCTACTATAGCCTCGGACCGACCAAAGCCTTGTGAGTAGATTTGGTAGACGGAAACTGAAAGAAGCCCATCATAGATATATATATATATATATATATATATTATTGAAGTAGATAAATGAATTATCTTATTACGGATAATTCAAATGATAACCAATACCTGGGTAGCAAAAATCACAACAGAAAAAGCACGGTTGAAGTTACGACCATTTTAGGCACTATATATATATATATATATATATATATATATGTATATATGTATATATATATGTGCGTGTGTGTTTGTCCCCCTACCATTGCTTGACAACTGATGCTGGTGTGTTTATGTCCCCGTTACATAGCGGTTCGGCAAAAGAGACCGATAGAATAAGCACTGGGCCTACAAAGAATAAGTCCTGGGGTCGATTTGCTTGACTAAAGGTGGTGCTCCAGCATGGCCACAGTCAAATGACTGAAACAAGTAAAAGGGAGATATATATGTGATCGTGTGTGTACCGTTGGCGATTTATTTTCCTCCGTCTTCCCTTCTCTGAATCTTTCCTTTTCCTATGTTTCTGACGAAGAGCTCCGCTCGAAACGTAAAACCCTCCTTCTTCCCTTCCTTCCTGAGAGTCCAATAATACTATATTTGTTCCACATCCTCGCATTGTTGTTGTTTTCTCTTGGTGTTTTCATGTCTGGATTAACTATATATATTATATATATAGTGTTACCGCTACTGTTTATAACTCGCTCTGAGATTTATCATTGTTTGATTTCACTTTTTCAATATCAGTGTCAATCGACATTGGAAAAAGTATATGTATTTGTGAAGGGAGCTGACTTCTCGTCGACAACCATGATTGTCACACGCTGATGAAAGGTAAACACCTTGAAACTCGGGTACGTGTGTATCATGAGTTGAAGACGGGGAGGATGACTCCCCTTCACAAATAATGAGAGGACACAGATAGTGTGTCTATAGCCAGCTGGAGGAGATATCTTCCTGGGGCTACAAACTACAGTAGCATCCACCTTTATGGGTTAGCCATATTCAAATGGCAAATATGCATCACGATGTGTTACCGCTACTGTTTATAACTCGATCTGAGATTTATCATTATATATATATATATATATATATAGATATATATATATCATATATATATATATATATACACACACACAGTTTGGTACTCTTTCTAGCTGGTCAAGAAATCATTGTAAAGGCTCTTTCATCAACAGGAGTGGCTGTGTGGTAAGTAGCTTGCTTACCAACATGGTTCCGGGTTCAGTCCCAACAACATGGTTCCGGGCAAGTGTCTTCTACTAAAGCCTTGTGAGTGGATTTGGTAAACGGAAACTGAAAGAAACCCGTTGTATACATGTATATGTATGTGTGTGTGTGTTTCCCACACATACACACACACAACATCGCTTGACATCTGATGCTGGTGTGTTTACATTCCTGTCACTTAGCGATTCGGCAAAAGAGACTGATAGAATAAGTACTAGGCTCACAAAGAATAAGTCCTGGGGTCGATTTGCTCGACTAAAGGCAGTGCTCCAGCATGGCCACAGTCAAATGACTGAAACAAGTAAAAGAGACCGATAGAATAAGTACTAGGCTTACAAAGAATAAGTCCTGGGGTCGATTTGCTCGACTAAAAGGCAGTGCTCCAGCATGGCCACAGTCAAATGACTGAAACAAGTAAAGAGACCGATAGATAAGTACTAGGCTCACAAAGAATAAGTCCTGGGGGCGATTTGCTACTCGACTAAAGGCGGTGCTCCAGCATGGCCGCAGTCAAATGACTGAAACGAGTAAAAGAGACCGATAGAATAAGTACTAGGCTTACAAAGAATAAGTCCTGGGGTCGATTTGCTCGAACTAAAGGCAAGTGCTTCCAGCATGGCCGCAGTGCAAATGACTGAAACAAGTAAAAGAGACCGATAGAATAAGTACTGGGCTCACAAAGAATAAGTCCTGGGGTCGATTTGCTCGACTAAAGGCGGTGCTCCAGGCATGGGCCACAGTCAAATGACTGGAACAAGTAAAAGAGACCGATAGAATAAGTACTGGGCTCAAAAGGATAAGTCCTGGGGTCGATTTGCTCGAACTAAAGGCAGTGCTCCAGCATGGCCGCAGTCAAATGACTGAAACAAGTAAAAGGGACCGATAGGATAAGTACTGGGCTCACAAAGAATAAGTCCTGGGGTCGATTTGCTCGACTAAAGGCGGTACTCCAGCATGGCCGCAGTCAAATGACTGAAACGAGTAAAAGAGTAAAAAAGACATTCCAGTTATGGCCATCCCACATGCCCTGTGCAATACACAAAACCCAAGTTATGCCACTGTACAATTAAGAGTGCGAAAATACATAATTAATTAAAATTACTTCATAGAGCAAAAATTAACGAGTAAACTCCTAAAAAGTAACCTAGTTCTATGATGCATACGAAATACGTTATTCTACATACATGTGTGTGTATGTGTGTGTGTGTGTGTGTGTGTTGTGTGTGTGTGTGTGTCTGGATTTGGTTGTCTGAGCTTGACGAACAAGCTTTGTTTAACGAGCTTAAAAAACACTATATTTGCACTGAGCCAAATCAAATTACTATTTAATTATAAAATAATGGTTTTGAATTTCAGAACAATGCCAGCAATTTCAGGCGATGTGGCTTAGTCGAGTTACATCAACTCCAGCAATCATAGATGATGATGACGATGATGATGATGATAATGATGATAATAATCCCTTAGAATTTGAACTCAGAACGTAGCGGTAGCACTGAGCAAATCAAATTACTATTAAATTATAAAGATAAATTATGAAGTAGGCGTAGGAGTGGCTGTGTGGTAAGTAGCTTGTTTACCAACCACATGGTTCCGGGTTCAGTCCTACTGCGTGGCACCTTGGGCAAGTGTCTTCTACTATAGCCTCGGGCCGACCAAAGACTTGTGAGTGGATTTGGTCGACGGAAACTGAAAAGAAGCCCGTCGTATATATGTATATATATATAGGCGTAGGAGTGGCTGTATGGTAAGTAGCTTGTTTACCAACCACATGGTTCCGGGTTCAGTACTACTGCGTGGCACCTTGGGCAAGTGTCTTCTACTATAGCCTCGGGCCGACCAAAGCCTTGTGAGTGGATTTAGTAGACGGAAACTGAAAGAAGCCCGTCATATATATGTATATAGGAGTGGCTGTGTGGTAAGTAGCTTGTTTACCAACCACATGGTTCTGGGTTCAGTCCTACTGCGTGGCATCTTGGGCAAGTGTCTTCTACTAAAGCCTCGGCCGACCAAAGCCTTGTGAGTGGATTTGGTAGACGGAAACTGAAAGAAGCCTGTCGTATATATGTATATATATATATATATATATATATATATGCGTGGGTGTGTTTGTGTGTCTGTGTTTTTCCCCCTAGCATTGCTTGACAACCGATGCTGGTGTGTTTACATCCCCGTTACTTAGCGGTTCGGCAAAAGAGACCAATAGAATAAGTACTGGGCTTACAAAAGAATAAGTCCCGGGGTCGAGTTGCTCGATTAAAAAAGGTGGTGCTCCAGCATGGCCGCAGTCAAATGACTGAAACAAGTAAAAGAGTAAAAGAGTAAAGAGTATAATTGTTCTGAATTTCAGAACAAAGCCAGCAATTTCGGGCGAGGTGGCTAAGTCGAATGACATCAACTCCAGCGATCATAGATGATGATGACGATGATGATGATGAGATGATAGTGATGATGATGATGATAATGATGATGATGATGATGATGATGATGATAATAATCCTTTAGAATTTGAACTCAGAACGTAGCGGTAGATGAAATACTGCTAAGCATTTCATTCAGCATTGCTAACGATTCTGCCAGCTCGCCACCTTAATAATAATAATAATAATAATAATAATAATAATAATAATATAAATCAAAAACAATACTTGTTGTCATAGGTGCCCTGGGAGTGATAGCAAAGGGGTTGATCGCTACCAGGGAAACCCCGAAATGGCAGAAATTCAAAAGATAGTGCTCATGTGACTGCTCATATCCTTCGCAAAATACTTTCTATGTAACCTCAAGTTTTAAAACAAACATAACTTGGTTTTTTTTTTAGCATTCACTAGTACACAACACTAAATACAAAACCAAATATATGGCACACTAGGCATAACAACAATACGAACTTCCAACCTGTT
Organism: Octopus sinensis; assembly: GCF_006345805.1. Classification (NCBI taxonomy): domain Eukaryota; kingdom Metazoa; phylum Mollusca; class Cephalopoda; order Octopoda; family Octopodidae; genus Octopus; species Octopus sinensis. The sequence continues at coordinate 4,026,234 of NC_043026.1, forward strand.
GCCTCTTGGGGTCTCTGGGTGAGACTTGGAGCCAACTTGTACAAATATAAAGCAAAAGTCAAACATAGAATAATAATAATAATAATAATAATAATAATAATAATATAATAATAATAATAATAATAATAATATCAAAAACAATACTTGTTGTCATAGGTGCCCTGGGAGTGATAGCAATAGGGGTTGATCGCTACCTAACTCAGATACCAGGAAACCCCGAAATGGCAGAAATTCAAAAGATAGTGCTCATGGGAATTGCTCATATCCTTCGCAAAATACTTTCTATGTAACCTCAAGTTTTAAAACAAACATAACTTTGGTTTTTTTTTAGGCATTCACTAGTACAACACTAAATACAAAACCAAATATATGGCACACTAGGCATAACAACAATACGAACTTCCAACCTGTTGCCTCTTGGGGTCTCTGGGTGAGACTTGGAGCCAACTTGTACAAATGTAAAGCAAAAGTCAAACATAGAATAATAATAATAATAATAATAATAATAATAATAATAATAATAATCATAATCCTTTCTACTATAGGCACAAGGTCTGGAATTTTGGGGGATGGAAGGGCCAGTCGATTTGATTGACCCCAGTATGCAACTGGTACTTATTTTATCAACACCGAAAGGACAGAAGGTAAAGTCAACCTCAGTAGAATTTGAACTCAGAACTCAGAACACAGCATTTCATCCAATAATAAAAATAATAATAATAATTATATATATTATGTATGTTTAAGGCACGGGCATGGCTGTGTGGTTAGGGAGCTTGCTTCCTAGCTACGTGGTTTCGGGTTCAGTTCCACTGCGTGGCACATTGGGCAGGTGTCTTCCACTATGGCCCCGAGTCGACCGAAGCTTTGTAATTGAATTCGGTAGGTGGAAGTTACTGGCGTGTGTGTATGTGTGCGTATAGCTGCTCAGTGCCTCTCCGAAAGAGAGAGAGGGTATGTACGTGTGTATGTATGTATGTATGTATATAGTGTACACAGCAGTGCTCAAGTGATTTGAACTTAAACCCCAATATCTTTATCAAGGACTAGGTCCAGAGAGTAAAAAGTGGCTATAAGAGAAATTTGGGCTAGCTGATTCTGGAGATAATGATTCAGATAAACACAATTAGGCTTGGCATATATATATATATATATATATATATAATACATATATATATAGATACATATAACTAAATGCATTCAGAAGATAAATATTTGTTTAGTTATATGTGTCACTATCTGTTGATACAGCACCAGGAGAGACAAAATAAACTAGCAAAAGAAATTTCTGGATAATTCTAGAGCTCAGATTTCTGGTTCTTTTTTTGCTAATTTATTTTGTCTCTTTGTCTTCTCTCCTGGTGCTGTATGAACATTTAATGTGGTATCTCTTAGTTATCCTAAATGATAATTTTAAATATATATATAATACTAGCAGTATCGCCCGGCGTTGCTCGGGTTTGTAAGGGAAATAACTATATAAGCATTTTTAGAGAGTTACTTCCCTTATAGATGCCAATTCGGGCTTTCTTAGCCATTTCTGTTTTGGTGTCTTCAAGCCATGAAGTCGTTGTTCTAAAAGAACGCTGGTTTCCTTCACAACGCATACGACGTTGATTTCTTTACACTCCCTTCCCCACAGCTTCACGAGGGAGGGAAGGGGGAGAAGCAAACAGGTGCAGCTGTGAGCGTGGACGCCAACTCCGCCGCCATCGACACACGATGCATTTTATGCATTAAAATGGAATAAAAAAATTATGTTAAATTATTTTTAAAATCGTAGACTCATCGTTGACGCGCGCTAATAGTCAGACGGGCTCGATATGAATCACGACTATAAGATACCCGAATTTGGTTAAACTGCACCGCAAAATGTGGGAGGAGTTAGGAATCTAAATCGAAGGGGACAGACACTCACACAACTAGAGTTTTATATATATAGATATATATATAAGTTCAGCAAAAATTTAGATTCAAATGAATATGGTACTTAATTTAGAAGCACCAGAATTTTGTATGGTGTTATCCATAAAAATCCGTGGGGTGATTATAATCAAAATAAGCAACAAGAATGACTCCGGTAATTTGGTACGATCGTTTCGTACTACATCATTTTATTAAATGTTGTAAGTATTACAACAGTTTTAAAATGCTGAGCACTCACCAGCCAATTATATATATATATATATTTGTTTGTTCCTTCTCGAGCCATGCCTGGCTCATAAGGGCCGGTTTCCCGATTTCCTTGGCATATAAGTTCCCCACCTGGACAGGATACCGGTCCGTCAGAGGTGAGCTGCAAGATGCAGGAGGAAAGAGTGAGAGAAAGTTGTGGCGAAAGAGTCAGCAGAAGTTTTCCATTACCTTCTGCCGGAGCTGCGTGGAGCTTAGGTCTATCGCTCATAAACACACAGCACTCCTGTGAAATCCAGGCTTGTGCAGCTCCTGGCAAACAGTTTTTGTGGAAACTGCGTTCTCGGGGTGGTCATTAAGCTCTGCAATAATTCTGGGAGCTGTACTTTTGTGATCCTTTCTAACAATTTGTGTAAGAGTCCAATGGTCCCTATCTGAAAGTTTAGGTTTTCTTTCAGAGTTTTGTTTCAACGAGGAGATTTTTCCCTCTTTCCCAAAGGCTGTCATTACTTTCAAGACAGTAATTCTTCATACACCAAACATTTTGGCTATTTTCATTATGCTAGCACCTGTCATACGAGCACCAACAATTTGACTTCTTTGAAAGTCTGACAGATCTGACATTTTTAATGTATACTCTTTTACTTGTTTCAGTCGGTTGACTGCGGCCATGCTGGAGCACCGCCTTTAGTCGAGCAAATTGACCCCGGGACTTATTCTTTGTAAGCATAGTACTTATTCTATCGGTCTCTTTTGCCGAACCGCTAAGTGACGGGGACGTAAACACACCAGCATCGGTTGTCAAGCAATGCTAGGGGGACAAACACAGACACACAAACACACATATATATATACATATATACGACAGGCTTCTTTCAGTTTCCGTCTACCAAATCCACTCACAAGGCATTGGTCGGCCCGGGGCTATAGCAGAAGACACTTGCCCAAGATGCCACGCAGTGGGATTGAACCCGGAACCATGGGGTTGGTTAGCAAGCTACTTACCACACAGCCACTCCTGTGCCTATATTAATTAATTACCTTTTTCTGATGTAAAAAAA
>NC_043026.1:4034427-4079427 GCF_006345805.1 Octopus sinensis
AAGCCACCTTGATCATAGTCCTATGAACCAGAAATCGAAAACAGAGAGTTGCTTATTGCAAAAAAAAAAAAAAAAAAAAGAAATATAAAATGTGACTTCATTGACCGAGGTTACCGTGGTCTTTTCCGTAGGCTTTTCTTTCCACGGGTAAACCTCACCTGTCCTCCCCTTTACACTTCATATTGACATTTCTGTGATAATGATCCCTATTGATCAATTTTTTTTTCCTCTCCCCCTTTTTTTTTTAACCCCCCTTTTTTTGTCCTCTTTCTCTCCTTTTACGATTCCTTTTGATCGAAACTCCCCCTTCCTTTTTTTTTTTTTTTTAAACCTTCAAAAGAAAAGCTCTACCTTGTAATTTGTTCTATCTGTGTGCAGCCCTGTGTGGCTAATAAAGAAACATATCTATCTATCTATCTATCATCTATCTATCTATCTATCTATCATCTATCTATCTATCTATCTATCTATCTATCTATCTACCTACCTATCTATCTGTCTATCTATCTATCTATCTATATCTATCTATCTATCTATCTATCTCTATCTATCTATATATATACACACACACATATATATACACACACACACACACACATATATATACATATATAGGTGTATGTATGAACGCATGTATGCATGTGTGTGTGTGTGCACAACAAAAAAATATAATATATACATATTCTTTTATTCTTTTATTCTTTTATTCTTTTACTTGTTCCACTCATTTGACTGCGGCCATGCTGGAGCACCACCTTAAAGGGTTTTTTCTTTTAGTCAAAGAAATTGCCCCCAGGACTTATTCTTTGTAAACCTAATATTTATTTTCTCGTTTTCTTTTGCAAAACCACTAAGTAACAGGGACATAAACATACCAACATCGGTTGTCAAGCGATGATGGGAGGACACAAAGACACACACACACATATATATATATATAATATATATATATATACCATGGGCTTCTTTCAGTTTCCATTTTCCATTCCACTCACAAGGGTTTGGCTGGCCCAAAAATATAGTAGAACACACTTGCCTAAGATGCCACGCAGTGGAACTGAACCTGGAACCATGTGGTTGGGAAGCAAGCTTCTTACCACATCTTTTTATTCAAAATATGAACAGGAATATCTTTTACAAAACAAGAACAAGTGGCTGTGTGGTAAGTAGCTTGCCTACGATAACATGGTTCCGGGGTTCAGTCCCACTGCGTGACACCTTGGGCAAGTGTCTTCTACTATAGCCTTGGGCTGACCAAACCCTTGTGCCTGGATTTGGTAGACGGAAACTGAAAGAAGCTTGTCGTATGTATGTACATGTGTGTGTGTCTGTGTCTGTCCCCCCCCCCCAACATTGCTTGACATCCGATGGTGGTGTGTTTACGGCAGTAATTTTATTCAGCTGATTGGTTGAAATTACCGAAATACGACAACTTCAACAAAAAATAACTTCCAAAATACAGGATTTTCTCCACAATGCCAAGAGTAAAAGATGTTTTATGTGACACATTCTACCAGTATACGAAGTGTGAAAGTGTTTAGTTACAAAAATTTATTTTTTAAATCTGTCGGTCAAAAGATCCGGATATTGAAGAGCTGTGAGCCCTTGCAAAAACCTAAGCTGTTGCAGCGTCTTGTCTTGTATCTTGATGGCGATATTGAGATCTTTGGCTTAATGCTGTGATAGCCCCGTTCTTTGGAAAAATGTAACTTACAACTGTCTACTTGGTATCATCTTGCTACTTGGTATCAACTGTGGTAAGTCCTGCGTACTCTGAAGTACAGGACTCAGAATTGATCTTTTCTGTTAGGTTGCCACTTTTCAATTTCCTCGATTTTTGTTCCAATAGCCTTCATTCATATTTGGTGTATTGATGTAGTTTTGTATGGTAATCATTGACATGAATGAAATTCATATTTTCAATAAATCAATAAATGAACAGTTAACAGCTTTTAAAGTTTGCTATTTGGGTAATTTTAGCCAGTTGAAAGCTACAGACAAATAGTTGCCTGTTTCCATAGTAACAAACCAAGCTGCTTACCCATGTGGTCATTTCATCAGAATCCATCGAGTGGTCCTTGAGATATCTTGTCCACGGTCAAACAAACAAGCAAACAAACACAACTGAAAACAATACCCCTGCCTTTGCTAAATCAGAGGTAATAAGATACAAAACCAGGTTTTTAGTTTAATAATTCTTTTATTAAATCTTAGAGCGAGTTATAAACAGTAGCTGCAACACATCATGACGTATATTTGCAATTTAAATATGGCTAAACCCTAAGGGTGGATGCTACTGTAATTTGTAGCCCCAGGAGGACGCCTCCTCCATCTGGCTATAGACACACTTTTTGTGCCCTATCAGTATTTGCAAAGGGAGCTTCCCTTTGCAAAGGGCCTCAAACTACAGTAGCATCCACCCTTAGGGGTTAGCCATATTTAAATGGCAAATATACGTCACAATTTTTTTATTACCGAATTTGTAATATAGCAGTCATTTTATATTCTTGAGATACACTCGGGCAATAATTATTTTCTCTAATGAGTTTGTATATGTAGGTGTGTGTGATTGTAATAATTATCGTTAGCTAAACAGATAGAATATGGATGGCAGATCAAATTAATACACTTGTCAGTGTTATCTAGTGGTTGTATTTAGGGATGTGGCACTGATCAACGTTTGTTGCTGAGAGAATGCTGGTTCACACATATAAAAGTTCACATATGTCCCTTGTACAAAAATACAAATATACTCACACAGGGTTGAAACGCTGTTTAATTTCTCTTTTTAGCGTTGAATGTTCACCATCCCATTTCCATTGCACACACACAAACATTCACATACCTCCCTTTTACATACACACGCATATACCCATAGAGTTGAAATCGGATCTCTTCGGTTTGAACGTCAGTTTTTTCTAGCGGTGTCATATGGAATTGTCACCCATAATTATGACCCTAGTATCGATCTATTGCATTTCACTCTATTTTAGGGTTAGGGATGGGGGGAAGGGTATCTTTTTTTCTTCACGAATGTAAATAGACCCAATCTGTTTCTTAAACGAGGGACATATTCATACGGCACAGAATGTTTTCATCTCAATAGACGTCAGTGATTGGTTGAAATTGCAGAAATTGAAGAAGAAAAAAACAACAAATATCTTACAAACTATAGAATTTTCTCAATAAGGCCAAGAGAAAAAGATGTTTTAAAATGTGCCGTATGAATATGTCCCTCGTTTAAGAAACAGATTGGGTTTATTTACATTTCTGAAGAAAAAAGATACCCTTCCTTCCACCCCTAACCCTAACTCTAAAACAAATTGAAATGCAATAGATCGATACTAGGGTCATAATTACGGGTGACAATTTCATATGACACCGCTAGAAAAAAACTGCCGTTCAAACCGAAAAGATCCGAGCTGAGAGCTGTAGAAGCCGCAGTAGTGAAAGGGCGAAAAGAGAGAGCTTGTTACAGTATGCATCTGAACGTACCCTTAGAACCGGGAAAAGATGTATCGTGCCACATCGTGGACAAGGGTAGTGAACTCATTTTTTCGTCTAGAACCCGCCAGAAAGATACCAAGGGACACAACTCATCTCGCCAACCATCACTACCATAGCCTTGAGTTAACCAATATCCTTGTGAGGGAATCCGTTTTCCTCGTGCTTTCAGATTTTAACACAAGGCTAGCAATTTTCAGGAGAGGGGTTAGTTGATACCATCAACTCCAGCACACAATAGGCACTTTATTTTATTGAACCCCCACCACCAAATGGATGATGAAAACCAAAGCTGACTTTGGTGAATTCTGAAGGAATCTCTCTCTATATAAAGCTGGAGTTGTCTGTGTATGGCAGGTTTGGTAGCCTTCAACTAACACTATCTCCTCCGAGACCCTGCGGTGCAAGTTGACCAAAATTGAGAGTATGATAGAAGAAGGCTTGCTCTTCCTTCCGTAAAAGAAAAAAATTCAAATCTGACCATGTTAACACCAAAAATTATTTACATCAAAAAGGTGCTTTTTTTCTATGAAAACCCCTATTTTTTACGATTTATTGACTGCTGTGTCGCCATTTTTCGGTGTATTTCAACCAGAAAAATATTCACTTAAAAAGAACAAGCTACATAAGGCAAAATTTTTACTTTTCAAAAATTCCAATTCTAAAGGGTCGAAACAAACCCGAGCAACGCCGGGCGATACTGCTAGTTATCTATAAAGCTTGCTTTTGAACATCGAATGGCTATGGGCTTCCACCAGAATAAAATAGGGAAAGACTTCCGCCCGTCCCTACCCATTTTCTCCCAAATTTGTTTATTAAAAATTTTTTTTGTCAAAAATCCCCGTTTTGGGATACGGAGGTTCGGGAAAATTACCAAAAATCGGCAGTTTTGACTTTTCCCCCCAACACTAACCCTTAAACCTTAAGTACAGAAATATTTTGAAATTTTTGTCCGAATCCTGATGTCCATATTTTCCCCATATTTAGAAAAGAAAAAATTCTTTAAAAATAAAATTTTACAAAGATTTTTGGAAATTTTTTTCAGAATCATAATCTCCGTATTTTCCGCATATTTTGAGGGGGAAAATTCTGAAAAAATTTTTAAATGCAGGAAATGGGGACGGGGTGGCATGGTAATTTAGAAATGTCGATTTTTGCCAATTTTTTTTTTGCAGATTCGTATTCCACGTCGCCGAAAATGGGGTTTCTATCGAAGAAAAAAAAAAGTTTAAAAAAAGGGTGGGGACGGGCGGAAGTCTTGTCTGAAATAGTAATAAAAGGGATCCATAGATAGGCACAGGAATGGCTGTGTGGTAAGTAGCTTGTTTACCAACCACATGGTTCCGGGTTCAGTCCCATTGCGTGGTACCTTGGGCAAGTGTCTTCTACTATAGCCTCGGGCCGACCAAAGCCTTGTGAGTGGATTTGGTAGACGGAAACTGAAAGAAGCCCGTAGTATATATGTATATATATATCTATGTGTGTGTATATGTTTGTGTGTCTGTGTTTGTCCCTTAACATCACTTGACAACCGATGGTGGCGTGTTTACGTCCTCGTAACTTAGCAGTTCAATAGAGTAAGTACTAGGCTTCCAAAGAATAAGTCCTGGGGTTGATTTGCTCGACTCGAGGCGGTGCTCCAGCATGGCCGCAGTCAAATTACTGAAGCAAGTTAAAGAGTACAAAGAGAGTCCTATTAGAAATAACAACCAAATACCATTTAGCTACATCCTACTCACTTAAGGGTGAAAAGATACACAAGGGCTAAGTTAAAGCTGCTACACCTTTGACCACAGGTCTACTTGATCAGGGCTGATCATGGAAGCTAAGCAAAGACATCTACTTAAATAATGATTTCAAATGTTGGCACAACATGGGCTTCTTTCAATTTCCATTTTCCATTCCACTCACAAGGCTTTGGTCGGCCCGAGGCTATAGTAGAACACACTTGCCCAAGAGGCCACGCAGTGGGACTGAACCTGGAACCATGTGGTTGGGAAGCAAGCTTCTTACCACCCATCTTTTTATTCAAAATATGAACAGGAATATCTTTTACAAAACAAAAACAAGTGGCTGTGTGGTAAGTAGCTTGCCTACGAACCACATGGTTCCGGGGTTCAGTCCCACTGCGTCGCACTTTCGGCAAGTGTCTTCTACTATAGCCTCGGGCCGACCAAATCCTTGTGAGTGGATTTGGTAGATGGAAACTGAAAGAAGCCTGTCGTATATATGTACGTGTGTGTGTGTGTCTATTCCCCCCCTCCAATATCGCTTGACAACCGATGCTGGTGTGTTTACGTCCCCGTCACTTAGCGGTTCGGCAAAAGAGAGACCGACAGAATAAGTACTTGGCTTACAAAGAATAAGTCCTGGTGTCGATTTGCTCGACTAAAAAAAGGCGGTGCTGCAGCATGGCCACAGTCAAATGACTGAAACAAGTAAAAGAGACCAATAGAATAAGTACTAGGCTTACAAAGAATAAGTCCTGGGGTCGATTTGCTCGACTAAAAAAAGGCGGTGCTGCAGCATGGCCACAGTCAAATGACTGAAACAAGTAAAAGAGACCAATAGAATAAGTACTAGGCTTACAAAGAATAAGTCCTGGTGTCGATTTGCTCGACTAAAAAAAGGCGGTGCTGCAGCATGGCCACAGTCAAATGACTGAAACAAGTAAAAGAGACCAATAGAATAAGTACTAGGCTTACAAAGAATAAGTCCTGGGGTCGATTTGCTCGACTAAAAAAAGGCGGTGCTGCAGCATGGCCGCAGTCAAATGACTGAAACAAGTAAAAGAGACCGATAGAATAAGTACTGGGCTAACAAAAGAATAAGTCCGGGGGTCGATTTGCTCGACTAAAAAAAGGCGGTGCTGCAGCATGGCCGCAGTCAAAATGACTGAAACAAGTAAAAGAGACCGATAGAATAAGTACTAGGCTTACAAAAGAATAAGTCCTGGGGTCGATTTGCTCGACTAAAAAAAGGCGGTGCTGCAGCATGGTCACAGTCAAATGACTGAAACAAATAAAAGAGACCAATAGAATAAGTACTAGGCTTACAAAGAATAAGTCCTGGGGTCGATTTGCTCGACTAAAAAAAGGCGGTGCTGCAGCATGGCCACAGTCAAATGACTGAAACAAGTAAAAGAGACCGATAAAATAAGTACTAGGCTTACAAAGAATAAGTCCTGGGGTCGATTTGCTCGACTAAAAGGCGGTGCTCCAGCATGGCCACAGTCAAATGACTGAAACAAATAAAAGAGACCGATAGAATAAGTACTAGGCTTACAAAGAATAAGTCCTGGGGTCGATTTGCTCGACTAAAAAGGCGGTGCTGCAGCATGGTCACAGTCAAATGACTGAAACAAATAAAAGAGACCAATAGAATAAGTACTAGGCTTACAAAGAATAAGTCCTGGGGTCGATTGCTCGACTAAAAAAAGGGGGTGCTGCAGCATGGCCGCAGTCAAAATGACTGAAACAAGTAAAAGAGACCGATAGAATAAGTACTAGGCTTACAAAGAATAAGTCCTGGGGTCGATTTGCTCGACTAAAAAAAGGCGGTGCTGCAGCATGGCCGCAGTCAAATGACTGAAACAAGTAAAAGAGACCGATAGAATAAGTACTAGGCTTACAAAGAATAAGTCCTGGGGTCGATTTGCTCGACTAAAAAAAGGCGGTGCTGCAGCATGGCCACAGTCAAATGACTGAAACAAGTAAAAGAGACCGATAGAATAAGTACTAGGCTTACAAAGAATAAGTCCTGGGGTCGATTTGCTCGACTAAAAAGGCGGTGCTCCAGCATGGCCACAGTCAAATGACTGAAACAAATAAAAGAGACCGATAGAATAAGTACTAGGCTTACAAAGAATAAGTCCTGGGGTCGATTTGCTCGACTAAAAAGGCGGTGCTCCAGCATGGTCACAGTCAAATGACTGAAACAAATAAAAGAGACCAATAGAATAAGTACTAGGCTTACAAAGAATAAGTCCTGGGGTCGATTTGCTCGACTAAAAAAAGGCGGTGCTGCAGCATGGCCACAGTCAAATGACTGAAACAAGTAAAAGAGACCGATAGAATAAGTACTAGGCTTACAAAGAATAAGTCCTGGGGTTGATTTGCTCGACTAAAAAGGCGGTGCTCCAGCATGGCCACAGTCAAATGACTGAAACAAGTAAAAGAGACCGATAGAATAAGTACTAGGCTTACAAAGAATAAGTCCTGGGGTCGATTTGCTCGACTAAAAAAAGGCGGTGCTGCAGCATGGCCACAGTCAAATGACTGAAACAAGTAAAAGAGACCGATAGAATAAGTACTAGGCTTACAAAGAATAAGTCCTGGGGTCGATTTGCTTGACTAAAGGCGGTGCTCCAGCATGGCCACAGTCAAATGACTGAAACAAGTAAAAGAGACCGATAGAATAAGTACTAGGCTCACAAAGAATAAGTCCTGGGGTCGATTTGCTCGACTAAAGGCGGTGCTCCAGCATGGCCACAGTCAAATGACTGAAACAAGTAAAAGAGTAAAGAGTATTCGCCTTATCGAGGTTACTTCCCTTTACCTATTGCAGTTTAATAAAAATAAGTGCAACACCAATTATGCTACTAATTACGATGTAATTGACTTGCAGCAATGTTACAGCACGACCATTGTTCAAAGATTGAAATTAGGAATAAAATGCCAAGAAAAATAGACTTCACGCTCGAGTTTTCACTACAGTGCCTTATCGCCGTTCTAATTACCACCTTGCTCCATTGCTCTAAACTCCCTCCCTCTCGCTTATGTATATAAATAGTTCCTTCAATAATTACCCTCGCTCTAACTTTCTTTCTCTTACTCTTTTTCCTTTGCTTTTCAATCTTACTCTTTCTATTCGCTCGCGTAGGTTTATTTGTTGATTAAAAATGAACTAAAAATTATTTTTCTTGCTTTATAAAAACTAATAAATTGAGTCATAATAGTTTGTTTAAATTAATAAAACGGGATCAATTTATATTAAATTTTAATTAGCAACGAAATAACAAACTAACGGTTCGTTAACAGAAAAAGTAGTCCTGTCTCTCCCCGACACATCACCTCTCAATAACGTTGTTTTCTAATTGGCGGGAATATTTTTGGTCGAGCAATTAAAAACTAAATTTCATTGAAAATTATATGATTTTTAAAAGATATAAATCATATGTATTTTTAAAAAGATATAAATCTAAATATTTGGATAGTTTAAACGTTTTAAGCGGTACAACATTAAGATAAGATTATGTCAGATACTTTAGGGGTTTTCGGGAACATGGTAAATTTTTTTTGAAGTTTGCTGAAAGTTTCCTGTCATGATTTACTATAACTTGCCCTGGCCAGCTATTCAATGTTTGTATTGGAATGTCAAGCCTAGTCTTGCCCTGTAGTTTATTTTGATCTCAAATAGCAGACAAGATATATATTCTTCAAGACTTTGTTTTTTATTCTGGTTTCTCTTAAGAACTTTGTTTCGTGTGACTACTAAATGCTAACAGCATAGTAACTTGGTCTGAGATAATTATTTCCTCCCTTACCACAACAAAAACAATTATTGAATAATATACAGAATTAAATAAATAAAAGTGGAATATTTGGTTATTTTTCAGCCTTTAATGAACACATTTTGGCGATCTTTCGTCTCTAATAGACCTTTCCGTCGGTTTCCGTAAAAAATTTTTTTTTTTTTACATATGGGCTTGCGGGAACTTTTGAAGTAATGAGAGCGAAAGAGACTAAGAGAAAGCGATTGTATGACGAGGGAAATTCTTTTGAAGTTACCGTCCAGGGGAAGCATTGATGTACATGTGTGTGTGTGTGTGTGTTTGATGGGGTGTGGGAGACAGACAGTATGTTGTGTAAGTGAAGTGCTTCTGTTAGTGTGTGAAGAGACAGAGAGAGTAATGTGTGAAAGAGAGAGATAACTGAAATTTTTTACTCGGTGTATGTGTATATGTATGTATGCATGTATGTGTATATGTATGTGTGTGTGTATCTATGTATGGAAATCGATTTACGGAAATCGACGGAAAGGTCTACTAGAGACGAAAGATCGCCCACATTTTAGTCCTTATATTTTTTTTAATTAAAAGTCCTCTTAAAGTTGTAATCAATCATAATTTCTTATAAACCACAATATTTATTCAAATGAAAACAATAAATAAATTACACAAATTCTTTTCATCACTAATATCAAAGATACGATTCCTGATGAATGAATGGTTTTTGTGCAGAATACAATTTTGATGGAAGACAAATTTTTCTAAAATAGGTATTTTAATGCCCACTGAATTATTTCAGATGAGGTGTTAGTTGATATTTACTATAAGCAAATGGCCTGAAGTTTCGGGAGAGGAGACTACTCGATTACACCGACCTCAGTACTCCACTGGTACTTATTTTATCTGAGTTCAAATTCCGCTGAGGTCGACTTTGCCTTTCATCCTTTCGGGGTCGATTAAATAAGTACCAGTTACGCACTGGGGCCATGTTATCGACTTAATACCTGTCTGTCCTTGTTTGTTCCCTCTGTGTTTAGCCCCTTGTGGGTAATAAAGAAATAGGTATTTCATCTGCCGCTATGTTCTGGGTTCAAATTCCGCTGAGGTCGACTTTGCCTTTCATCCTTTCGGGGTCGATTAAATAAGTACCAGTTACGCATTGAGATAGATATAATCGACTTAATCCGTTTGTCTGTCCTCTCTGTGTCTAGCCCCTTGTGGGTAGTAAAGAAATAGGTACTTATTTTATCGAATCCGAAAAGATTAAAGGTAAAGTCAGTCGATTATATCGATCTCAGTGCGTAACTGGTACTTATTTAATCGCCCCCGAAAGGATGAAAGGCAAAGTCGACCTCGGCGGAATTTGAACTCAAAACGTAGCGACGGGCGAAATACCTATTTCTTTACTACCCACAAGGGGCTATAAACACAGAGGGGACAAACAAGGACAGACAAACGGATTAAGTCGATTATATCGACCCCAGTGCGTAACTGGTACTTATTTAATCGCCCCCGAAAAGATGAAAGGCAAAGTCGACACCGGCAGAATTTGAACTCAAAACGTAGCGACGGGCGAAATACCTATTTCTTTACTAACCACAAGGGGCTAAACACAGAGGGGACAAACGGATTAAGTCGATTTTATCGACCCCAGTGCGTAACTGGTACTTATTAAATCGACCCCCGAAAAGATGAAAGGCAAAGTCGACCTCGGCGGAATTTGAACTCAGAACTTAACGGCAGACGAAATACCGATAAATATTTTGCCCGGCGTGCTAACGATTCTGCCAGCTCTACACGAATTCCACGTCTTATAAAGATTGAAAACGATGCTTTAATTCGTTGTTTTAGGTGTAGGAATCCCTAATGAAAAATCAAAAACAAGATTTAATGAATCAAAAAGTTTATTTGAATTAAATAACAAAAAAAGAAAGAGAAGATAGAGAAAAGTACGCAGTGAGGAGGAAGAAGAATAAGGCGGAGTGATACATTGAAATGTAAATCGGTCTTACGGTTGGCAAGACCAGACTTTGCACAAACAAGGTGCATAAAAAAAGACCACCTCCCCCCACCACAAATAAATCATTATTTTGGCGGCAAATCTAACCTGCAGATCATGGAAATGTAACATTAGATAAGAATAACACATTCGAAATGAAAAAATTACGTCCGAAAATTCGATTTGATTTACTTATAATAGTGGCAGTATGTGTTCGTAACCAAATGACTTATTCATCATATGTTCAATAGAGCCATTACAAAACCCTCCCCCATCTTTCCTTTACAGAAACAAGGGTAAGAGGTACGGTGTAGTGATACACAAAGATTGACCTCAAATGTAAATCGGTCGGTAAAGGGATAGGTTGTTAGGCGTGTGTGTGTGTATGTATGTACGTACGTACGTGTGTGTCGATGTATGGATTGAATGAGGGAGGGAGAGGTGATTTGTTCTCGAGATATACCGAGTAAATTTTTCCCTTGTTATTTGTTGTGATGGAAAGATAAAACTCTTAATACACATTAAGCTAAATAGCTTTCCAAAATACCTCTTGTGGTAAATACAGATAAGAGATACATAAGGGATTATAGCTCGTAGCGGAGTGATACATATTTAGAAACACACATATAGAATCACACACACACACATATATATGTATAAATGTATATGCATATATACACATTGAATTGGCTGACCTAAAAAAAAGCAACTAAAAAAATTAAATCATTAACAAAATCAAATAAACAAAAATGCGAATCGGTCGGTCGTTGGTTCGTTATTGGCAGAGGTGACAATTTTTTTGCTCTGATCCCCGAAACGGTCGCCTTTGAACGAAAAAAGGGGAAAATCGTCACGAATATAAATTAATAACAAAGGGGGTATTTTCCGGAACATGGTAAAAAGAAGCTTCGGAGCCAAAAGCCGATCAGAGAGAGAGAAGGAATTCGTTGGGGGGTGGTGGTTGTTATGCATGTATGTTATATGTATGACGATCACCGTTGATTAATTGGTTAATTAATTAATTAATTAGTAGTAAATTAAATAGTAGCGAATTTTTTTTTTAATTATTTTTTTTTTTACGGTTATTGTTGAGAGAAGAGAGAAAGAAGAAAGAATACAAAAGGATCTTGGTAAGTTAATTATTTTCATCGTCGCCATTGATACTATATATATATATGTATATATATATGTGTGTGTGTATACATATATATGTGTGTGTATATATGTATATATACACCATGTATGTGTGTATAATATGTATATGAACATACCTATATCATACAAGCGTGGTATATTATATATATATATAATATATATATGCATGTGCGTGTAAGTGTATGAGCATGTATCGATATATGAATATGTATATGATGTAGGTGTATATACGTTATATACAGAATCCTGGATGTATATACGAGGTATATATACATGCCAATACAATCCACCTCTACACTGCATTGCTTGTGTGTATAAAGATTTGTGTTATATACATAGTTGTGAATGTATATACAAAACATATCCATAGACTATCTACATTGTATATATGGCGATGCTTATATATATATACATATATATATATATGTATATATATGGCGATGCTTATATATATGTGTGTGTATATATTATAATTGTGTATTTTTGAGCGAGTGTCGGTTTCGTTGGCGGTCTTCTAACCTCGTGCGTGAAGAACAAAATGAACGTTGGTTTTGTTGTTTTGGTGCTTGGAGGGAAGCGGAAGTCGGAAAGATAATGTCCTTTTCCGTTTTACAGAAGAAAAATAACATCATATACGTATACACACACACACACACACACACACATATATATATATATATATATATATATATATATACACACACATGCATATAAATTATATATATATATATATATGTGTGTGTGTATTTATGGTTTGCATTCCACCATATGTAACTTCCGTTATATATATATCTTTCTCTCTGTGTGTATATAGATATAATATACATAAGTATATATATATATATACAAAATGAGAAAATGAAGAAATATATCTAAATCATTCATCAACTATCAGATAATACCGAATCATATACTTTATTAAAACACTACACAAGAGCATTAAGATTAGACATTAATACAGTACAATAATTACAATCAATATGAGGTACAACTAAATAAATATAACAAGATATAAAAATACATATACATTATAACTGACTTATACATATGCGGTGTTCATAGATTATTACCTTTAGTTTACGGATTTTATTGTATCAAATTGTAAAGGTAATTTATGGACACACACTCACATATATGCAATTGTGTGTGTAGAATTAATGGAGTCAGTGCCCGTTTATTGGGTGTAACCCAAGTTCTGATTGTGTTCTTTATTATATATATATATATAATGTGTGTGCATAAACCATCTGTAGACATGAGACGTATAAATTCACGTTATATATATATATTTATCACATGTAAATTTGTATATAATCGCACATGTCACTTGTTGGAAATGGTCACGTCTACATTATATGTTCGCTAGTAGTACCACATTATATATAATATATATATACATACACGTATGTGTATATAAATGTCACAATGCAGTTGATTGTGCACACCCTTACATTTCTGTCTCTTTGAATATTTATATATATTCACTTTTGTGTATATATTGAATAGACGCAATGCCTATGAATAAATGTAATATGTATGATTATATTCACATATATGCTTGGTAATGTGTATAAATATATTTACCTATATAGTATTTGTATATGTGTGTATATATATGTATAGTATATTTTGTGTATAATATATATATACACTTATACATGTTTTGTGATAAGTGTATACGACATAAGTGAAAAACGACACGCTGGAATTTCCTAATGCTTACCAATATTCTTAATTATACAGCTTTATTGTTTATGAAGTATAACTATAATTCTATAATCAACACTAATTAAGTATGCCTAATTTGTCTTAATGACCACAAACCCCTTTCATTGGATCATAAAGAATTATTTCGTCAACACGTGTGGGTGAGATCCCGAAACTTCCGCCAAAATTCTGGAAGCTTGGAGTTTTATACTTTATAAAATATGTGAAGGCGTAATGGCCTAGTGGTTAGGGCAGCCGAATCGCGGATGTAGGATCGCGGGTTCGGTTGTCAGATTGGGCGTTGTGAGTGTTTATTGAGCAAAAACATCTAAAGTTCCACGAGGCTCCGGTGCGTGTGGAATGACCCAGTTGTACTCTTTCACCACAACTTTCTCTCGCTCTTGTATCTGTTATACCTGTATTTCAAAGGGGCCAGACTTGTCACGCTGAATCTCCCCCCCGAGAACTACAATACGGGTACACGTGTCTGTGGAGTGCTCAGCCACTTGCACGTTAATTTCACGAGCAGGCTGTTCCGTTGATCGGATCAACTGGAACCCTCGTCGTCGTAACCGACGGAGGGCCAAGATAAAATATACCCTATAACGGTAATTAACTCAGATTAATTATACCTGTGGACCATGAACTTCCATCTGTACATATTAGATAGATTGGATGGACAGGCAAATAGATGGATGGTCAGATAGATAGATAGACAGATGGGCAGGCAGATAGATAGTTAGATTGGATGAATGGATAGATAGAGATAGATAGATTGGGTGGATGGATGGATAGATAGATAGACAGGCAGATAGCTAGTTAGATTGGATGGATGGATAGATAGAGATAGATAGATTGGATGGATGAATGGATAGATAGATTGGGTGGATGGATGGATAGATAGATAGACAGGCAGATAGCTAGTTAGATTGGATGGATGGATAGATAGAGATAGATAGTTAGATTGGATGGATGGATAGACAGGCAGATAGATAGTTAGATTGGATGGATGGATAGATAGACAGGCAGATAGATAGATGGACAAGCAGATAGAGGGATGGATGGACAGGCAGATAAATAGATGGACAAGCAGATAGATAGAGGGATGGATGGACAAGCAGATGGATAGTTAGATAGTCTTTTTTTTGTTAATATTTTATCAAGATAATCATAATCCATGCCCTCGAAAATGTAATTTTGGAATTCCTACATTTAAAAAGTAAAAAGATATGGATTTTAAAGGGAATTATAGGCGCAGGAGTGGCTGTGTGGTAAGTAGCTTGCTAACCAACCACATGGTTCCGGGTTCAGTCCCACTGCGTGGCATCTTGGGCAAGTGTCTTCTACTATAGCCCCGGGCCGACCAATGCTTTGTGAGTGGATTTGGTAGACGGAAACTGAAAGAAGTCTGTCATATATATGTATGTATATATATATATATATGCATATGTGTGTTTGTGGGTCTGTGTTTGTCCCCCTAGCATTGCTTGACAACCGATGCTGGTGTGTTTACGTCCCCGTCACTTAGCGGTTCGGCAAAAGAGACCGATAGAATAAGTACTGTGCTTACAAAGAATAAGTCCCAGGGTCGATTTGCTCGACTAAAAGGTGGTGCTCCAGCATGGCCGCAGTCAAATGACTGAAACAAGTAAAAGAGTAAATAACAGAAGTAGGGGAGACTCCTTTCAGTTATGGTAATACACACACACACACATACACATACATATAGATGTGCCTAGGAGGGGTTACTGATTACAAAACTATGTCTCGTAATGCACAGTGTATCTAGGACAATGTCGTTCTTGTGTGCTCTCTGCTATGTTCCACGATATTTGATTGCTTGAACAGCAATGCATCTTGTTGAGTGTAATATGAGACAGACGGTGAGTCTGTACTCTAAGGAACTCCCTCTTTAGTTCATGTGGATATGTATGTGTATGTGTGTGTATATATTATTCATTTGACTGTGGCCATGCTGGAGCACCACCTTAACCCTTTTGGTTACCATATTTCTGTTGAGATGCTCTGTGTTTCTTTCAATTAATTATAAATATAACAAAGAATTTAGTAAAATAACTTCATTACCATTAAGCTAGTGTTAGGAATATAAATTATAACAAAATATAACAAAGAATTTAGTAAAATAACTTCATTACCATTAAGCTAGTGTTAGGAATATAAATTATAACAAAATATAACAAAGAATTTAGTAAAATAACTTCATTACCATTAAGCTAGTGTTAGGAATATAAATTATAACAAAATATAACAAAGAATTTAGTAAAATAACTTCATTACCATTAAGCTAGTGTTAGGATCCTAAATTATAACAAAATATAACAAAGAATTTAGTAAAATAACTTAGTTATCATAGGCAGATGGACATTAGAAGCAGTTGAAAGGGTGAGGATTTAAGGAAATTTAGGCTATTATTTCTAGCATATAGAGTGACCACATTGAGGTCTCCTTCTCTCATGTTTTCTGCTGATTATTTTTCTTCTTAACCCTTTTGTTACCATATTTCTGTTGAGATGCTCTGAGTTTCTTTTAATTAATTTTAAGTATAACAAAGAATTTAGTAAAATAACTTAGTTATCATTCAGCTGGTGTTAGGAATATAAATTGCGACTAAGGTTTGGTGGAAGATTTTCATTCAAAACTTATGAAAACAAGACATTTGTACTACAGAGCCAGAGGTGGTTTCAACCAGGTTGGTAACAAAAGGGTTAAGAATTGTTTCTCTATTATATATTTTAACCCTTTTGTTACCATATTTCTATTGAGATGCTCTGTGCTTCTTTGAATTAATTTTAAATATAACAAAGAATTTAGTAAAATAACTTAGTTATCATTCAGCTAGTGTTAGGAACATAAATTGTGACTAAGATTTGGTGGAAGATTTTAATTCAGAAATTATGAAAACAAGACATTTGTACTACAGAGCCAGAGGCGGTTTCAGGCAGGTTGGTATCAAAAGGGTTAAAAGGTTTTCATTTTTTTGGCCGAAGAAATCAACCTCAAGACTTATACATTTTTTGGTATAACTACAGAAGTATCCCCACCCCACAGACTTTGTTGCTGCATAAATTCCAGAAAAATAGATACTTTCTAACAAAACTTTCAACAAATAATCACTTAAATTCTGTAGACTGGGTGTTTGTAAAGATGTGTTGGAAAAAATTTTTCCAGGGAGTTGGGGAGAAGAATTTCGGAAGATTGACACGACCTGATATTTTCAGAAAAATGGGTATTTTTTAATGAAATTTCTTAAAGATAACTTTCAAACGGTGGTAGGACAGTAGTCGCCCATGCATACCAACCTTCCCTCTCCACATCACTGATGTTATCCAAGGGAAAGGCAAAGGGGGTCGATACAGCTTGGCACCAGTGACATCCCAACTCATTTCTACAACTGAGTTAACTGGAGCAACGTGAAATAAAGTGTCTTGCTCAAGAACACAACACGCAGCCTGGTCCAGGAATTGAACTCCCAACCTCACGATCGTAAGCTTGATGCTCTAACCACTGAGCCATGCACCTTCATATATATATATACACACATATTATACATTAGGGTGTGGTTTGAGGAAGATTTGGCTGCTATTTCTACCAGGTATAGCTACCATGTAGAGGTCTTCATCATTAGCATATACTTAATTCAGTTGTAGAGGTCTCTGTCAGGGGCTCATTCATACAGAAGACAGTGGAGTGTGATTTGACTGAGATTTGGCTGCTATTTCTACCAGGCCTGTCTACTATGCTGAGATCTCATTGGTTTGTAAACACATATATGCCTATATAACACTGTAGGGTGATTTGAGGGAAATTCGGCTGCTATTTCTAGTAGGTTGTATGTCCATATTGAAGCTCTCTTGTTACCTAAGTGGTGATGATTAATGTTGTTTAGCCCCAGGTGATCCAGCAAACAGGCATATGATCAAAAAACTTTCCATTTATGACCATCCAGTCTTTTATTCATGCATAATGTAACTTGGGTCTACGTTATCTAATGCATCATTTATCATGACCGTTTAGCCCCAGGTTGGCCCTGATCCTTTATAGGCATGATCAAATGCATTCCAGCCATGACCAGATTTTTTATTTTTTATATTTAAGATTAATTTTCCAATATGTCTGACCTCTGTCTGAAAAGTGGAAAGTGATTTGAGGGAATTTTGGCTACTGTTTTGTGTACGTCAATGAATAACCTCACAGCAGTTTCTATAGTCATAGAATTTGCTTTGTTTAACCAAGTGTTTCTCGACCACTTTTTGCCTATCAACTCCTTTGATTCCTAATTTCATGTGGCACCAGCACAGGTTTCCGTGCTTTTTCACATGGTACCGAAAATGCAAAATAAACAATTCAACAATGATTGGACTTCAAGTTGTGTCAAATTAACCTTTTAGAATTTAAACCAGCCATATCCAGCCACAATATTCTACAATATTTCATGTTCAAATTGGATGGATCTGGCCTCTTTCACCTATCATACAATGTCATTCTAAAAATAAACAATCACATCATCATCATCATTGTTTAACGTCCGCTTTCCATGCTAGCATGGGTTGGACGATTTGACTGAGGGCTGGCGAACCAGATGGCTGCACCAGGCTCCAATCTTGATCTGGCAGAGTTTTTACAGCTGGATGCCCTTCTTAACACCAACCACTCGGAGAGTTTAGTGGGTGCTTTTACGTGGCACCGACACGAGGGCCAGTGAGGCAGTACTGACATAAGGTAGCGAGCTGGCAGAAACGTTAGCACGCCGGGCGAAATGCATAGCTGTATTTCGTCTGCATTTGCGTTCTGAGTTCAAATTCCGCCGAGGTCGACTTTGCCTTTCATCTTTTCAGGGTCGATAAATTAAGTACCAGTTACGCACTGGGGTTGATATAATCGACTTAATTCGTTTGTTTGTCCTCTCTGTGTTTAGCCCTTGTGGGTAGTAAACAAATAGGTATTTCATCTGCCGTTACGTTCTGAGTTCAAATTCCACCGAGGTCGACTTTGCCTTTCATCCTTTCGGGGTCGATAAATTAAGTACCAGTTACGCACTGGGGTTGATATAATCGACTTAATTCGTTTGTCTGTCCTTGTTTGTCCTCTCTGTGTTTAGCCCCTTGTGGGTAGTAAAGAAATATATATTTGGTAGTATCGTTGTTGTTACGACAGCTGTGGGTGGTAAAAATCGGTAGATAGATAACACAGACTCGAGTTCAAATCTCTGTTTTTAGCCCCTTGTGGGTAGTAAAGAAATAGGTACTGACATGAACTGATTTTGGGATCGATCTGGTACCGGACAAGGATTCTGGATTATTTTCTTCCAGTTTTTTTACTTATTTTTTGAGAGTGGTCGGGTCCATTTTTAGCATTCTCATTTGTGAGAGCAGTCAAGTTTATTTCAGATATTATTATTATTATTATTATTGCTTTTCTTTCACTCAGGTATTCATCATCTTCTGAATTGGCAACTGGCTTTTCCTAGTCATATTTGTCAGGCCAGGGCCACGTAATGTCGTTGGTTGAACTGGGTAAGCAGTTGCTTGACGCTGCCAAGAGAGGTGACACAGACGAAGTCAGGACCCTGATGTCAAATGGAGCCCCTTTCACCACAGACTGGGTGAGTTTAACAGTTCTTTCTAGTCTTCTATTATTCGTCTTGGTACATATAACATACCAGCAACACAACATTGGAGTGGTGAAGGCTGGATTCACCTACACTATCTACAACAGGGGTTCTCAATTGGGGTCCATATGGCCCTATAGGGGCCTGTACAAATTTTTTTTTTAAGAACTATGCTCAGTAAATTGGCTCTGCTTCTAAAATGCACAAATGCTCAAAATATTTTAGGCGTGGCTCTGTGGTAAGAAGCTTGCTTCCCAACCACATGGTTCTGGGTTCAATCACACTGGATAGCTCCTTGGGCAAGTGTCTTCTATGTATATATATATATATATATATATATAATATATATATATATATGTGTGTGTGTGGAGGCGCAATGGCCTAGTGGTTAGGGCAGCGGTCGCAGGATCGCGGTTTCGATTCCCAGACCGGGCGTTGTGAGTGTTTATGGAGCGAAAACACCTAAAAAGCTCCACGAGGCTCCGGCAGGGTGTGGTGATCCCTGCTGTACTCTTTCTCCCACTCTTTCTTCTGTTGGCCTGCTCGCTTAGCCAGCGGAGTGGCGTCATTCGAAGGCTAAAAAACAATGCTAACGCATTGTGACCAGCGATGTGTAACAACATCTGATGGTCTGGTCGGTCACATGATATATATATTATATATATATATATATATATATATATATATATATATATATATCGTCATCACTGTTTAATATCTGTTTTCCATGCTGGCATGGGTTGGATGGTTTGACAGGAGCTGGCCAGCCAGGGAGTTGTCCAAACCCCAAATTGCCTGTTGTTGCATAGTTTCTACTGCTTGATGCCCTTCCTAATACCACCCACTTTACAGATTGACCTAGGTGTTTTTTTACATGCCACTAGCCCACACACATCATCATCATCATCATCATCATCATCGTTTAACGTCCGTTCTCCATGCTAGCATGGGTTGGACGGTTCGACTGGGGATCTGGGAAGCCAGAAGGCTGCACCAGGCTCCAGTCTTATCTGGCAGTGTTTCTACAGCTGGATGCCCTTCCTAACGCCAACCACTCTGTGAGTGTAGTGGGTGCTTTTTACGTGCCACCTGCACTGGTGCCAGGCGAGGCTGGCATCGGCCATGGTTGGATTGGTGCATTTTACGTGCCACCTGCACGGAAGCCAGTCGAGGCGGCACTGGCTTCGGCCACGATTCGGATGGTGCTTTTTACGTGCCACCGACACGGAAGCCAGTCGAGGCGGCGCTGGCATCGGCCACGATTCGGATAGTGCTTTTTACGTATCTCCAGTCCAGGGGTGCTGATATATCGCGTGTGTACTGTTGGCGATTTTTTTCCTGTCTTCCCTTCTCTGGATCTTTCCTTCTCCTATGTTTCCGACGAAGAGCTCCGCTCGAAACGTTAAACCCTCCTTCTTCCCTTCTTCCTGAGCGTCCAATAATATTATATTTGTTCCACGTCCTCGCGTTGTTGTGTTTTTTGTGCTTTCATGTTTGGATTAACTTTATATATATATAATGGACTTTATTCAGTTCAAAGGTGCCACGCAGTGGGACTGAACCCAGAACCATGTGTTCGCAAGCAAACTTTGGTTCTCAGATTTCATAAGCTATACAACTATAATGTTTACATGCTGTTCATTATAACCGTGTGTGATGCACTTCAACAGTCATTATTCCAAAACAGAATTATTTCATACTAGCACTATGACCCAGCGTTGCCAGGTCATAGTGCTAGTGCATGCATATACAGCTGCGTGCGTGCGCACATACACGCAAGATTCTGTCTAAATCTCCGACTAATCACATACAGCTAGCTGGCATTCAATTGGCGTATCAAGTTTCGGGCATTTTGATTGGGTTTTGGATAGAAAATTCACAAAAAAATCACTTCTACTGATTTTTTAACCCTTTAGCATTTAAACCAGCCATATCCGGCCAAAAGTATTTTGCCTGTTTTATGTTCAAACTGGCCAGATCTGGTCTCTCACACCATCCCTACAATATCGTTTTAAAAATTAACAGCTACCTCATCAAAATCTCATAGCTACAAGATAATGCACGATTAGTTCAAAACAATGTGGATGAAGAAGCATTAATTTTGGCAGAATAATGCAAACACTAAAGGGTTAATGGCTTTGCGGGGTGACTGGGGACGGTTTTGAATGACCATAGAAAGTGCAAGCCCTCTAACTGAAAAATTGTGGATTTGTATATAGGACACACACACCGACATTTTGCCGTTTATATATAGAGAGATTCTCTCAAAAGTTTGTAAAATTTTTCTAAGTCAAAAAAAAATTTTTTCTTGGATTTTTTTTTTTTTTGTTTTAATCCTCCAATTGTCTTTTTGCAGCTTGGAATGTCACCATTACATTTTGCTGCCAGAAACGGTCACTTTCAAACAGCTGATGTCCTGTTGAGGGCAGGAATTAGTAGGGATGCTCGAACGAAAGTTGACAGAACGCCACTACATGTCGCATCCCAAGAGGGCCACGTAACCATTGTGAATCTATTACTGGCCAATTCTGCAGACATCGAGGCGAAGGATATGGTAAGTACTACTGCTGTTTTTTTTATTCACCAGATTCAAAATGACAAAACTATTTTAGTAAATTCTTTCTCATTCTTAAAAATTAATTGAATCCAAGATTTTATATTTTAATGAAAGTATGGTAACGAAAGTATTAGATTGGGGTTTCAATTTTTAAAAAACTCGTTTTGTAGATACTTTTTCCGAAATTCCTATTTTGTTTTTAACTAGCAGTATCGCCCGGCGTTGCTCGGGTTTGTAAGGGAAATAACTATAAAGCATTTTTAGAGAGTTATAGCCAAAAAATAGCAAAAAAATGGGGGAAAAATTATGGTAAATTTTTTTTGAGAGTTAAAAAAGGTCGAGTTGCGTCCCCTAGACAGTCTGTGGTTTGTGTTTCTGATTCTCGACCCCATGTCGAATTTATCGATTTTTTTCAGAACTGGGGGAACTTTTCAGAATTTTCTCTGTGTTAGTTTTGAATTATGACATTGGGCTATGTGTGTGTTAAGTTTCATCAGAATCGGTTGAAAGCCGTGGTCAGGGTGAGGGTACAACCTGACAGACACACAGACAAACTGCCGTTTATATAGAGAGAGATTTAGTAGGTTGAACTATATAAAATGTCAGAGAAGGAAACCTAGCTGTTTCTTGCAATAAATCTCAATACATATATCTAAAGCAGGTGTTCTCAGCCCTTTGTTTTATCTATGGACCCCTTTCATTACTATTTAATTCTGGTGGACCCCATAACCATTCAATGTTTAAAACCTAGTTTTATAGAAACATCTTTCAAAATACCCTGTTTTGATTTTCACCGTACCAGTAGCACATAAAAAGCACCCTCCGAACGTGGCTGATGCCAACGCCGCCTTGACTGGCTTCCGTGCCCGTGGCACATAAAAAGCATCAACCAATCGTGGCCGTTGCCAGCCTCCTCTGGCCCCTGTGCTGGCGGCACGTAAAATGCACCCACTACACTCATGGAGTGGTTGGTGTTAGGAAGGGCATCCAGCTGTAGAAACACTGCCAGATAAGACTGGGGCCTGATGCAGCCTTCTGGTTTCCCAAACCCCGGTCGAACCATCCAACCCATGCTAGCATGGAAAATGGACGTTAAACGATGATGAAGATGTTAGGAAGGGCATCCAGCTGTAGAAACACTGCCAGATAAGACTGGGGCCTGATGCAGCCTTCTGGTTTCCCAAACCCCGGTCAAACCGTCCAACCCATGCTAGCATGGAAAATGGACGTTAAACGATGATGAAGATGTTAGGAAGGGCATCCAGCTGTAGAAACACTGCCAGATCAGACTGGGTCCTGATGCAGCCTTCTGGTTTCCCAAACCCCGGACAAACCGTCCAACCCATGCTAGCATGGAAAATGGACGTTAAACGATGATGAAGGCGTTAGGAAGGGCATCCAGCTGTAGAAATACTGCCAGATAAGACTGGGGCCTGATGCAGCCTTCTGGTTTCCCAAACCCCGGTCGAACCATCCAACCCATGCTAGCATGGAAAATGGACGTTAAACGATGATGGTGTTAGGAAGGGCATCCAGCTGTAGAAACACTGCCAGATCAGACTGGGGCCTGATGCAGCCTTCTGGTTTCCCAAACCCCGGTCGAACCATCCAACCCGTGCTAGCATGGAAAACGGACGTTAAACGATGACGATGACATTAACTTGTGTAGGTCGATCTTTGTAAAATGTTAGGAGAAAGAAACCTAACTGTTTCTTGCAATACATACATCTAAAGCAAAATTTTTTCGGGGGCCCTTAAAATACTATTATGGACCTCCAAAATATCTTATATGAACCCTGGTTGAAAATCGCTGGTTAAATGGTGAAATGTCAATATAATACTGCAATAACATGTTTGTAATGGTTTCATTTGGTTCTCTTCTCTCTTTTTTCCTTTTTGCGTTTCTGCTGTTACCCCACTGTCCAGTTAAAAATGACCCCACTTCATTGGGCCACGGAGAAGGGTCACTCGACCATTGTTGAACTATTAATAAAGAACGGTGCTGACGTCAATGTAGATGACAAGGTAAGAATTTCAGGGATCAGTTTTTCTTTTCTAATACTCTTTTACTTGTTTCAGTCATCTGACTGTGGCAAATCAACCCCGGGACTTATTCTTTGTAAGCCCAGTACTTATTCTATTGGTCTCTTTTGCCGAACCGCTAGGTGACGGGGACGTAAACACACCAGCATCGGTTGTCAAGCAATGCTAGGGGGACAAACACACACATACACATACATACATATATATATATATATATATATATATATATATATACATATATACGACAGGCTTCTTTCAGTCTCCGTCTACCAAATCCACTCACAAGGCATTGGTCGGCCCGGGGCTATAGTAGAAGACACTTGCCCAAGATGCCACGCAGTGGGACTGAACCTGGAACCATGTGGTTGGTTAGCAAGCTACTTACCACACAGCCACTCCTGCGCCTATCTTTTTTTTTTTTTTTCCATTTCTTACTCTGACCTACTTAGGTTAGGGTGTTTCACTCACAAACGTAAGGTCATGGTTTCAATTCCAAGACCAAGTAGTGTGTTGTGCACTTGAGCAAAAAACACTTCATTTCACTTTGTTCCAAGTTCACTGAGCTGAAAAGGGGTCCCAGCAGATATTTGGGAAGTTAATCCTTCGATGGACCTGCATGTATGTGTGGGTGCATATATATAAAGTGAGCCTGGCAGAATTGTTAGCACACTGGCCAAAATGCTTGGCAGCATTTCATCTCTCTTGATGTTCTGAGTTCAAATTCCGCCGAGGTCATCTTTGCCTTTCATCATTTTGGGGTCGATAAAATAAGTACCAGTTGAGTACTGGGGTCAATGTAATCAACTTAACTCCCCCCCCCCCGATTTGCTAGCACTTAATGATCTCATTTACCTGGAAGTAATGGGGTTAAAATTCCCTTCCTAGGATTTGCCCTCTCGCTAAACTAAACCTATGTCTTTTTCCCCATCTAATTTTCTGTCTTTTTTTTTTTTTTTTTTTTTTTTTAGTTTGAACGTACCACATTAGACATTGCACATGGCAATGCACGTCAGGATATTCTACAGTTGTTACACATGGGGCAGGTAAGATTCAGCAATCCGCAGACATTTTCTTTGTTATTGTGCTTGGTTATGTTTGAATGTACAAAGGTGCGTTCCTGAAGTTTCCAAACTTTTCCAGAAGACTCATTTATCAATTTGTAGAAATCATAGTAAAAAGTTACAAGGGTGCTTGAACCGGAATTCCGCAAAATTATTGCATTCATTGCAATACAGTTCTATATTTAAGAGATGAGGAATTATGTACATTATTTACATTTACAGTTGCTGAAGCATGGAACAAACTGCCGGCATCAGTTGTTAGTTGTGTCGGAGCACTGCATCCTTCAAGGCTTCCATGCTTCCTGAGATTCGCCAACACTACACCTGATCTTTCTCCCCTCCATGCACACACGGGCATGTGTCTGACTTGTGCATTGTTCGCTTTCCGGACATTTCTACATTGCTGCATGTACTTTGTGTGCACTTTCTGACGGGTTGTGGTGCACCTGAGCACTGTGTGCAATAATTTCATTATATTATATTATATTTGTCCTCATCTTGTTTGTTATTAACACAACGTTTCGGCTGATATACCCTCCAGCCTTCATCAGGTGTCTTGGGGAAATTTCGAACCTGGGTTCTCATTCCTAAGGTACTTTTCGATGTTGTTGTTGTTGTTGTTGTTGTTATTATTATTATTATTATTATTATTCACTTCTATATTTAAGAGATGAGGAATTATGTACATTTGACGGATATTTGTCCTCATCTTGTTTGTTGTTAACACGTTTCAGCTGATATACCCTCCAGCCTTCATCAGGTGTCTTGGGGAAATTTCGAACCTGGGTTCTCTTTCCTAAGGTAATTTTCGATGTTGTTGTTGTTGTTATTATTATTATTATTCAGGTCACTATGCCATATGCCCACGAGCATATGGCGTAGTGGTTAAGAGTGCGGGCTACTAACCCCAAGATTCCAAGTTCATTTCCAGGCAGTGACCTGTATAATAATAAATAATAATAATAACAACAACAACATCGAAAAATACCTTAGGAATGAGAACCCAGGTTCGAAATTTCCCCAAGAAACCTGATGATGGCTGGAGGGTATATCAGCTGAAATGTTGTGTTAACAACAAACAAGATGAGGACAAATATCCGTCAAATGTAAATAATTCATTACAATAGTTATTATCACATCATTTCTGTTTGTTTTTCCTCTTCACACAGAACAATCCAGACTTGACTGGATTGACGGAGGGCGAGACTGTCACCATAGAAACAACAGACACGGAGGCACTGGCATCTGCTGGTATCGTCAGTCACGTAATCGAAGAGATCCCTTCATCGGTTGTTGGAACTCCCATAATGGAAGCTCCGTCAACGCCAGTACCTAGTTCCGAAACCAAAGACGCAACTAATCTAGTTCCTGTCACACTAGTGCCAACTGAGACAGCTTCATCGAAGAATGGTA
Organism: Octopus sinensis; assembly: GCF_006345805.1. Classification (NCBI taxonomy): domain Eukaryota; kingdom Metazoa; phylum Mollusca; class Cephalopoda; order Octopoda; family Octopodidae; genus Octopus; species Octopus sinensis. The sequence continues at coordinate 4,061,005 of NC_043026.1, forward strand.
TGTTGTTTATCTTTCGCTTCTTGTTTCATTCATGAGACGGCTGCCATGCTGGGGCACCGCCCTCAACGGGTTTAACCCTTTCGTTACTATATTTCTGTTGAGATGCTCTGTGTTTCTTTCAAATTACTTTAAATATAACAGAGAATTTAGAAAATAACTCCATTGCTAGATGTCTGTTGCTGTTGTTGGTGGTGGTGACCACAATTGCACTGGTGATTTAGCCATTTTGATGACAACTCATCTGAGACCATCCCCGCTCCCTTTAATTCTACAAGCCACAAAATCCTCCCGTTCATCAAATCCCAAGGAGCCTAAGCCCTTCCTTGGATCTATGATACAAACTTTGTGTAATAAGGGAATTTTATTTAAACCCTTCCGTAAAAAATTTCAAGTCATTTCAAACACTAGCTTAACCCTTTTGTTACCATATTTCTGTTGAGATACTCTGTGTTTCTTTCAATTAATTTTAAATATAACAAAGAATTTAGTAAAATAACTTAATTATCATTCAGCTGGTGTTAGGAACATAAATCGTGACTAAGGTTTGGTGGAAGATTTTAATTCAAAACTTATGAAAACAAGACATTTGTACTACAGAGACAGAAGTGGTTTCAACCAGGTTGGTACCAAAAAGGGTTGAAAATTGTTTCTCTATTGTGTATTTCAACACTTTTTTTACCATACTTCTGTTGAGATGCTCTGTGTTTCTTTCAATTAATTTTAAATATAACAAAGAATTTAGTAAAATAACTTAGTTATCATTAAACAAGTGTTAGGAACATAAATTGTGACTAAGGTTTGGTGGAAGATTTTAATTCAAAACTTATAAAAACAAGACAATTGTATTTAGAACCAGAGCTGGTTTCAGCCGGATTGGTAATGAAAGGGTTTAAAACACCTCTACATGTGGGCAGATGGACATTAGAAACATTTGGAAGGGTGAGGGTTGAAGGAAATTTAGGCTGTTATTTCTAGCATATAGAGTGACCACATTGAGGTCTCCTTCTCTCATGTCTTCTGCTGATTATTTTTCTTCTTAACCCTTCCATGACTGTATTTCTGTTGAGATGCTCTGTGTTTCTTTCAATTAATTATAAATATAACAAAGAATTTAGTAAAATAACTTAGTTATCATTCAGCTAGTGTTAGGAATATAAATTGTGACTAAGGTTTGGTGGAAGATTTTAATTCAAAACTTATTTAAACAAGACAATTGTATTTAGAACCAGAGCTGGTTTCAGCCGGGTTGGTAACAAAAGGGTTAAATCAAGCAAATCAGCCCCTATACTTTTTTTAATTTCAACTTTGGTATTTATTCTATCAATCTCTTTCACTGGGGATGTTAACAAACCAGCACCGGTTGTTGAGCATTTGAGGGACAAACGCAAAGACATACATCTTCATCCTTAAAAGTTTCACTCTTAGTTACACTGTTCATGGTTCTCAACTTTGACATAGTGTGTGTGTGTAAGGTCAGGTGGGGTGTGAAGTTAAGGTATTTCCAGGGAAGTACTTGACTTGAATACTGGGCTATCAACACTGTCAGGTTTCTAGCCGAAGCCTAAGGGGTGTTAAAGAATTTTCTCTGTTCTTCTTGTCATTGGTATATCATCGTCATCATCATCATCGTTTACCATCCGCTTTCCATGGGTTGGACGGTTTGACTGATGGCTGCATCAGGCTCCAATCTTGATCTGGCAGAGTTTCTAGATCAAGACTGGAGCCTGGTGCAGCCATCTGGTTCGCCAGCCCTCAGTCAAACCGTCCAACTCATGCTAGCATGGAAAGCAGACGTTAAACGACGAAGATGGTGATGATGATGATTATATATATATATATATATATATATGCCGCTTAATAATCTCAATGGGGCAATGAATGCAAGTGGAAACTAGAGGAACATAATTAATAACTACACTCAAAATCAAATATATAGATATATTCTTATATAATAATGAAATTATTGTATCCAGTGCTCAGGTGCACCACAACTTGTCAGAAAGTGCGTATAAACCATATGCAGTAATGTAGAAATGTCTGGAAAGCGAACAATGTATGAGTCAGATACATGCTTGTTTGTGTGTATGGAGGGGAGAAGATCAGGTGCAGTGTTGGCGAATCTCAGGAAGCATGGAAGTTTTGAAGGATGCAGTGCTCCGACAACTAACAACTGATGCCGGCAGTCTGTTCCATGCTTCAGCAACTCTCAGCGTGAAAAAATGTTTACGAACGTCATGGGAGCTGTGCTGTTTTCTTACTTTGTAAACATGTCCACAGGTGTTAGACAGGTGGAGTTTGAAAAGGTGCTCAGAGTTATTGTTGGTAAGATGGTTAATAATTTTATGGGTGTCTGCATATGCAGTAATGTAGAGATTTCTGGGAAGTGAACAGTGTATGAGTCAGATATATGCTTGCGTGTGTACGGAGGGGAGAAAATCAGGTGTAGTGTTGGCGAATCTCAGGAAGCATGGAAGTTTTGAAGGATGCAGTGCTCCGACAACTAACAACTGATACCGGCAGTTTGTTCCATGCTTCAGCAACTCTCAGCGTGAAAAAATGTTTCCTGAAGTCATGGGAGCTGTGCTGTTTTCTGACTTTGTAAACATGTCCACGGGTGTTAGACGGGTGGAGTTCGAAAAGGTGCTCAGAGTTATTGTTGGTAAGACGGTTAATTTTAATAATTTTAAAAATCTGATTGATTTACTAGCCTGCTTTCAGTCTGTGCTAACAGAGTAAAATAATGTGGTTTATTGAGATATTAGCATCTATTTCCAGTACGTTAGTGTGCCTATCCACATCCTTTTGCTATCATTATATCTATATAATTATATATCAGTATACACACACCCACACACACAGATTCATACATATTTGTATATATATATCCCTTTGTCTCTCCTTGTATGTATCCATCACCAATTCCTGATAGAAAACTCAGAACAAAGCAGTACCTCCGTTCTTGCCACTCTTGCAGTACTTGCAGAAGCCACAGCGCCTTTCAATGCTCAAAGTGAGTATTCCTTCTTTTTTATATATACTCTTTTACTTGTTTCAGTCATTTGACTGCGGCCATGCTGGAGCACCGCCTTTAGTCGAGCAAATCGACCCCAGGACTTATTCTTTGTAAGCCCAGTACTTATTCTATCGGTCTCTTTTTGCCGAACCGCTAAGTGACGGGGACGTAAACACATCAGCATCGGTTGTCAAGCAATGCTAGGTGGACAAACACAGACACACACACACACATACATATATATATATACGACAGGCTTCTTTCAGTTTCCATCTACCAAATCCACTCACAAGGCATTGGTCGGCCCGAGGCTATAGCAGAAGACACTTGCCCAAGATGCCACGCAGTGGGACTGAACTGGGAACCATGTGGTTGGTTAGCAAGCTACTTACCACACAGACTTTTTATCTTTTTATGCCATTCAGTAAATAAATACATAACCCGTGGCCTTCTACATGGGGTGTAGCCAGTCCACTTATGCATACCTTTCCTTCTTGGGACACAAAACTCTACTTGTGAAGACCCGTTGAGGCAAGTGAAAATCGAAATCGATCAACATCCATGGAAATTGTAGCTGTGATACCAGTGCTGGTGGCACGTAAGAGAACCATCCAAACGTGGCCGTTGCCAGTGCCGCCACGACTGGCCTCCGTGCCGGTGGCACGTCAAAAGCACCATCCAATTGTGGCTGTTGCCAGCCTAGTCTGGCCTCTGTGCCGGTGGCAGGTAAAAAGCACCATCCGATCGTAGCCGTTTGCCAGCCTCGCCTGGCACGTCAAAAGCACCATCCGATTGTGGCTGTTGCCAGCCTAGTCTAGCCTCTGTGCCGGTGGCACATAAAAAGCACCATCCGATCGTGGCCGTTTGCCAGCCTCGTCTGGCAGCTGTGTCGGTGGCACGTAAAAAGCACCCACTACACTCACGGAGTGGTTGGCGTTAGGAAGGGCATCCAGCTGTAGAAATACTTCCAGATCAGACTGGGCCTGGTGCAGCCTCCTGGCTTCCCAGACCCCAGTTGAACTGTCCAACCCGTACTAGCATGGAAAGCGGACGTTAACCCTTTAGTGTTCAGATTATTCAATCAAACATAATGGCTATTGATTCCCATTGATTTGAATTAATCATGCATTATCTCATATCTTCAAGATCTTGATGGTGTAATTACTTAATGTAGAATAACATTGTAGGGTAGGTGTGAGGGCCTGGATCTGGTCAGTTTGAACATAAAACAGATTAACTATTTTGGCCAGATATGGCCGGTTTAAATACTAAAGGGTTAAACGATGATGATGATGATAACTAAACAAACACAGAAAATTGAAACATACTTGCACACGTAACAGGAAAACTATTTAAAAAGTAATTTTTATCGCCACTTGGCTGTTCCATAGGAGCTGACATTACTACTAAGAGAGTATTGTAGTTCGCTTGAAGCATTGTGTATTGCTTGTAAAGAATAAAATATTTTGGATGGTACAACAGTGCACTATAATACAAACAATGGGCTGTTTCTATCAGTCTCTTTTGCTGAAGCGCTAAGTTACAGGAATGTAAATACACCACTACCAGTTGTCAAAGGGTGACAGCTGGACAAACACAGACACAAAGACACACACATATCAACATATACATATATATAATATACTATAGGCTTCTTTCAGTTTCCACCTACCAAATCAACTCACAGGCTTTGGTCAACCCAGGGCTATAGAAGATACTTGACCAAGGTGCCACGCAGTGGGACTGAACCTGGAACCGTGTGGTTGGGAAGCAAGCTTCTTACCACACAGCCATGCTTATATATATTTCAGCATACCCAGGTATACACCATTGCAAGTGACTGGTCCCTCATTTCATATATCTTTCTCTGTTCCAGACCCTAGTACAGCAGAAGCTATGAGTTGGCTGGAGAGTCAAGGTATAACTATGATTTCTACAAATGATGCTGGTATCCTTACGTCAGCTGTTGAAAGTGGCCAGCCCATAGCCCTCACAGGTAAATTTTGATTTCTTTCTCTCTCTTGTTTGATTTGTTTATGTTTTATTGTCTGTCAGCCAAACACATCATACACATCCATCATACTGGTATTTATTACATCCTGTCGAAATCAAAATCGGAATCGAAATTGAACCAATCCTATGACTGGCACCTGGCAGATGCCAGGACACCTGGACTGGAGATATGTAAAAAGCACCATCCGAATCGTGGCCGAAGCCAGCGCCGCCTCGACTGGCTTCCGTGTCGGTGGCACGTAAAAAGCACCATCCGAATCGTGGCCGAAGCCAGTGCCGCCTCGACTGGCTTCCGTGTCGGTGGCACGTAGAAAGCACCATCCGAATCGTGGCCGATGCCAGCGCCGCCTCGACTGGCTTCCGTGCAGGTGGCACGTAAAAAGCACCATCCGAATCGTGGCCGAAGCCAGCGCTGCCTCGACTGGCTTCCGTGTCGGTGGCACGTAAAAAGCACCATCCGAATCGTGGCCGATGCCAGCGCCGCCTTGACTAGCTTCCGTGTCGGTGGCACAGAAAAAGCACCATCCGAATCGTGGCCGAAGCCAGTGCCGCCTCAACTGGCTTCCGTGTCGGTACACGTAAAAGGCACCATCCGAATCGTGGCCGAAGCCAGTGCCGCCTCGACTGGCTTCCGTGCAGATGGCACGTAAAATGCACCAATCTGACCGTGGCCGATGCCAGCCTATTCTGGCTCCAGTGCAGGTGGCACGTAAAATGCACCCACTACACTCACGGAGTGGTTGGCGTTAAGAAGGGCATCAAGCTGTAGAAACATTGCCAGATAAGACCGGAGCCTGGGGCAGCCTTCTGGCTTCCCAGATCCCCGGTCGAACCGTCCAACCCATGCCAGCATGGAGAACGGACGTTAAACGATGATGATGATTATTATTATTATTATTATTATTATATCCGAATTGTGGCCGATGCCAGCGCCGCCTCGACTGGCTTCCATGCAGGTGGCACGTAAAAAGCACCATCCGAATCGTGGCCGAAGCCAGTGCCGCCTCGACTGGCTTCCGTGCAGGTGGCACGTAAAATGCACCAATCCGACCGTGGCCGATGCCAGCTTCGACTGACTCCAGTGCAGGTGGAACGTAAAAAGCACCACTACACTCACGGAGTGGTTGGCGTTAGGAATGGCATCCAGCTGTAGAAACATTGCCAGATAAGACCGGAGCCTGGTGCAGCCTTCTGGCTTCCCATATCCCCGGTCGAACCGTCCAACCCATGCCAGCATGGAGAACGGACGTTAAACGATGATGATGATTATTATTATTATTATTATATCCGAATTGTGGCCGATGCCAGCGCCGCTTCGACTGGCTTCCGTGCAGGTGGCACGTAAAAAGCACCATCCGAATCGTGGCCGAAGCCAGTGCCGCCTCGATTGGCTTCCGTGCAGGTGGCACGTAAAAAGCACCAATCCGACCGTGGCCGATGCCAGCCTCGCCTGGCTCCAGTGCAGGTGGCACGTAAAAAGCACCAGCTACACTCACGGAGTGGTTGGCGTTAGGAAGGGCATCCAGCTGTAGAAACATTGCCAGATAAGACTGGAGCCTGGGGCAGCCTTCTGGCTTCCCAGATCCCCGGTCGAACCGTCCAACCCATGCTAGCATGGAGAACGGACGTTAAACGATGATGATGATGATGATGTCCTAAACACCAATTTAGTAACACTGTGTAACACAATTTTTGTCTTAGGTAGCAATCGTTATTTCCTATTCGCTTACCCCTAGAAAGTATGAAAATTGAGGATCACAAAGGTTTAATCCCGTAGCATTTAAACCTGCCATATCCAGCCTAAAGTGTGAGGATCTAATCTCTCACACCTACCCTACAATGTCAATCTAAAAATGTATTGGGTTGTCCGGAAAGTTTGTGCCGATTTATAGTAGCTTACCTTTCGACTTATTTTAGAACATGGTTGAGTCCATAAAATAGGATTTGACTACACCTCCATTTAGAGCACAGTTTAAGCTAGCTCTGCTTTTCTCTCAAGATATTGGGTTGTCTGGAAAGTTTGTGCCGATTTATAGTAGCTTACCTTTCGACTTATTTTAGAACATGGTTGAGTCCATAAAATAGGATTTTACTACACCTCCATTTAGAGCACAGTTTAAGCTAGCTCTGCTTTTCTCTCAAGATATTGGGTTGTCTGGAAAGTTCGTGCCGATTTATAGTAGCTTACCTTTTGACTTATTTTAGAACATGGTTGAGTCCATAAAATAGGATTTGACTACACCTCCATTTAGAGCCCAGTTTAAGCTAGCTCTGCTTTTGTCTCAAGATATTGGGTTGTCTGGAAAGTTTGTGCCGATTTATAGTAGCTTACCTTTTGACTTATTTTAGAACATGGTTGAGTCCATAAAATAGGATTTGACTACACCTCCATTTAGAGCACAGTTTAAGCTATCTTTTCGTGGAAGAGGGTTTATGTTCCTATAACCTGTGTTAATTCTGTAACCCTTTAAAATGGAAGATAAGAAAGTTCATTTTCGGCACTTGATGCTTTGGGAACCAGACAAAAATTGCTGCAGCTCGGCTGGGATGTGTTACCCCACCCTCCATATTCAGAGGTTTGATAACACTGTGTAACAAAGTTTGAAGGGAATAATAGTAGTAATTTCTGGATGGAGTCAAATGGGAAATAACACTTATTGACCAAAGACAATAAGGAAATCTTTTGTATTGAGCAGAATATTTACTCTAAAGAGATTTCTGCTTGAGCAACCCAGTGCTGAATCGATCTGAAATGCAATGGAAAAATAGGCGAGTTTATAAACATTGATGTCCAGACCACAACAGCAAAGTGTGAAGGGAATGGTAGTCATTTCCTTTGATTTCTAGATAGAATCAAATAGGAAATAACACTTATTGACCAAAGACAACAAGGAAATCTCTGGTATTGAGCAGAATATTTGCTAAAAAGATATTTTGTCTTCAGCAGCTCAGCATTGAATCTGTCTGAAATGCAGTGTAAAATGGGTCAGTTTTAAAACGTTCATGTCCAGCTCATAAAAGCAAAGCGTGAAGGGAATGGTAGTCACTTCCTTTGATTTCTAGATAGAATCAAATAGGAAATAACACTTATTGAACAAAGACAACAAGGAAATCTGTGGTGTTGAGCAAAATATTTGCTAAAAAGATATTTTGTCTTCAGCAGCTCAGCATTGAATCTGTCTGAAATGCAGTGTAAAATGGGTCAGTTTTAAAACGTTTGTGTCCAGCTCATAAAAGCAAAGCGTGAAGGGAATGGTAGCCACTTCCTTTGATTTCTAGATAGAATCAAATAGGAAATAACACTTATTGACCAAAGACAACAAGACTTGACTTGACTTGAGACAGCATCCACCCGGGGTGGGTTGAGCTGGCTTCATTCATCCTCAATGCTGCATCTCTCACAAACGCCGACCAGGCCTGGCGATTTGAGGCTAATGACCGCATGATCTCCAACCACTCCTTATTCCAGTGGCGAACGCCGTAGATATGGGGGCCAAGTTGGGTTCCAGATCAGTCTTGACTGTCATCAGCCAGGTTTTTCGTTGTCCACCACATTGCTTTCGCCAACCCTGAAGGGGAGCTGGGACAATTGCTTCGTAGGTTGGGTCCCAGATCAGTCTTGACTGTCATCAGCCAGGTTTTTCGTTGTCCACCACATTGCTTTCGCCAACCCTGAAGGGGAGCTGGGACAATTGCTTCGTAGGTTGGGTTCCAGATCAGCCTTGACTGTCATCAGCCAGGTTTTTCGTTGTCCACCACATTGCTTTCGCCAACCCTGAAGGGGAGCTGGGGCAATTGGTTTGTAGATGAATTCTCCTGGTTGACGACAGACGGCATGACCCAGTCAATGCAGACATCTCGTTAGGATGACTTGTCGGAGGGAGGTGATTCTGCACTGGTGTCGCACTGAATTGTTGGAGACAAAGTGATGCCATCTGACACGAAGGATGTGGTGTAGACAGAGGTGATCGAAGGATTCTAGTCGCTTAATAGAAAGACAAGAAGGAAATCTGTGGTATTGAGCAGAATATTTACTCCAAAGATATTCCTGCTTCTGCAACTCAGCACTGAATCTATCAGAAATGTAATGGAAAAATAGGTCAGTTTCAAAACATTGGTGTCCATGTCACAAAAGCGAAGCGTGAAGGGAATGGTAGTCATTTCCTTTGATTTCTAGATTGAAGCAAATAGAAAAGAACACTTATTGACCAAAGACAACAAGGAAATCTCTAGTGTTGAGCAGAATATTTACTCTAAAGATATTCCTGCTTCTGCAACTCAGCGCTGAATCTATCAGAAATGTAACGGAAAAATAGGTGAGTTTCAAAACATTGATGTCCAGGTGACAAAACTAGTCGGTCTTATCATCTGAATATCCTAATATTATTAAAATTCCTTTATTTTTTAAATTAAAAAAAAAAAATTTTTAATTTCTTTTACCACAGAAGCTGGAAAGATGGCGCTGAATATCTTCAAGCAGCAGGGCCTGCCCCACACTGTAGCAGATGGAGAGACAAACGACACCGTTGTTGATCCTGTTGTTGAGACAGTTGTTGGGGACACTAACGACCAAGTAAGCATCTCTCTTTCAACATTTTCACTGGTTTCACTCTTGAAGGGTTTCGTCGGACATATCGACCACAGTGCTTGTTTTTTGGTCTGGTTTTTGTTCTATTGGACCCTTTTTGCCGAACTGCTAGGTTACATTGGTTGTCAAGTAGCAGTAGGGGACAAAACCGAACACACACATAGACATATACATACATATACACACATACATACATATATATATCATCATCATCATCATCATCATCCAGTGTTTTAAATCCAGGTTTTGTCCCCGTTAACTGGTGTGGCCAGATCTACCTCAATGCCATAGGAACTGAGGCTGGCGGTTGCCCATTCTCCTTTGCTATCATTTTGGAGATGGATTTTCTACAGGGAGCATGCCCATGCACACACACACACACACACACACATATATGTATATATATATTTTTTCTTTACTTGTTTCAGTCATTTGACTGTGGCCATGCTGGAGCATCGCCTTTAATATGTATGTATATATACACACACACACACAAATATATGTGTATATATATACACACACACATATATGTATATATATATGTGTGTGTATTTATATATACATATATACACACACACACACATACATACATTATATATACATATATATAATATATATATACATACATATATATATATATATATAGTTATATATATCATCATCATCATCATTTAACGTCCGTTCTCCATGCTAGCATGGGTTGGACGGTTCGACCGGGGTCTGGGAAGTCAGGAGGCTGCACCAGGCTCAGTCTGTTCTGGCAGTGTTTCTACAGCTGGGTGCCCTTCCTAACGCCAACCACTCTACGAGTGTAGTGGGTGCTTTTTATGTGCCACCGGCGGCTGGCAGCGGTCACGATTGGTTGGTGCTTTTTACATGCCACCAGCACGGAAGCCAGTCAAGGCAACACTGGCATTGGCCACGATCAGATGGTGCTTTTTACGTGCCACCGGCACAGGTATCACTACTACAATTTCCATTTGATATTTATTTTGATGTTGATGTACTTGACTCAATAGGTCTCCTAAGGTACTTTGGACGGGCTGGGGCTGCTATGCAAAACTGGTGCAGGAAACAGCCATGAACTCCCATTATTTGTCGGGTCTTTGCAGTCACAGCATATCTCCAGAGATCTCGGTCTTTCGTCATTGCCTCTGTGAGGCCCAGCATTCGAAGGTCATGCTTGACCACCTCATCCCATGTCTTCCTAGGTCTATATATATATATATATATATATAATAGGCGGCAAGCTGGTAGAAACGTTAGCACGCCGGGCGAAATTCATAGCAGTATTTCGTCTGTCGTTACGTTCTGAGTTCAAATTCGCCCGAGGTTGACTTTGCCTTTCATCCTTTCGGGGTTGATAAATAAGTACCAGTTACGCACTGGGGTCGATGTAATCGACTTAATCCCTTTGTCTGTCCTTGTTTGTCCCCTCTATGTTTAGCCCCTTGTGGGTAGTAAAGAAATATATATATATATCACCGTGACCGACCAGGCTATCAGATGTTGCTACACATCGCTGGTCACAATACGCTTCGCATTGTTTTAGCCTTCAAATGACGCCACCCCGCTGGCTAAGTGAGCAGGCCAACAGAAGAAAGAGTGAGAGAAAGTTGTGGCAAAAGAGTACAGCAGGGATTGCCTCCACATCCTGCTGGAGCCTTGTGGAGCTTTTAGGTGCTTTCGCTCAATAAACACTCGCAACGCCCGGTCTGGGAATCGAAACCGCGATCCTACGACCGCGAGTCCGCTGCCCTAACCACTGGGCCATTGCGCCTCTACACAGACACACACACACATATATATGGAAGCACTCCGTCGGTTACGACTATGAGGGTTCCAGTTGATCCGATCAACGGAACAGCCTGCTTGTGAAATTAACGTGTAAGTGGCTGAGCACTCCACAGACACGTGTACCTTTAACGTAGTTCTCGGGGGATATTCAGCGTGACACAGAGAGTGACAAGGCCGGCCCCTTTGAAATACAGGTACAACAGAAACAGGAAGTAAGAGTGAGAGAAAGTTGTGGTGAAAGAGTACAGCAGGGATCACCACCACCCCCTGCCGGAGCCTCGTGGAGCTTTAGGTGTTTTTCGCTCAATAAACACTCACAACGCCCGGTCTGGGAATCGAAACCGCGAGTCCGCTGCCCTAACCACTGGGCCATTGTGCCTCTACACAGACACACACACATATATATATACATACATACGCTGTAATAGTGAACCACTAATTTTGTATTACCCTGCATTATATCACATTGTGTGTTCCATACTCTTTTACATGTTTCAGTCATTTGACTGCGGCCATGCTGGAGCACCGCCTTTAGTCGAGCAAATCGACCCCGGGACTTATTCTTTGTAAGCCCAGTACTTATTCTATCGGTCTCTTTTTGCCGAACCACTAGGTGACGGGGACGTAAACACACCAGCATCGGTTGTCAAGCAATGCTAGGAGGACAAACACACACACACATACATACATACATATATATATATACATATATACGACAGGCTTCTTTCAGTTTCCGTCTACCAAATTCACTCACAAGGCACTGGTCGGCCCCGGGGCTATAGCAGAAGACACTTGCCCAAGATGCCACGCAGTGGGACTGAACCCGGAACCATGTGGCTGGTTAGCAAGCTACTTACCACACAGCCACTCCGGTAATTTTTTTTTATGTTTCTTTTTACTTTTCAGAAGGTCATCACCATAGTAACAACAGATCAAGCCGAAGAGGAACCAGTTATAGTGACAGTGACCCCAGATGTTTCAAATGAAGCTGCATTGACTGTAGAGTCAGCCGGTAATTAACAACATCTTATTGTTGTTGTTGTTGTTTATTCTCCTTCCATCTTCCTCCGCCTCCCAGGTCAGCCCCGATTCAGCTCTCCTATAATTAAGGCTTTGCAGACTTTTATCACCCTGTTGGCGGGGAGGTGTCTCCCTTATTGGTTCATACACATATATATATATACATACTTAAGACTATAAGGTGTGATTTGAGGGAGATTTGGCTGCTGTTTCTACAAGTACATTATCTAATATGTGTTTTACCTTTTTAAAAGGTCAGGGTGCATTGAGGGAGATTTGGCTGTTATTTCTAGTGTGTCTTGCTCTCTGTAGGGGGTCTCCCTCCTTGGCTCATACATAAGGCAATAAGGTGTGATTTGAGAGAGATTTGGCTGCTATGTCTACAAGTACACTACCTAATATGTGTTTTACCTTTTTAAAAGGTCAGGGTGCATTGAGGGAGATTTAGCTGTTTTTTCTAGCAGGTCTTGCTCTCTGTAGGGGGTCTCCCTTCTTGGCTCATACATAAGACAATAAGGTGTGATTTGAGAGAGATTTGGCTGCTATGTCTACAAGTACATTACTTAATATGTGTTTTACTGTTTTTAAAGAAGGTCAGGGTGCATTGAGAGAGATTTGGCTGTTATTTCTAGTGTGTCTTGCTCTCTGTAGGGGGTCTCCTTCCTTGGCTCATACATAAGACAATAAGGTGTGATTTGAGAGAGATTTGGCTGCTATGTCTACAAGTACATTACCTATGTGTTTTACCTTTTTAAAAGGTCAGGGTGCATTGAGGGAGATTTGGCTGTTATTTCTAGTGTGTCTTGCTCTGTAGGGGGTCTCCCTCCTTGGCTCATACATAAGACAGTAAGGTGTGATTTGAGAGAGATTTGGCTGCTATGTCTACAAGTACATTATCTAATATGTGTTTTACCGTTTTTAAAGAAGGTAAGCATGCATTGAGGGAGATTTAGCTGTTTTTTCTAGTATGTCTTGCTCTCTGTAGGGGGTTTCCTCCTTGGCTCATACATAAGACAGTAAGGTGTGATTTGAGGGAGATTTGGCTATGTCTACAAGTACATTACCTAATATGTGTTTTAGGGAGATTTGGCTGTTATTTCTAGCAAGTCTTGCTCCCTGTAGAGGGTCTCCCTCATTGGCTCATACATACATATGTTATTGACTTGCACCCTCCCCCAAAATTTCAGGCCTTGTTCCTTTAATATAAGTGATTAGTATCATTATTATTATTATTAAAGTGGAGGCGCAATGGCCTAGTGGTTAGGGCAGGGGACTCGCGGTCGCAGGATCGCGGTTTCAATTCCCAGACCAGGCATTGTGAGTGTTTATTGAGCGAAAACACCTAAAAGCTGCACGAGGCTCCGGCAGGGAGTGGTGATCCCTGCTGTACTCTTTCACCACTCTTTCTCCCACTCTTTCATCTGTTGGCCTGCTCGCTTAGCCAGCGGGGTGGCGTCATTCAAAGGCTAAAACAATGCGAACGCATTGTGACCAGCGATGTGTAACAACATCTGATGGTCTGGTCGGTCACGTGATCACGTGATTATTATTATTAAAGGTGGCAGAGCTGGGCAAATTATTATTATTATTATTATTATTGCATTTAATCTTACCTGAAACAACTTCACACCTTCTGACTAATATATTCATCTTCCCTCTCTCTCTCTCTCTTTACAGAAGAACAACCCCCTCCAGCTAAGAAATGCCGGGTGGAAGCTGAAGAAGAGACCACAGAGGCAGTACAGCTGGATGACATCTTAGAGGTATGGCTTTTGTCATTTATGTATGTGTGTGTGTGTGTGTCGGATGGTGCTTTTTACATGCTACTGGCACAGGGCCAACAACTAAAATTTCCATTTGACTTGATTTTGATATTGTTGATGCTGATGTACTTGACTCAATAGGTCTCCTCAAGCACAGCATGTCGCCCTACGATCCAAGGTGCTTTTGAATGGGCTGGTTATGCAACACTGGTGTAGGTTACCTATTTCTTTACTACCCACAAGGGACTAAACACAGAGGGGACAAACGGATTAAGTCGATTACATCGGCCCCAGTGCGTAACTGGTACTTAATTTATCGACCCCGAAAGGATGAAAGGCAAAGTCGACCTCGGCGGAATTTGAACTCAGACGAAATACCTATTTCTTTACTACCCACAAGGGACTAAACACAGAGGGGACAAACAAGGACAGACAAACGGATTAAGTTGATTACATCGACCCCAGTGCGTAACTGGTACTTAATTTATCAACCCCGAAAGGATGAAAGGCAAAGTCGACCTCGGCGGAATTTGAACTCAGAACGTAACGGCAGACGAAATACGGCTACGCATTTCGCCCGGCGTGCTAACGTTTCTGCCAGCTCGCTGCCTTCTACACTGGTGTAGGTTACAACTGTGGACTCACTTTATTTGCCGGGTCTTCTCAGTCACAGCATACCTCCAGAGGTCTCGGTCTTTTGTCATTGACTCTGTCAGGCCCAACATTCAAAGGTCATGCTTCACCATGTCATCCCATGTCCTCCTGGGTCTCCCCCTCTACCCCAGATTCCTTCCACTGCTTGGGAGTGGCATTTCTTCACACAGCTCTTCTTGTCCATCCACAGTACGTGACCATACCAACATAAACGTCTTTCTTGCACGCCACATCCAAATATATATATATATATACACACACACACACACACACACACACACACACATGTATACTCTTTTACTTGTTTCAGTCATTTGACTGTGGCCATGTTGGAGCACCGCCTTTAGTCAAGCAAATCGACCCCGGGACTTATTCTTTTGTAAGCCCAGCACTTATTCTATCGGTCTCTTTTGCCAAACCGCTAGTGCCGTGGACGTAAACACACCAGCATCGGTTGTCAAGCAATGCTAGGGGGACAAACACAGACACACATACATATATACGACAGGCTTCTTTCAGTTTCCATCTACCAAATCCACTCACAAGGCATTGGTCGGCCCGAGGCTATAGCAGAAGACACTTGCCCAAGATGTCATGTGGTGGGACTGAACCCGGAACAATGTGGTTGGTAAGCAAGCTACTTACCACACAGCCACTCCTGTGCCTATATATATATATGTGTGTGTGTATATATATATGTGTGTGTATATATATACATATATATATATATATATTATAATCACAATAATAATAATAGGGAATATAATTCCAAAACTTACCGGGAAAAATTCAATTTAACAATTTTAAATCAAATTTCACAATATATAATATATGTATATAATTTAGTGAAAAACCTCTATTAAACAATTCAATAATCAAAGATGTTCTAAAAATCAATAAAGTACAATAAATAGTAAATAGCAGTACTATTTACTATTTATCGTACTTTATTGATTTTTAAAATAAGGTTTTTATAGTATGTTTTCTATATGGTGTGAATAACATCTTTATTTATTGAATTGTTTAATAGAGGTTTTTCTCTAAATTATATATATATATATAGGCGCAGGAGTGGCTGTGTGGTAAGTAGCTTGCTAACCAACCACATGGTTCCGGGTTCAGTCCCACTGCGTGGCATCTTGGGCAAGTGTCTTCTGCTATAGCCCCGGGCCGACCAATGCCTTGTGAGTGGATTTGGTAGACAGAAACTGAAAGAAGCCTGTCGTATATATGTATATATATATATATATATATGTGTGTGTGTGTGTGTTTGTGTTTGTCGTGTTTGTCCCCCTAGCATTGCTTGACAACCGATGCTGGTGTGTTTACGTCCCCGTCACCTAGCGGTTCGGCAAAAGAGACTGATAGAATAAGTACTGGGCTTACAAAGAATAAGTCCCGGGGTCGATTTGCTCAACTAAAAGGCGGTGCTCCAGCATGGCCGCAGTCAAATGACTGAAACAAGTAAAAGACTAATATACGTGGAGGCGCAATGGCCCAGTGGTTAGGGCAGCGGACTCGCGGTCGTAGGATCATGGTTTCAATCCCCAGACTGGGCGTTGTGAGTGTTTATTGAGCGAAGACACCCAAAGTTCCACGAGGCTCCTGCAGGGGGTGGTGGCGATCCCTGCTGTACTCTTTCGCCACAACTCTCTCTCACTCTTTCTTCTGTTGGCCTGCTCACTTAGCCAGCGGGGTGGCGTCATTTGAAGGCTAAAACAATGCAAAGCGCATTGTGACCAGCGATGTGTAGCAACATCTGATAGCCTGGTCAGTCACAGTGATATATATATATATACAAAGAATAAGTTTCAGGGCTGATTTCTTCAACTAGAACTTAGTAAGGCTGTGCTCCAGTATTGCCACAGTCTAATGACTGAAACAAGTAAAGGAGTAAATACACCTGAAGTGAAAACCTTTCATGGACCTTTAAAATACTATTTACTATTTATTATTACGGAGATGTACTTGCATAGCAAGTGATTTGATCTGAGATCGTATGCTGAAAGGAAAACAATTGCAGCGTGGAAGGTGTTTGTAAGCCATTTAAGAAACGCACAAAAGCCGTTCGATTCACTTCAACATTTAAGTTTTATTTGTCAAAATATTTTCGTCGCCATAAGACCGCGACCTGTTCGCTGACAAGAGATTCAGCACGGATTTTTATCAGTGAACAGGTTGCAGTCTTAAAGCGACGAAAATATTTTGACAAATTAGACTTAAATGTTGAAGTGAATCGAACGGTTTTGTGTGTTTCTTAAATGGCTTATAAACACCTTCCACACTGCAATATATATATATGTATATATATACAGATGCAGCACGGATTTTTGTCAGTGAACAGGTCGCGGTCTTATAGCGACGAAAATATTTTGACAAATTAAACTTAAATGTTGAAGTGAATTGAACGGCTTTTGTGTGTTTCTTAAATGGCTTACAAACACCTTCCGCACTGCAATATATATATATGTATATATATACAGATGCAGCACGGATTTTTGTCAGTGAACAGGTCGCGGATTTTAGCGACGAAAATATTTTGACAAATTAAACTTAAATGTTGAAGTGAATCGAACGGCTTTTGTGTGTTTCTTAAATGGCTTACAAACACCTTCCACGCTGCAATTGTCTATATATATATAAACCTTATTCAGCATGGATTTTTGTCAGTGAACAGGTCGCGGTCTTAAAGTGACGAAAATATTTTGACAAATTAAACTTAAATGTTGAAGTGAATCGAACGGCTTTTGTGTGTTTCTTAAATGGCTTACAAACACCTTCCACGCTGCAATTGTTACCATTTATTATTTTGCTTGCTTTGAACCCCACGAAAATCTTACATGGAACCCAGTTCATAACCACTGTTCTAACTCTTTGTCTCTCTCTCTCTTTCTCTTTCCATATTTCATCCAGACAACAGAAGCAGCGACGCCAGAAAGACCAACAGTGAGCGAACCCGACGCACAGGAAGAGCTTCGACGACAGCTGGAGGAGATGAAGAGGCAGGCGGAGTCGTTCAAACAGCAGCTGATGGTCAAGGAACAAGAAGCTGCAGTCTACAAACGACAGCTGTCCGAGATGGGCATAGCCAAGGCAGATATGGCACATGCAGATTTGACCGCCAGCAGTGGCGCTGGCAGCGGCGTTGTCGAGGAAAGCGACATGAGCGTCGCCGATAGCAACGCTGCCGACAACGGCAACAACGAGGAGGGCTTCGACCCCTCGGCAGCCGCGGAGGTCACCTTCGTCCCTGGTAACATAGTTGTCGAGACTGTGACCATCTCGAAGGATGAGAGCGTGGACATTGGCGCTGACGCTGGTGATGACGAAGCTGGCGCTGGTGGTGATGGTGACGTCGGTGAAGCCAGTACTGGTAGTGACGGTGGTGGTGGTGCTAATAATGACGCTACCAGTGCATCGGTGTCCATTAAAGACGAACCGCTGACCATTAAGACTGAGCCAGTTTAGGAAGATAACAGTGGTGGTGGTGGTGGTAGTGGTCAAGATGGTGGTGTATGCAGTGTAGAGCAGGGTGCTATTTATCAAGTTGCAGATCCTTCCTCCACCTTTGTCAA
>NC_043026.1:4084427-4124427 GCF_006345805.1 Octopus sinensis
AGAGCATCTCAATAGAAATGTGGTAACAAGACGGTTAAAATATATAATAGAGAAGCAATTCTTAACCTTTTCGATACCAATCTGGCTGAAACTACTTCTGGCTCTGTACTACCAATGTCTTGATTTCAAAAGTTCTGAATTCAAATCTTCCACCAAACCTTAGTCACAATTTATGTTCCTAACACTAGCTTAATGATAACTAATTAATTTTATGAAATTCTTTGTTATATTTAAAATTAATTGAAAGAAGCACAGAGCATCTCAACAGAAATATGGTAACAAAAGGATTAAGCTAGTGTTTGAAATGACTTGAAATTTTTTACGGAAGGGTTTAAATAAAATTCCCTTATCACACAAAGTTTGTATCATAGATCCAAGGAAGGGCTTAGGCTCCTTAGGATTTGATGAACGGGAGGATTTTGTGGCTTGTAGAATTAAAGGGAGCGGGGATGGTCTCAGATGAGTTGTCATCAAAATGGCTAAATCACCAATTTACACTATCACCAGTGCAATTGTGGACACCACCACCAACAACAGCAACAGACATCTAGCAATGGAAAATAATTAAATTTTTTTTTTTTTAATGAACTTGTACTGGGACTGTTAATGAGACATTTCTATTGTCTGATTGGACAGGCGTATGTATTTGTGTGTGTGTATGTGTGCATCTATTTGCATGTCTGTTAATGTGTATAAATGTGTACGTATGTGTGTGTGTTTTTTCTAAATGAAAAAAAAAATTTTTTTTTGCAAGGAACAGAACTGTTACAATGACCTTTAAGGAAGGCATCAATGTCAAAACATCACATTCTGTCTCCCACATAAATATTTTCATATAAATATGGCCACGAGCCTACGTAAGAAATTATTGTTGTTTTTGTTGTCTTTTTACATACATTAAGGGCAATGGATTGGTAGGATTGATGAAGCACCCAAAAGAATGCCTTGTGACCTCCTTGTTTTAGAGCTCAAAACCTAGTAATGTTAACATTAGCTTTCATCACTTTGGGGGACAATAAAATTTGACATCAGTACAGTACTGTGATCAATACGATTGACTAATTCTCCCCTCCCAAAACTACTCGCATTATGCAAAAATTTGAAATCAAATAGACACGAAATGAAAAACTCGTTAAAAACTATCTTGTACTGAGCATCCGTCTAAATTTGTGAACATGAAATATTCAATAACAAAAGGAACTTCAGAAAGTAAATTTCCTGTCAACATCAATTTATAAAAACTCTCACTTGCTTAGAAAATATTTCTTTCAGTAATTTATCGTAGTTGTAAACTATCTGTAATTTAAACCAACTTCAAGGTAGCCAAATGAAAATAGAGGCGAGTGAGTGAGAGATTGTTGCAAATCAAAACGGAAAATTTCGCCTGCAATGAATGAATGTTTATTTAACATTAAAATCTACTTCACAGTGAATGCAATGAATGTTTAAATTTGTGAAAAACTTGAAGTTCAAATATATATATGGAAAAATTTCCAGACACTTGAGCCTTTAATAATTGCTTTCCTTTAGTAACTTAACCCTTTAGCATTTAATCCGGCCAAAAGTATTCTGCCTGTTTTATGTTCAAACTGGCCAGATCTGGTCTCTCACACCAACCCTACAATATCGTTTTAAAAACTAACAGCTACCTCATGAAAATCTCAAAGCTACAAGATTAATGAATGATTAGTTCAAGACAATTTGGATAAAAAAGCATTAATTTTGGCAGAATGATGCGAACACTAAAGGGTTAATTAATAAGCAGCTTTCTCCATTATAATATATATATATATGGGTAAAGACCCCCTTCGGTCATGAATGACCATGGGATTGCACCTAGAAAGTTACCCTCCTAGACACAAGTCCGGGCAAGGTTGTTTATGGAAGACCAGCAGTCGCCCATGCATACCAGCCTCCCCTCTCCACGCCACCAGTGTTATCCAAGGGAAAGACAAAGGTCGATACAGCTTGGCACCAGTGACGTCGTAACTCATTTCTACAGCTGAGTGAACTGGAGCAACGTGAAATAAAGTGCCTTGCTCAAGAACACAACACGCAGCCCGGTCCGGGATTCGAGCTCACGATCGTAAGCTCGACGCTCTAACCACTGAGCCATGCGCCTTCATATATACACACACACAAACAAACATAAAATGAGAGAGACAAGAATGAACAGCTAGATATAGTATATATATATATATATATATAATTTATTTTCCCAACTGTTCAGGAAAGATTGTCTTTTAATACAGTTTTGAAGTTCTTGGGTTTAAAAATAAAATTTTCTTTTTCTTTTCCATCAATAATAGCATTTCAAAGTGGCTTTTTTTTTTTCTTCTTAATTTTCAAGAGATAAGGTTTAAAAAAAATACATACACACAACAGTAAAAAAAATTGAAAAAACACCAAAAAGAAAACAAAAAAAACATCCAATCCAACATGAAAAAAAATGGTGATACAAATGTAAGATTATGATAGTGATGATGATTTTTTTTTTTCATTTTGGGGTGAAGGCTACCACTGGGCAGAATTGTTATCACACCAGGCTAAGATTCTTAATGGTATATCTATCTTTATGTTCTGAGTTCAAATCCTGCCAAGGTCGGTTTGATTCTTTCAAGTACAATGCAATAAAGCAATTTTAATGCAGCAGGGCTAAATTGGTTAACTGACACTCCCTCTGATGCCCACCTCACCAGTGCTTGACCGGTGGTGTGGGCACAAATGGCAAAGTCGACCTTGGTGAAATATGAACTCGGAACATAAAGCAAGAAGAAACGCCACTAAGCGCTGACTTTGGTGCGACAACAAATTCCGACAGCTTGCTGCCTTTGTGGTTTCATATTTTGGCACAAGGCCTGAAATTGTTGGAGAAGAGAGAAATCAGGAGATAGATAAATTTCTTTACTAACCCACAAGGAGCTAAACATAGAGGGGACAAACAAGGACAGACAAACGGATTAAGTCGATTACATCGACCCCAGTGCGTAACTGGTACTTAATTTATCGACCCCGAAAGGATGAAAGGCAAAGTCGACCTCGGCAGAATTTGAACCCAGAATGTAACGACAGATGGAATACGGCTACGCATTTCGCCTGGCGTGCTAACGTTTCGGCCAGCTCGCCGCCTTGGTAGATAGATAGATAGGACTGGCAGGTAGGCAGATAAAGAGGCAGGCAGGCAGATAGATAGATCAGACAGGCAAGCAGATAGATAGGACTGATAGACAGACAGACAGGTAGGCAGGCAGGCAGATAGAGAGGCAGACAGATAGATAGGACTGATAGAGAGGCAGGCAGGCAGATAGATAGGACTGATAGACAGGTAGGCAGATAGATAGGACTGATAGACAGGTAGGCAGATAGATAGGACTGATAGAGTGGCAGACAGGCAGATAGATAGGACTGATAGACAGACAGGTAGGCAGGCAGATAGATAGGACTGATAGAGAGGCAGACAGGTAGACAGATAGATAGGACTGATAGAGAGGAAGGCAGGCAGATAGATAGATCAGACAGGCAAGCAGATAGATAGGACTGATAGACAGACAGACAGGTAGGCAGGCAGGCAGATAGATAGGACTGATAGAGAGGCAGGCAGGCAGATAGATAGATCAGACAGGCAAGCAGATAGATAGGACTGATAGACAGACAGGTAGGCAGGCAGATAGATAGGACTGATAGAGAGGAAGGCAGGCAGATAGATAGGACTGATAGAGAGGCAGGCAGGCAGATAGATAGGACTGATAGAGAGGCAGGCAGGCAGATAGATAGGACTGATAGACAGACAGGTAGGCAGGCAGATAGATAGACAGACAGACAGGCAAGCAGATAGATAAATACATAGGCAGGCAGCTAGATAGGACTGATAGACAGACAAGCAGGCTAATAGATAGATCAGACAGATAGGTAAGTATGGGGATGAATGAATAGAGATAGATAGATGGATGGGTGGGTGGATGAGTGAATGCATGCATAAATGAACAAGTGGTTGGGTTGGGTAGATGGGTAGATGGATGGAGGGACACACAGAAATAAATTAAACTCACACACATCGCACAAGCAAAAACAATTTAAAAATGATTTTGAGAAAAAAAAAGACATTAAACATTTAAAACAACACACATACACATACCACCCGTATATCATCTAACAGTCTTTTTTTTATCTTAATTTTTTTTTTAAATAAAAGATTTTTTTTGTTCTTGCATTTTTCTTTCTGTTAGCATGACTTTTAGGTTTGCCAGTAAGTAGCTCTGTGAGTTCCAGCCGAAATTTTCACTGCTGACCACATGTCAGTACAACTGAAATGATAAGAAATGAACAAAAATAAAAATAAAATTACGATGTACTTGCACAGCAAGTGACTTGATCTGAGATCAAGTGTGCTGAAACAATAACAACTGCAGCGTGGAAGATGTTTGTAAGCCATTTAAGAACACACAAAAAAACTTAGTTTCACTTCAACATTTACATTTAATTTGTGTCAAAATATTTTCACTGCTTTGAAACCACAACCTGCCTTTAAATCACATCCTACTGTGGTTAGGGCAGCGGACTCGCGGTTTCGATTCCCAGACCGGGCGTTGTGAGTGTTTATTGAGCGAAAACACCTAAAAGCTCCACGAGGCTCCGGCAGAGATGGTGGTGATCCCTGCTGTACTCTTTCACCACAACTTTCTCTCACTCTTACTTCCTGTTTCTGTTGTACCTGTATTTCAAAGGGCCGGCCTTGTCACTCTCTGTGTCACGCTGAATATCCCCGAGAACTACGTTAAGGGTACACGTGTCTGTGGAGTGCTCAGCCACTTACACGTTAATTTCACGAGCAAGCTGTTCCGTTGATTCGGATCAACCGGAACCCTCATCGTCGAGTGCTTCCACTGTCTTAAACAAAAGCACATTGAATAATGCAGCTTAGATACACTATGCCTAAAAATAAACTGAATATGTGTATTTATGTATGACCCAATGATGAAGACCTTTGCACAGTACAAAGATCTTACGGAAATAGCAGCCAAATCTCCCTCAAATCACACTCTAATGTCTTATGTGTTTATATATGTTTGAGCCAATGAGAGAGACCTCTACACAGCTGCTAGACCTGATGAAAATAATAGCTAAATCACCCTCATATCACACCTACTGTCTTAAACAGAAGTACATTGAATACTGCAGGCCAAGATACACTATGTCTAAAATTAAACAGGATGGTCATAATTGGATCACCACAGTTCATAAGGCTGACTCCCTGGGGCCTCACAGCAATCATCATCATTGTTTAACGTCTGCTTTCCATGCTAGCATGGGTTGGACGATTTGACTGAGGACTGGCAAACCAGATGGCTGCACCAGGCTCCAATCCGATCTGGCAGAGTTTCTACAGCTGGATGCCCTTCCCAACGCCGACCACTCCGAGTGTAGTGGGTGCTTTTACGTGCCACCGGCACGAGGGCCAGTCAGGCAGTACTGGCAACAGCCACGCTCAAATGGTGTTTTTTATGTGCCACCTGCACAAGAGCCAGTCCAGCGGCACTGGCAACGACCTCGCTCGAATGTTTTTTCCCGTGCTACAAGCACAAGTGCCAGTAGGGCATTGCTGGTAACGATCATGCTTGAATGGTGCTTTTTACGGGCCACTGGCATGGAAGCCAGTCAGCTGCACTGGCAAGATCACGCTTGGATGGTACTCTTAGCGCTCCACTAGCACAGATGCCAGTCATCAAATAAATGGCAATCAACATTCTATTTTCATTGAGAAATAAAGAGAGAAAAAGAAAGGACATACCTGTTACTTCTGTGGCTCCCCCTTTCCATCACATGCCACTATTTTCACTTTATCAACTTTGGCAATCTCTTGTACATCCCGAAACTCAACATCCTCCAAGACGAATGTCCACACATTGTCACAAAAGCGATATGTATTTAAATGACCCTGAAATTAAAGAATAATTGATTAAATAAAGACACACACCAACTTTAGGAGAGAAGACCAAAAGGGACGTGGCCTTAGAAACAATGCCAAATCAGACTGGAGTCTGGTGCAGCCCTTCGGTTTGCCAGCCCTGGTCAAACTGTCCAACCCATGCCAGCATGGACAATCGATGTTAAATGATGATGATGATACAATGGGCTCCTTTCAGCTTCTTATTTCTTTATTGCCAACAAGGGGCTACACACAGAGGGGACAAACAAGGACAGACAAACGGATTAAGTCGATTATATCGACCCCAGTGCGTAACTGGTACTTATTTAATCGACCCCAAAAGGATGAAAGGCAAAGTCAACCTCGGCAAAATTTGAACTCAGAACGTAGCGGCAGACGAAATACTGCTAAGTATTTCGCCCGGCATGCTAATGTTACTTATTTCTTCACTACCCACAAGGGGCTACACACAGAGGGGACAAACAAGGACAGACAAACGGATTAAGTCGATTATATCAACCCCAGTGCATAACTAGTACTTATTTAATTGACCCCGAAAGGATGAAATGCAAAGTCGACCTGAGCGGAATTTTAACTCAGAATGTGACGGCAGACAAAATACCGTTAAGCATTTCGCCTGGTTTGCTAACGTTTCTGCCAGCTTACCACCTTATCCTTTCAGTTTCTGTCAACCAAATCCACTATCCCACTAGTGCGTAACTGGTACTTATTTAATCGACCCCGAAAGGATGAAAGGCAAAGTCGAGCTTGGCGGAATTTGAACTCACAACGTAGCGGCAGACGAAATACCTATTTCTTTATTACCCACAAGGGGCTAAACACAGAGGGGACAAACAAGGACAGACATAGGTATTAAGTCGATTACATCAACCCCAGTGCGTAACTGGTACTTTATTTATCGACCCCGAAAGGATGAAAGGCAAAGTCAACCTCAGCGGAATTTGAACTCAGAACGTAGCGGCATACGAAATACCACTAAGCATTTCGCCTCATGTGCTAACGTTTCTGCCAGCTCATTGCCTTATCCTTTCACTTTCTGTCTACCAAATCCATTACCCCAGCATGGCCACAGTTGAATGACTGAAACAAATAGGAGAGATAAAAGAGATAAAGGTAGTGAAAGAGAAAATGAAATGCTTACCTTGAATGAGACTCTGTTCCGTACACGGCTTGCTAAAGCAGCATTGATAGCTCTGTCGAACTGTAGCAACACTTTCAGAGCTAGTTGCGGTGTTATCTGTCCACACTGCAGGTTGAACAATGAGAAAAAGAAAATACAGTAGATTATGCAAATGTATGTGTGTGTGTGTATTCTTTTACTTGTTTCAGCCATTTGACTATGGCCATGGTTTTCTTAGTTGAAGAAACTGACCCCCAGGACTTATTCTTTGCAAGCCTAGGACTTATTCTTTGCAAGCCTAGGACTTATTATTTGCAAGCCTAGGACATATTCTTTGCAAGCCTAGAACTTATTCTTTGCAAGCCTAGAACTTATTCTTTGCAAGCCTAGGACTTATTCTTTGCAAGCCTAGAACTTATTATTTGCAAGCCTAGAACTTATTCTTTGCAAGCCTAGGACTTATTCTTTGCAAGCCTCAGACTTATTCTTTGCAAGCCCAGGACTTATTCTTTGCAAGCCTAGGACTTATTCTTTGCAAGCCAAGGACTTATTCTTTGCAAGCCTAGAACTTATTCTTTGCAAGCCTAGAACTTATTCTTTGCAAGCCTAGGACTTATTCTTTGCAAGCCTAGAACTTATTATTTGCAAGCCTAGAACTTATTCTTTGCAAGCCAAGGACTTATTTTTTGCAAGCCTAGAACTTATTCTTTGCAAGCCTAGGACTTATTCTTTGCAAGCCTAGGACTTATTCCTTGCAAGCCAAGGACTTAATCTTTGCAAGCCTAGGACTTAATCTTTGCAAGCCTAGGACTTATTTTTGCAAGCCTAGGACTTATTCTTTGCAAGCCTAGGACTTAATCTTTGCAAGCCTAGGACTTAATCTTTGCAAGCCAAGGACTTATTCTTTGCAAGCCTTGGACTTATTCTTTGCAAGCCTAGGACTTATTCTATCGGTCTCTTTTTTCCAAACCGCTAAGTTACAGGGATGTAAACATACCAACATCGGTTGTCATGTGATAGTGGAAGGATAAACACAGACACAAAGACACACACACACAGAAACGTGTATATGTGTCTGTATATGATGGGTTTCATCCTGTTTTTGTCTACCAAATCCCCTCACAAGGTTTTGGTCGGCCCAAGACTATAATAATACAAAAACACTCACCCAAGGTATCACGGTACTTATTTTATCGACCCTGAAAGGATGAAAGGCAAAGTGGACCTCGACGTAATTTGAACTCAAAATGTAATGGAGCACCACCTTTAGTCAAGGAAACCGACCCCGGGACTTATTCTTTGTAAGCCCAGTACTTATTCTATCGGTCTGATTTGCCAAACTGCTAAGTTACAGGGGCGTAATCACACCAGCATCGGTTGTCAAGCGATGTTGGGAGGGGGACAAACACACGCACATATATATATATATATATATATATATATATATATATACAAAAACACATAGGATCGACTAGTCATGACTAGCTAGCGCGGATGCGCGAGCACGCAAGTGCGCGCACCGGGACACTCTTCTTAAGTATTACCGTAAATACTCCTCAACTGGTACTTACTTCATCGACCCCGGAAAGGATGAATAGCAAAGTCAACCCTGGGCGGAATCTGAACTCACAACGTTAAGGCAGACGAACGAAATGCCGCTAAGCATTTCATCCGGCATGCTAACGATCCTGCCAACTCGCCGCCTTAAACAGATCTATTAACAAAGTTAACATGTGCTTGATTCAATCTATAATTAATTTAAACACAACCCAATATATATTTCTTTACTACCCACAAGGGGCTAAACACAGAGGGGACAAATAAGGACAGACAAACGGATTAAGTCGATTACATCAACCCCAGTGCGTAACTGGTATTTTATTTATCGACCCTGAAAGGATGAAAGACAAAGTGGACCTCGACGGAATTTGAACTCAAAATGTAATGATGGATGAAATGCCGCCAAGCATTATACCCAGCGTGCTAATGATTCTGCCAGCTCCTAGCCTAATTTAAACAAATACATTAACCGAAGTAACAACTGTATGAATCTATTTACAATTTGAAAACAACCCCATTATACAGCGCCCAGCCTGGCAAACAACAACATTTGCAAAAGCTAAATTCGATATGACATGTTTAGTAGGGGTATTTGGGGGCCAGATTTGAACATATTAACCAAGATAATGAATGTGTGAATCAAACAGAACACAACCTAATATTTAACAAACTGCAAAGGCCAATAACTACATCTGTAAGAGCTTCCATTATTAAATTCAATATTTTACTCTCTTTTACTTGTTTCAGTCATTTAACTGCGGCCATGCTGGAGCACCGCCTTTAGTCGAGCAAATCGATCCCGGGACTTATTCTTTGTAAGCCCAGTACTTATTCTATCAGTCTCTTTTACTTGTTTCAGTCATTTGACTGCGGCCATGCTGGAGCACCGCCTTTAGTCGAGCAAATCGATCCCGGGACTTATTCTATCGGTCTCTTTTGCCGAACCGCTAAGTGACGGGGACGTAAACACACTAGCATCGGTTGTCAAGCAATGCTAGGGGGACAAACACAGACACAAACATACACACAAATACATGTATATATATACATATATACGACGGGCTTCTTTCAGTTTCCGTCTACCAAATCCACTCACAAGGCATTGGTCGGCCCGAGGCTATAGAAGAAGAGATTTGCCCAAGGTGCCACGCAGTGGGACTGAACCCGGAACCATGTGGTTGGTAAGCAAGCTACTTACCTGCCTGTAATTACTATATTTTAACAGGTATAAGGAACCCTTTTATGGTAAAAATTAGGTTAAAAAAAATATGGGAGTTTCTTATAAATGGATAATATTATAATCCCATATAAAACCCTTTTCCCCAAAAATTAGGGGGTTCCTTATGTATGTTAAAATACAGTAATTGAACCCAGCTGTGGGTTGTATATTTGTAGGCGATAAATTCAGTATTTCGTGTGAAGCGGGGCTATTAAGGGTTGAATAGAAATAGATATAATAACAATTGAGTGAATGAATCGATAATTAAAGCTGTAATTAAACACAACCTAATTAGCAAGGCTAATAACTAATTGAATCTGTCAGTGCATCTGTGACAGAAAGAGAACATGTGGTCGAGGGTCTTTTGGAATTAGGAGAGGTATACTCTTTACTTGTTTCAGTCATTTGACTGCGGCCATGCTGGAGCACCACCTTTAGACGAGGAAACCGACCCCCAGGACTTATTCTTTGTAAGCCTAGTACTTATTCTATCGGTCTGATTTGCCAAACTGCTAAGTTACAGGGGCGTAATCACACCAGCATCGGTTGTCAAGCGATGTTGGGAGGGGGGACAAACACACGCACATATATATATATATATATATACAAAAACACATAGGATCGACTAGTCATGACTAGCTAGCGCGGATGCGCGAGTAAGCAAGTGCGCGCACCCGGACACTCTTCTTAAGTATTACCGTAAATACTCCTCAACTTCCTTTGTCTGTCGTTGTTTGTCCCCTCTGTGTTTAGCCCCTTGTGGGTAGTAAAGAAATAGGTATTTCGTCTATCGTTACGTTCTGAGTTCGAATTCCGCCGAGGTCGACTTTGCCTTTCATCCTTTCGGGGTCGATAAATTAAGTACCAGTTACACACTGAGGTCGATGTAATCGACTTAATACCTATGTCTGTCCTTGTTTGTCCCCTCTGTGTTTAGCCCCATGTGGGTAGTAAAGAAATAGGTATTTCGTCTATCGTTACGTTCTGAGTTCGAATTCCGCCGAGGTCGACTTTGCCTTTCATCTTTTCGGGGGTCGATGAAGTAAGTACCAGTTACACACTGAGGTCGATGTAATCGACTTAATACCTATGTCTGTCCTTGTTTGTCCCCTCTGTGTTTAGCCCCATGTGGGTAGTAAAGAAATAGGTATTTCGTCTATCGTTACGTTCTGAGTTCGAATTCCGCCGAGGTCGACTTTGCCTTTCATCCTTTCGGGGGTCGATGAAGTAAGTACCAGTTACGTACTGAGGGTCGATGTAATCGACTTAATCCCTTTGTCTGTCGTTGTTTGTCCCCCCTCTGTGTTTAAGCCCCTTGTGGGCAGTAAAGAAATACATTAAGGGAATTAAGGGACGACAGGTACGTGAAGAACATCACCCAAACTTACCTGTATGAATTCATCAAGACTCTCCTGCAAGGTGTTCCCAATGGTAGTGTTACGGTAAAGTTGGTAACTCATACTGCTTTGGCTGGCTGGCTGCGGTGTTGGTTTGTTTGTTTATTTCCCTTCTTTCTTGGGAAGACACGGGGCAAATAATAAATGTGAAACTGTGGAACAGGAAACAAGAGATGCAATATGGAACGGAAGCAAAAGGGAAGGCGAGAACCGGAGGAAGAACTGACCAATGGGAAACGGTGTTACAAAACCCGCCGACAAAGCCGAACTGTACTCAACGACAGCCGGGGGGGGGGAGATTCGAAGGGCAGGTAACGCTGGGTTTCTTGAGATTTTGTTTTTTTGAAGACGAATTACCTCCCTTGTAGAAATTAAAATTTTTTTTTGTTTTAGTGATATCAAGGTCACACCTTGATAGAAGCGGCGAGCTGGCAGAAACGTTAGCACGCCGGGCGAAATGCTTAGCGGTATTTCGTCTGCCGTTACGTTGTGAGTTCGAATTCCGCCGAGGTCGACTTTGCCTTTCATCCTTTCGGGCTCGATAAATTAAATACCAGTTACGCACTGAGGTCGATGTAATCGACTTAATACCTATGTCTGTCCTGGTTTGTCCCCTCTGTGTTTAGCCCCTTGTGGGTAATAAAGAAATAGAAATAGGTATTTCGTCTGCGTTACGTTGTGAGTTCAAATTCCGCCAAGGTCGACTTTGCCTTTCATCCTTTCGGGCTCGATAAATTAAATACCAGTTACGCACTGGGTCGATGTAATCGACTTAATACCTATGTCTGTCCTTGTTTGTCCCCTCTGTGTTTAGCCCCTTGAGGGTAGTAAAGAAATAGGTATAAGAGATTTCAGATTACCTCCCATTCGGATTAAACGCCCCCCACACTCCCGTCTCCCGGTTACTTGAAACCCCTTTCGGTTTACCTGAAAGTGTATCTTGGGCGCTGGATTTGAAAATTCCTTATCAATGATCTATAGATACTTGTGTATTTTTCTAACCATTTATTTATTTATTTATTTATATATGTATGTATGTGTGTGTGTGTGTGTGTGTGTGTATGTTTGTATGTATGTATGTACGTGTGTATGTATGTACGTACGTACGTACATACATACACACATACATACACACACACATACATACATACACACACATACATACTTACAGACAGCCAGACACATACATACGTACATACATACATACACACACACATATATACATACATACACACACATACATGCGTGCATACATACATACACACACACACATACATATACATACATACACACACATACATACGTGCATACATACACACATGTATACATACATACATACATACATACATACATACATACCGTATATTTATACGTACACAAATACATACGTACGTACGTACGTACACACATACACTCACATACAGATAGGTAACACGCACAGAGAAAAACCCTTCCAAAAGCGATCAGCTGCTGAGACTACAGCAACAAGGAGAAGAATAACAACCATCATAGTCGTCCTTCTACGCTGGAACTAAACAACTAAAAAACTACAAGAACGTAAGAAGGAGGAAGAAAGCAACGGATGAAAGAAAATCCATTTGAGTTAACGAGAGCAGACGAAGCGAATTTATGTTAATTTAGAAAAAAATAACAAAAAAACACATCGGCGTAGGTGTGAGAAAAGAAGGAATGTGGTGTCTCTTAACCCCTCTTAAAATACGCCCTTTTTTTTTTCAATTTCCATACAAATATATAGAAATATATATATATATATATATATATACTAGCAGTATCGCCCGGCGTTGCTCGGGTTTGTAAGGGAAATAACTATATAAGCATTTTTAGAGAGTTATAGCCAAAAGATGGCAAAAAAAATGCATTAAAAATGGGAAAAAAATGTCTTGGTTTATTTTATATTAGCAGTATCGCCCGGCGTTGCTCGGGTTTGTAAGGGAAATAACTATACAGCATTTTTAGAGAGTTATAGTTAAAAAGTAGCAAAAAAAATGCATTAAAAATGGGAAAAAAAAGTCTTGGTTTATTTTATACTAGCAGTATCACCCGGCGTTGCTCGGATTTGTAAGGGAAATAACTATATAAGCATTTTTAGAGAGTTATAGTTAAAAAGTAGCAAAAAAAATGCATTAAAAATGGAAAAAAAATGATGGTAAATTTTTATTTAAATCGTTGACTCATCGTAGACATTTTTAGAGAGTTACTTCCCTTATATAATAGCGAAAAAATGCATTAAAATGGAAAAAATGATGGTAAATTATTTTTTTAATTGTAGACTCATCGTAGACGCGCGCTAATACCCAGAAGGGCTCGATATGAATCACGACTATAAGATACCCGGTTTTGGTTACACTGCACCGCAAAATGTGGGAGTATTTAGGAATCTAAATCGTAGGAGACAGACACACAACTTGACTTTTATATATAAAGATATATGTATGTATCTCATTTACTGTTTTACTTGTTTCAGTCATTTGACTGCGGCCATGCTGAAGCACTGCCTTTAGTCGAGCAAATCGACCCCATGACTTATTCTTTGTAAGCCCAGTACTTATTTTATCGGCACCTTTTTTGCTGAACCGCTAAGTTACGGGGACGCAAACACACCAGCATCGGTTGTCAATCGATGTTGGGGGGGACAAACACAGACACACAAGCACGCACACACACACACACACACACATATATATATATATATACATATATACGACGGGCTTCTTTCAGTTTCCATCTACCAAATCCACTCACAAAGCTTTGGTCGGCCCGAGGCTATAGTAGAAGACACTTACCCAAGGTGCCACGAAGTGGGACTGAACCCGGAACCATGTGGTTCGTAAGCAAGCTACTTACCACACAGCCACTCCCATATATGTATATTCTCTTCACTCTTTTACTTGTTTCAGTCATTTGACTGCGGCCTTGCTGGAGCACCAGCGCATTTTGTCGGGCAAACCGACCCCGGGACTTATTCTTTGTAAGCCTAGTGCTTATTCTATCGGGGTCTTTTGCCGAACCGCTAAGTTACGGGGACGTAAACACACCAGCATCGGTTGTCAAGCGATGTTGGAGGGACAAACACACACACACACACACACACACATATATATATATATATATACATATATATATATATATATATCAGGTCACTTGCTAGTGACAAATACATCTCCGTATATATATATACGTATATCTATATATATAAAACTGTAGTTTTGTGAGTGTGTCCCCTTCGATTTAGATTCCTAACTACTCCCACATTTTGCGGTGCAGTTTAACCAAATTCGGGTATCTTATAGTCGGGATTCTTATCGAGCCCGTCTGAGTATTAGCGCGCGTCTACGATGAGTCTACGATTTTTAAAATAATTTAACATCATTTTTTATTCCATTTTAATGCATATTTTTTCGTGTGTCGATGGCAGCAGAGTTGGCGTCCATGCTCACACCTGCACCTGTGTTGCTTCTCCCCCTTCTTCCCTCCCTCGTGAAGCTGTGGGGAAGGGAGTGTAATGAAATCAACGTCGTAAAGCGTTGTCAAGGAGACCAGCGTTCTTTTAGAACAACGACTTCATGGCTTGAAGACACCAAAACAGAAATGGCTAAGAAAGCCCGAATTGGCATCTATAAGGGAAGTAACTCTCTAAAAATGCTTATATAGTTATTTCCCTTACAAATCCGAGCAACGCCGGGCGATACTGCTAGTATATATATATATATATATATATATATATATACGACGGGCTTCTTCAGTTTCCACTCACAAGGCTTTGGGTCGGCCCGAGGCTATAGTAGAAGAGTAGAAGACACTTGCCCAAGGTGTCACGCAGTGGGACTGAACCCGGAACCACACGGTTCGTAAGCAAGCTACTTACCACACAGCTACTCCTATATATAGCAGACTGTAACTTGGCTTCCATACACACTAAGAGCGTCCAAACTGCACATTGCACCCTTATCACTTACACAATTACTGCCATGTTTGTGTTACTAACCACTGCTGGCAAATAAATCTGTGAATATTATTCTCTTCTCTTTGATGTTGTTATGGCATTATCTCATCCCACTTTTCACCATCTACATATAGTGACCCTGGCACAGAACAAGATTCATTATTTCTACATCAAGTAACTTTTCATCTATATGCTACAATTGGTAACTCCGACGTGACAACTCCATATCCGTACATTACATTTGGGAACCCCCAAACACGCTTGTACGTTACAGGACTAAACCCGGAGCCATGTGTAACAGTAAAGTTTTTTGTTGAAGTCGAGGGTCACCAATTGTAGCGGGAGAAATTGATTAGTAAGCCATAATATGAAATGTCGGAGTTAGCAGTTGTGACTATAAAAAATTGTTGGGCAATCTTTCGTCCCTAGTAGACCTTTCCGCCGATTTCCGTAAAAAATTTTTTTTATTTACATATGGGCTTGCGGGAACTTTTGAAGTAATGAGAGCGAAAGAGACTAAGAGAAAGCGATTGTATGACGAGGGAAGTTCTTTTGAAGTTACCGTGCATGTGAAGCATTGATGTACATGTGTGTATGTGTGTGTGTGTGTTTGATGGGGTGTGGGAGACAGACAGTATGTTGTGTAAGTGAAGTGCTTCTGTTAGTGTGTGTGAAGAGACAGAGTAATGTGTGAAAGAAAGAGATAACTGAAATTTTTTACTCGGTGTATGTGTATATGTATGTATATTACTTCAAAAGTTCCCGCAAGCCCATATGTAAAAAAAAATTTATTTTACGGAAATCGACGGAAAGGTCTACTAGAGACGAAAGATCGCCAATTGTTGTTATAACTGCATACTGTAGGATGTGAAAGAAGAACAATGCATGAAGTTTTAAGGAAATATTTATTTACCGTCACGTTACAATACCTTGCCTCGATGGGCAGGTTATGATAAATCCAAAAGCATGAAAAGTAAAGTTTGTGTTTGTGTCCTCTTCATTGTTTAGTAGTAATTACAGAGAGAGATAGAATGATGTTGTAAAAGAAAAGAATTAGAGCTAGTGAGAGTTGTAGGTTGTGGGACGTTGTCTCACAGTTGATGACAGATAATTTCATTTCCCTCGTTGACCATTGTCTTTAGTAGCTGCATTCCTTGTGATCATGATTCTAGCAGTCCGGTCCCTAACTAATTGAGTCGTCACGAGCCACCTTGCTCACTTGTTGCCAAGTGACTACTTGGTTGAGTTGTCACCATGTGACTGGATTCGTTGAGTCGTCACCGACTGATTTTTACTTGGGGTGTGCTTGCTTTTATAACTATCCAGAAGAATAGATATATCATTGAGAACAAATAGATTTAGTTGGTGGTCTTGTTATCTCTGTTCTAGCTTTTGGTGAAGTAAAGGAAGTTAGAAAGGGTCAAGTGGTGAAGACATTATTTCAGCCTTGCTAAAGGCATCTGGAAAATGTAAAACTGCTGTCAGAGAAAAACCATTGTTCCACCGTGGAAAAAGTTCTGTTGAAGTGTTAATTTAAATTTGGCTATGGTGGATCGAATCCACTTCATGCCTATAAAATCCTACACATGTGGTTGTAAAATACACAGTTCTTACCACAGAGCCATGCCGTAGAAAATGTCGTCAAAAATACCCACCGTTTTTAAAGTTAAGAGGAAACACAATCGACTTGTGTGACTTTATCTGAACCTCCGAAAAAGTTTCCACATTAAATTATGATGGCATATTTCCACATGTGTGCCCCGACTTTGTTGCCTCGTAACTTCTAGAAAAATAGATATTTTTAAATGAAATTTCCAACAAATACGCTTCAGATGGTGTAGATTCTAGTTATATAGGAATATGTGGTAAAAATTGGGTGGTAAAAATATGTGGGGTGAGAAGTTTCGGAAAATTCACACGAGACGGCTTTCTTTATTCATAGCATCTAGAAAAATGGGTAATTAGAAAAAAAGTTTGTAAATAACTTTCAGAGTGTGTAGATTATGATTATATCGGAATGGTGGCCTCATACACACACATTCTGACACACGCCATAGATATCTACAAAACGAAACTTGAAATTTCGAAAAAAATTGTTATGTGTATCAGTCGGTATGTGTTAGTGCTCACTATTTTTCTTTTCACATCAAATACCGATGTAATCGTATTTACACAGTCTGAGAAGTATTTGTAGATAATTTCATTAAGAAATACTAGTTTTTCTGAAAGTTATGAGGAAATAAAATCGACTCGTGTGATTTTTTTCCCAAAAAATACAGAAAAACATTTTTTTCAAAAGTGATTCAGATATAATCGTAATGTGTACTCCATATGAAAGGCATTTGTAGAAAATTACATTAAAAAATACTCGTTTTTCTGAAAGTTATGAGGAAATAAAATCGACTCGTGTGATTTTTTCCAAAACAGAAAAACATGTTTTCACAAGTGATTCCGATATAATTATAATGTGTATTCCATATGAAAGGCATTTGTAGAAAATTTCATTGAAAAAGATATCTATTTTTGTGAAAGTTTTGAATAAAAAAAAATTAATTGGGTGGGGTACAATTGTGTACGTATGCCCTGTAATTGTTTTTCTTAATAGAAACAAATGTAAACAATTTATGTTCATTGGAAGAAAGAGAGAAAAACATCATCCAAGTGGTCGCCTTGATTTTGATTTAATATTGTTATATACAGTAAGCTAGATGTGTGAATGGAATTATCGAAGAAGGCGAAGGACTTTGAATGGAAAAAAGATATTTTAAGAGAGAGAGAAAAAAAGAGTAAATATTAAAAGTTAAACCCAGAAGCAAAAACAATAACAAATTGGAATACGAAACGGCGGCTGCGGAGATTCACCTTTACACGCCAAAATGGCGGACGGTATGAGATCTTCGGAACGACAGACTTTGGGACAGTTCGCCAAATCGCAGACCAAGTACGGAACGGCCAGCATACCCGTGAGATGGAACTCCAATTTCGTAAAACACAAAGTGGTGTCCACAGATTCTTTGGTTGGCATCGCGCTGAAATACGGAGTATCGGTGAGTGGAATATTTTTTTTTTTTTTTTTTCCACCTTTTATTTTTTTGCAAAGGAACATCTGGGTTGATACAGGTCGTTCTTAGATTTCGGTCGGTGCGACGAGGAAGGAAGAAAACGAACCAAGAAGCAGGATATAAACGATATATAGGAACTGTCAGCTTGGACAGAAGCGACGTCTCGTTCTTTGACAGTTCTATATTTGGTCGACTTTGCCTTTCATCCATTCCGGGGGTCGATAAATTAAGTACCAGTTACGCACTGGGGGTCGATGTAATCGACTTAATACCTATGTCTGTCCTTGTTTGTCCTCTCTGTGCTTAGCCCCTTGTGTATACTAAAGAAATAGGTAATTCGTCTGCCGTTACGTTCTGAGTTCAAATCCCGCCGAGGTCGACTTTGCCTTTCATCCTTTCGGGGTCGATAAATTGGTTAATATAGGGCGTAACAAATATCAGAAAATCAAAAAATAAATGTGTGTAATAGGTGTAAAACAACTTCCTATGAACGAATATGAAAAAAAAAATTCGCGCACGCGAAAGGGGGGTGGGGGAGAGGCCTCGGAAAATTCACATCGGGAAGTTCCGAAAGCGTCTGAGGAGCTGACCCGGGCACCAAAACAAAAAAAAAAATAGTGTAATATGTGTAAAACTACTTGCTCTAAACGAATATGACAAAAAAAAATGCGCTCTCGCGAAAGAGGGGTGGGGGAGAGGCCTCGGAATATTTATATCGGGAATTTCCGAAAGCGTCTGAACCGGGCACAAAAACAAAAACAAAAACAGCGTAATAGGTGTAAAACAACTTGCTCTAAACGACTATCATGAAAAAAATGCGCGCTCGCGAAAGGGGGGTGGGGGAGAGGCTTCGGAAATTTCACATCTTCAGTCCACGGCCTTTAAACTAAGAAAAAATAGTGTAATTGGTGTAAAACTACTTGTTCTAAACGAGTATCAAGAACACACACTCACACATGAATCATAAACTCCGTATTTCGCAAAAAAAAATAAAATAAAGAGAAGAAATTCTGGAAAAAGTGAAGTGAATTAAGTACCAGTTACGCACTGGGGTAGATGTAATCGACTAAATCCCTTTGTCTGTCTTTGTTTGTCCCCCCTGTGTTTAGCCCCTTGTGGGTAGTAAAGAAATATATATTTGGTAGTATCGTTGTTGTTACGACAGCTGTGGGTGGTAAAAATCGGTAGATAGATAACACAGACTCGAGTTCAAATCTCGAACCCGACCGATTTCGACTTTCGTCATTCTTTTCAGGCATACGTTGCTCTTACGGCGGTAATAGATAGTAGAATATAATTACAATACACCAATGTCTTTATGTTCCAAGTACAAATCACGTGCGTGGTAGAATTCGTAATGGTTAAGAAGTTGATGTTATTTTGAAGACTGTGAGTAGTGGAATGGGTGTCAAGTGATCGCAATTGGCAAATGTATGCCTCCTTCCCTTTGTGTATATAATGTGCCGAAATCCCGCCCTAAGTCGAATTTGCTTTTCATAATCTTTCTACGATCGATGTTGTTATTATTGTATGGCGGCGGTGGATGTCACAATAGTTAAAGCAGCCGTTGTTATTAAAATGTAATGTCGTTTACGTACTTATATATTTCTTTACTAAACACAGAGGGGACAAACAAGGACAGATAAAGGGATTAAGTCGATTACATCGACCCCAGTGCGTAACTGGTACTTAATTTATCGACCCCCGAAAGGAGGAAAGGCAAAGTCGACCTCGGCGGAATTTGAACTCGGAACGTTTACATACATATATCGAGTTCAAATACCACTTAGTTATGATTTTTCCCCTTTCGTCCTTCCAGGGCCGATTTTATCGAGTGTCCAGCCCCCCACCCCCTGCCTAAATTTTGTGACTTTCGTTTATGCTAGAAATTAATATTTGTTGTTATTTGCTTCGTCGCTTGAACAGCTGGCAAAATGCTTCGAGGTGTTTCAGCAAGACCCTTTGCCTGGAACCCACGAAAGTTGGTAAATTCATCATATATACCCTGCTCGTTACGTTCTGAGTTCAAATTCCGCCGAGGTCGACTTTGCCTTTCATCCTTTCGGGGTCGATAAATAAAGTACCAGTTTCCCACTGGGGTCGATGTAATCGACTTAAACCCTTTGTCTGTCCTTGTTTGTCCCCTCTATGTTTAACCCAGGAGTGGCTGTGTGGTAAGTAGCTTGCTAACCAACCACATGGTTCCGGGTTCAGTCCCACTGCATGGCATCTTGGGCAAGTGTCTTCTGCTATAGCCCCGGGCCGACCAATGCCTTGTGAGTGGATTTGGTAGACGGAAACTGAAAGAAGCCCGTCGTATATATATATATATATGTATGTGTATGTGTGTGTGTTTGTCCCCCTAGCATTGCTTGACAACCGATGCTGGTGTGTTTATGTCCCCGTCACTTAGCGGTTCGGCAAAAGAGACCGATAGAATAAGTACTGGGCTTACAAAAAGAATAAGTCCCGGGGTCGAGTTGCTCGATTAAAGGCGGTGCTCCAGCATGGTCGCAGTCAAATGACTGAAACAAGTAAAAGAGTAATACCATGCTCGCTCAATAATTGAATCATAAAATCATAACGGAACAGTAATTTCTGTGTTCCTTGTCATGAAATACGGCGGTAATTGTTTTGAGAAAAGCTCTGCACAGCCCACAGCTAGTTGTATAACGATGAGGGTGCCAGTTGTTTGGAGGAAGCACTGCACCCCCTCCCCCAGCTAGTTGTATTATGATGAGGGTAGCAGTTGATTTGAGAAAGCACTGCATATTCCACAGCTAGTTGTATTATGATAAGAGTGGTGGCAGTTGTTTTGAGAAGGCACTGCCCATGGGCACGGGGACAGGGGATCAACAGGTGCAAGGATACCTCCTAAAATTTTTGTTCTGTGCAAAAGCAAAATATGCATTCCTGCTTTTGTCAGGTTTAGAAAACACTGTGTGAAAAGTGATCTGTAAAATGCAACTTGATGTTAGGTTTCTTCTCAAAAGACAAAAATAAATTTTAAAAAGCAATAAGACCATCATCATCATCATCGTTTAACGTCCGTTTTCCATGCTGGCATAGGTTGGACAGTTCAACCGGGGTCTGGGAAGCCAGAAGGCTGCACCAGGCTTCAGTCTGATCTGGCAGTGTTTCTACAGCTGGATGCCCTTCCTAACGCCAACCGCTCCTTGAGTGTAGTGGGTGCTTTTTACATGCCACCGGCACAGGTGCCAGGCTAGGCTGGCATCGGCCACAATCAGTTGGTGCTTTTTACGTGCCACCGGCACAAGTGCCAGGCGAGGCTGGCATCGGCCACAATTGGTTGGTGCTTTTTACGTGCCACCGGCACAGGTGCCAGGCGAGGCTGGCATCAGCCACAATTGGTTGGTGCTTTTTACGTGCCAGGTGAGGCTGGCAATGGCCACGATCGGTTCGTGCTTTTTACGTGCCACCGGCACAGGTGCCAGGTGAGGCTGGCAACGGCCACAATTGGTTGGTGCTAGGTGAGGCTGGCAACGGCCACGAGCGGTTGGTGCTTTTTACGTGCCACCAGCACAGGTGCCAGGCGAGGCTGGCAACGACTACGATTGGTTGGTGCTTTTTACGTGCCACTGGCACAGGTGCCAGGTGAGGCTGGCAACAGCCACGATCGGTTGGTGCTTTTTACGTGCCACCGGCATGGGGCTTATTTGTAAAAATTTTTGGACCTGGGTTTGTATCCCCTAAGCAAATTTCTTTCTTGGCACTGCTCATCTCACAACTAGTTCTATCATGATGAGGATGGTAGTTGTTTTTAGAAAGCACTGCTCATTCCACAATTAGTGGTAACCTGATTTGGCACTGAGCTTGATGTAAAAAGATGAGAAAAATAAGGATGGAAGAGTGAGTCAAATTCCACCAGAAACATCTTGCATTCATTTAGTTGTATTATCTCTCTCTATATATAAAGGGCAAAATGTATGTCTGTGTGTGTGTGTGTGTCCTTTATACAAATCCACAATTTTGCAGTTAGAGGGCTCACACTTTCTATGGTCATTCAAAACTGTCCAAGGGTGGTTGTGCACATCTTTACATTTCTCCAGTCACCCCGCAAATTTCTCTATATATAAACAGCAAAATGTCTGTGTGTGTCCCCTTTATACAAAGCCACAATTTTTCAGTTAGTGGGCTCGCACTTTCTATGGTCATTCAAAACTGTCCAAGGGTGGTTGTGCACATCTTTACATTTCTCCAGTCACCCCGCAAATTTCTCTATATATAAACAGCAAAATGTCTGTGTGTGTCCCCTTTATACAAAGCCACAATTTTTCAGTTAGTGGGCTCGCACTTTCTATGGTCATTCAAAACCGTCCAAGGGTGGTTGTGCACATCTTTACATTTCTCCAGTCACCCCGCAAATTTCTCTATATATAAACAGCAAAATGTCTGTGTGTGTCCCCTTTATACAAAGCCACAATTTTTCAGTTAGTGGGCTCGCACTTTCTATGGTCATTCAAAACCGTCCAAGGGTGGTTGTGCACATCTTTACATTTCTCCAGTCACCCCGCAAATCTCTATATATATAAACGGCAAAATGTCTGTGTGTGTCCCCTTTATACAAAGCCACAATTTTTCAGTTTGTGGGCTCGCACTTTCTATGGTCATTCAAAACCGTCCAAGGGTGGTTGTGCACATCTTTACATTTCTCCAGTCACCCCGCAAATTTCTCTATATATAAACAGCAAAATGTCTGTGTGTGTCCCCTTTATACAAAGCCACAATTTTTCAGTTAGTGGGCTCGCACTTTCTATGGTCATTCAAAACTGTCCAAGGGTGGTTGTGCACATCTTTACATTTCTCCAGTCACCCCGCAAATCTCTATATATATAAACGGCAAAATGTCTGCGTGCGTGTCCTTTATACAAATCCACAATTTTTCAGTTAGACGGTTCACACTTTCTATGGTCATTCAAAACCGTCCAAGGGTGGTCGTGCATATCTTTACATTTCCCCAGTCACCTCGCAAAGCCATTAAAAAAATCAATAGAAGTGACTTTTTTGTGAATTTTCTATCCAAAACCCAATCAAAATGCCCGAAACTTGATGCACCAATTGAATGCCAGCTAGCAGTATGTGATTGGTCGGAGATTTGGACAGTACTCGCGTGTATGTGCATTGCCGGGTCATAATGCTAGTGCATAAATAAATTTGTTGGAAATTCATCAACCCGTTAGCATTTGCTTAGGGGATACAAACCCAGGTCCAAAATGCTAACAGGTTGATGAATTTCCAACAGCCGACAATTAGTGAAGGCGCATGGCTCAGTGGTTAGAGTGTCGGGCTCACAACCATGAGGTAGTGGGTTCGATTCTCAGACCAGGCTGTATGTTGTGTTCTTGAACAAGATACTTTATTTCTTGTTGCTCCAGTTCACTCACCTGTAGAAATGAGTTTCAATGTCACTGGTGCCAAGCAGTATCAGCCTTTGCGGCGAGCTGGCAGAATTGTTAGCACGCTGGGCGAAATGCTTAGCCGTATTTCGTCTGCCGTTACATTCTGAGTTCAAATTCCGCCGAGGTCGACTTTGCCTTTCATCTTTTCAGGGTCGATAAATTAAATACCAGTTATGCCCTGGGGTCGATGCAATCGACTTAATCCGTTTGTTTGTCCTTGTTTGTCCCCTCTATGTTTAGCCCCTTGTGGGTAATAAAGAAACATGTATCAGCCTTTGCCTTTCCCTTGGATAACATCATTGACATGGAGGGGAGGCTGGTATGCATGGGCAACTTCTGGCCTTCTGCAAACAACCTTGCCTGGACTTGTGCTTGAAGGGAACTTTCTAGGTGCAATTCCATGGTCACTCATGACCGAAGGGGATCTGTACATGTTTTATCAGGCCCAAATACTCTACCTGTTTTATGGTCAGAACACAGGTCTGTTACATGCTTCAAGGGGAGCGGGCAAGTGAATTACATTGACCCCGATACTTGACTGTGTGCTTTATTTTATTTTTCCCAAGGGATGAAAGGCAAAGTTGACCTTGGTGGGATATGAACTCGGAACCCAAAGAAATACTGCTAAGCACTTTATCTGCTGTACTCACAATTCTGCCAGCTCACTGCCTTATGGAGCCACCTATAGATGCAGTTTAAACTTTTGCTCAGCCTTTACTGAGTTCAAATCCTGCCTGAATAGACTCTGCTTTTCATATCCTTCCTATGTCAATAAGACAAGGTACCAATAAAGGGAAGGGACTCACTACCATGAGGTAGTGGGTTCGATTCTCAGACCAGGCTGTGTGTTGTGTTCTTGAACAAGATACTTTATTTCATGTTGTTCCAATTCACTCATCTGTAGAAATGAGTTTCAATGTCACAGGTGCCAAGCTGTATCAGCCTTTGCCTTTCCCTTGGATAACATCATTGACGTGGAGGGGAGGCTGGTATGCATGGGCGACTGCTGGTCTTCTATGTTGTGGGTATGCGACACATCTGCTTAAGACAGAAAATTCTCCTCATCACAATCACATCATCATCATCATCATTGTTTAACGTTTGTCTTCTATGCTGGCGTGGTTGGGACAGTTTAACAGGAGCCAACCTGGCAGAAGCCTCCACCAGACGTCCGTGTCTGTTTTGGCAGGATTTTTACAGCTGGATGCCCTTCCTAACACCAACCAACCAGCAGAGTGGACAGAGTGCTTTTTACTTGGCACACACATGTTTGCTTTTTCCATGTTGGTCTGAGTTGAATGAGAACTTTATAAAGACATAATTCCCATGCATGCATCTATCCATCTTCTTCCCCCACTATTCCTGGGAGGGTTGTGCAGGCAAAATAATTCAGGCACCATTTCCATAGGGTCCTGTCAGAAGCATTCGCCATAACCCATTTCAGCTGGTTTCTCAAGTGTGACACTGTGACTATGGATATTATCCAAACATCTCATTCTTGCATGCTCTGCCCTGAAGGTCTCCTCCCTGTTGGCTCACCTCAAAGAATTTAGTTCTTTCAGATTCTTGAAGAATCTGATTCTTTTGGATTCTTGAAAAGTCCAATCCATGTAAGATATTTGTTGTTTTTTTTTTCTTCAATTTCTGCAATTTCAACCAATCATTGACGTCCATTGAGGTAAAATACATTCTGTGCCGTATGAATATGTCCCTCGTTTAAGAAACAGATTGGGTTTAGGATCTTTTCTGTTTGAACGGCAGTTTTTAACATAATTTCTAGGTAACTAAAAAATTTTAAACATCATATACTGGTAGAATGTGTTTATAAAACATCTTTTTCTCTTGGATTTATTGAGAAAATTCTAGAGTTTGTAAGATATTTGTTGTTTTTTTTTCTTCAATTTCTGCAATTTCAACCAATCAATTACAT
Organism: Octopus sinensis; assembly: GCF_006345805.1. Classification (NCBI taxonomy): domain Eukaryota; kingdom Metazoa; phylum Mollusca; class Cephalopoda; order Octopoda; family Octopodidae; genus Octopus; species Octopus sinensis. Next base: position 4,110,047 of record NC_043026.1, read on the forward strand.
CCATTGAGGTAAAAAAACATTCTGTGCCGTATGAATATGTCCCTCGTTTATGAAACAGATTGGGTTTATTTACATTTGTGGAGAAAAAAAAGATACCCTTCCCCCTAACCCTAACCCTAAAACAGATTGAAATGCAATAGATCGATACTAGGGTCATAATCATGGGTGACAATTTCATATGACACCGCTAGAAAAAACTGCCGTTCAAACCGAAAAGATCCCTTTAATGCTTCAAGTGCTTAATATGGAATGGAAGCACTCCGTCGGTTACGATGACGAGGGTTCCGGTTGATCCGATCAACGGAACAGCCTGCTCGTGAAATTAATGTGTAAGTGGCTGAGCACTCCACAGACACGTGTACCCTTAACGTAGTTCTCGGGGATATTCAGCGTGACACAGAGAGCGACAAGGCCGGCCCTTTGAAATACAGGTACAACAGAAACAGGAAGTAAGAGTGAGAGAAAGTTGTGGTGAAAGAGTACAGCAGGGATCACCACCATCCCCTGTTGGAGCCTCGTGGAACTTTAGGTGTTTTCGCTCAATAAACACTCACAACGCCCGGTCTGGGATTCGAAACCGCGATCCTATGACCGCGAGTCCGCTGCCCTAACCACTGGGCCATTGTGCCTCCACTGTGCTTAAATAATACCAGGGCATAAAGCAGGAAAAAAATCCCGGATCCAGATTCACAAGGAAAGAGCAGGAACAACATTTCATATCTCGAGTTGACACCCCCTACCGACATTACCCTTATACTTCCTCTCAGATCATTAATCCCGTTTCTTATCCTTCAACTACTCCCCTCTTGCCTCGCGTTTTCCCTTCACTACCCTCTCAACTGTCCCTGCTTTTCCTCCTCGTTCCGTTCCTCTTTCCATTGGCTTCTCCCACATTGTTTCTCCTACTATTTCTTCTTCATGTATGGTTACTCTCTTTTACTCTTTTACTTGTTTCAGTCATTTGACTGCGGCCATGCTGGAGCACCGCCTGTAGTCGAGCAAATCGACCCCGGGACTTATTCTTTTTGTAAGCCCAGTACTTACTCCATCGGTCGCTTTTTGCCGAACCGCTAAGTGACGGGGACACAAACACACCAGCATCGGTTGCCAAGCAATGCTAGGGGGACAAACACAGACACACAAACACACACATATATACATATATATACGACGGGCTTCTTTCAGTTTCCATCTACCAAATCCACTCACAAGGCATTGGTCGCCTGTAGTCGAGCAAATCGACCCCGGGACTTATTCTTTGTAAGCCCAGTACTTATTCTATTGGTCTCTTTTGCCGAACCGCTAAGTGACGGAGACGTAAACACACCAGCATCGGTTGCCAAGCAATGCTAGGGGGACAAACACAGACACACAAACACATATATATACGACGGGCTTCTTTCAGTTTCCATCTACCAAATCCACTCACAAGGCATTGGTCGGCCCGGGGCTATAGTAGAAGACACTTGCCCAAGATGTCACGCAGTGGAACAGAACCCGGAACCATGTGGTTGGTTAGCAAGCTACTTACCACACAGCCACTCCCCTGCATTTCTTATCAGTTGTAGCCATTGTTTTTTTTTTTTTTAAACTTACAGGATGTGAAACTCTGGTGTCTCTCATTAATTTCTCTCCTGTCAACTTCTCCTTCAAAAGAGACTCTGTCTGAAGTGTTTGATTTTTTTTTCCACTCCCTGTGGCAACCCCTATTATCATCATTATCATCATCACCATCATTGTTTAACGTCCGTTTTCCATGCTTGTACGGGTTGGACGGTTTAACTGGGGTCTGTGAAGCCGGAAGGCATCATCAGGCCCAGTCAGATTTGGCAGTGTTTCTACGGCTGGATGCCCTTCCTAACGCCAACCACTCCGAGAGTGTAGTGGGTGTTTTTTATGTGCCACCGACACAGGTGCCAGACGAGGCTGGCAGACGGCCACGCTCGGATGGTGTTTTTAATGTGCCACCGACACAGGTGCCAGACGAGGCTGGTGAACGGCCATGATCGGATGGGGTTTTTTATGTGCCACCGACACAGGTGCCAGACGAGGCTGGCAGACGCCCACGCTCGGATGGTGTTTTTTATGTGCCACCGACACAGGTGCCAGACGAGGCTGGCAGACGCCCACGCTCGGATGGTGTTTTTTATGTGCCACCGACACAGGTGCCAGACGAGGCTGGCAGACGGCCACGCTCGGATGGTGTTTTTAATGTGCCACCGACACAGGTGCCAGACGAGGCTGGTGAACGGCCATGATCGGATGGGGTTTTTTATGTGCCACCGACACAGGTGCCAGACGAGGCTGGCAGACGCCCACGCTCGGATGGTGTTTTTTATGTGCCACCGACACAGGTGCCAGACGAGGCTGGCAGACGCCCACGCTCGGATGGTGTTTTTTATGTGCCAACGACACAGGTGCCAGACGAGGCTGGCAGACGGCCACGCTCGGATGGTGTTTTTTAATGCCACCGACACAGGTGCCAGACGAGGCTGGCAGATGACCACGCTCGGATGGTGTTTTTTATGTGCCACCGACACAGGTGCCAGACGAGACTGGCGAACGGCCACGATCGGATGGTGTTTTTTCGTGTCACCGACACAGGTGCCAGACGAGGCTGGCAGATGGCCACGATCGGATGGTGTTTTTTAGTGCCACCGACACAGGTGCCAGACGAGGCTGGCAGACGGCCACGCTCGAATGGTGTTTTTTAGTGCCACCGACACAGGTGCCAGACGAGGCTGGCAGACGGCCACGCTCGGATGGTGTTTTTTAGTGCCACCGACACAGGTGCCAGACGAGGCTGGCAGACGGCCACGCTCGGATGGTGTTTTTTAGTGCCACCGACACAGGTGCCAGACGAGGCTGGCAGACGTCCACGCTCGGATGGTGTTTTTTATGTGCCACCGACACAGGTGCCAGACGAGGCTGGCAGACGGCCACGCTCGGATGGTGTTTTTTATGTGCCACCGACACAGGTGCCAGACGAGGCTGGCAGACGGCCACGCTCAGATGGTGTTTTTTATGTGCCACCAACACAGGTGCCAGACGAGGCTGGCGAACGGCCACGCTCGGATGGTGTTTTCTATGTGCCACCGACACAGGTGCCAGACGAGGCTGGCAGACGGCCACGCTCGGATGGTGTGCATGGGACTGGTATGCATGGGCAACTTCTGGCCTTCTGCAAACAACCTTGCCTGGACTTGTGCTTGAAGGGAACTTTCTAGGTGCAATTCCATGGTCATTCATGACCGAAGGGGATCTGTACATGTTTTATCAGGCCCAAATACTCTACCTGTTTTATGGTCAGAACACAGGTCTGTTACATGCTTCAAGGGGAGCAGGCAAGTGAATTACATCGACCCCGATACTTGTCTGTGTGCTTTATTTTATCTTTCCCAAGGGATGAAAGGCAAAGTTGACCATGGTGGGATATGAACTCGGAACGCAAAGAAATACTGCTAAGCACTTTATCTGCTGTACTCACAATTCTGCCAGCTCACTGCCTTATGGAGCCACCTATAGATGCAGTTTAAACTTTTGCTCAGCCTTTACTGAGTTCAAATCCTGCCTGAATAGACTCAGGTGCCAGACGAGGCTGGCAGACGGCCACGCTCGGAAGGTGTTTTTTATGTGCCACCGACACAGGTGCCAGACGAGGCTGGCAGACGGCCACGCTCGGATGGTGTTTTTTATGTGCCACCGACACAGGTACCAGACGAGGCTGGCAGACAGCCACGCTCGGATGGTGTTTTTTATGTGCCACCGACACAGGTGGCAGATGGCCACGATCGGATGGTGTTTTTTATGTGCCACCGACACAGGTGCCAGACGAGGCTGGCGAACGGCCACGATCGGATGGTGTTTGTTACGTGCCCACAAGGATGCTTATTTACCCATCCATTATGATATTTCGAAAACGATGTCTTTCCACTGCAAACTGCTAAAGATTCAAAGCTTCTTTTCATGAACTGAAGTCAAACTGTTCTTGCCTTCATTTTCCATTACCTGAAGTCAATTTCAGAGTGGTCATACACTGTAAGCACGTAGCAAGTACTTTCCTTTACCTCTACTTTTTCAAGTAGGTATTACATTGTCATTTTGAACATACCAATCATATTTCTCTCTGAAAAAATAGCTACGTTTGCTGTTGAATAAAATAAACTTACAGAGTGAGAGTTTCAACGTCTTCCTTAAATTTCCTTACATCATTTATGTGGCTGTTTCTGACAAGAAATTTCGTTTTCATCTAAAACAACTATATTTTGTAGTCATTATCCGTAATCTACTCCCCAAACACTTCAATAGTTCTCCTTTGCATCGCTTGCAAACTTATATATTCCATGATCATTAAAGTGCAATGACCTCCACAGTAACCAGCCTTCAATTTGATTTTCTGTCCCTAGATTGACTTGACTTGACTTGAGACAGCATTCACCCGGGGTGGGTTGAACTGGCTTCATTCATCCTCAATGCTGCATCTCTCACAAACGCCGACCAGGCGTGGCGGTTTGAGGCTAACAACCACGTGATCTCCAACCACTCCTTATTCCAGCAGCGAACGCCGTAGATATGGGGGCCTAGGTTGGGTTCCAGATCAGTCTTGACTGTCATCAGCCAGGTTTTTCGTTGTCCACCACATCGCTTTCGCCAACCCTGAAGGGGAGCTGGGACAATTGCTTCGTAGGTTGGGTTCCAGATCAGCCTTGACTGTCATCAGCCAGGTTTTTCGTTGTCCACCACATCGCTTTCGCCAACCCTGAAGGGGAGCTGGGGCAATTGCTTTGTGGGTTGGGTTCCAGATCAGCCTTGACTATCATCAGCCAGGTTTTTTGTTGTCCACCACATCGCTTTCGCCAACCCTGAAGGGGAGCTGGGGCAATTGCTTCGTGGGTTGGGTTCCAGATCAGCCTTGACTGTCATCAGCCAGGTTTTTCGTTGTCCACCACATCGCTTTCGCCAACCCTGAAGGGGAGCTGGGGCAATTGCTTTGTGGGTTGGGTTCCAGATCAGCCTTGACTGTCATCAGCCAGGTTTTTCGTTGTCCACCACATCGCTTTCGCCAACCCTGAAGGGGAGCTGGGGCAATTGCTTCGTGGGTTGGGTTCCAGATCAGCCTTGACTGTCATCAGCCAGGTTTTTTGTTGTCCACCACATCGCTTTCGCCAACCCTGAAGGGGAGCTGGGACAATTGCTTCGTAGGTTGGGTTCCAGATCAGCCTTGACTGTCATCAGCCAGGTTTTTCGTTGTCCACCACATCGCTTTCGCCAACCCTGAAGGGGAGCTAAGGGAAGTTCCTAGATTAATCAGAAACATAGATTGCTGTGCTACTCATAAACCTTCTCATTAGTTCAATTATTTGCCCACAGAAAAATGACCCCACTCAAAATGTAGAAAAAAAGCATACTTGATGAAAATTACAGATGCATAAGAGGTACAGTTGAAACAGAATGGTAGTGGTGACCCCCTTCGGTCAGACACTGACCATGGGTTTGCACCTAGAGAGTTACCCTCTGAGGCACAAGTCTGGGCAAGGTTGTTTTATGGAAGACCAGCAGTCGCCCATGCATACCAGCCTCCCCTCTCCACGTCACCGATGTTGTCCAAGGGAAAGGCAAGGGCCGATACAGCTTGGCACCTGTGACGTCGCAACTCATTTCTACAGCTGAGTGAACTGGAGCAACGTGAAATAAAGTGTCTTGCTCAAGAACACAACACGCAGCCCGCTCCGGGATTCGAGCTCACAACCTCACGATCGTAAGTTCGATGCTCTAACCACTGAGCCACGCGCCAAGATTTTGAGTGGCAGATATACAGGAACAATAAACTTTTGGTAATGTCATGCAAATTGTCAAAGTTTTAAATCCAAAACATTTGCTGCACATCTGTAGTTAGCAAAGCAAAGTTCAAGTGAGCTAAAGTCATGTTTAAACATGGCCACAATCATAAATATTCATTCAGATTACTTGCAGCTTAAATATCAACAACTTAATGCGGTTTATTTATTGTTTTTCCACTGTCATATGTTGTATAAGATAATGAAATGTAGGGCACAGCCATGGTTAAAAAGTTTCCTTTGCTGTCGTGGGAGTTCTGGATTGGTTCCACTGTGTGGAACCTTGTGGAAGTGTCTAAGGCGGCGAGCTGGCAGAAACGTTAGCACGCTGGGCGAAATGCGTAGCCGTATTTCGTCTGCCGTTACGTTCTGAGTTCAAATTCCGCTGAGATCGACTTTGCCTTTCATCCTTTCGGGGTCGATAAATTAAGTACCAGTTATGCCCTGGGGTCGATGTAATCGACTTGATCTGCTTGTGTGTCCTTGTTTGTCCCCTCTGTGTTTAGCCCCTTGTGGGTAGTAAAGAAATAGGAAGTGTCTACCGCTATGGCTCCTAGACCAATCAGTCCCTTGTGTGGGGAATTCGTGGGAATTGAAGGAAGTGTGTTACATTTAAGCGCGTGTGTGTGTCTGTGTGTGTATTTAATATATATATATATATATATATATAGTTCATGATATATATGTACGTATGTATGTGTGTGTGTACGTATGTATTTATGTGTGGAGGCGCAATGGCCCAGTGGTTAGGGCAGCGGACTCGCGGTCGTAGGATCGCGGTTTCGATTCCCAGACCGGGCGTTGTGAGTGTTTATTGAGCGAAAACACCTAAAAGCTCCACGAGGTTCCGGCAGGGGATGGTGGTGATCCCTGCTGTACTCTTTCACCACAACTTTCTCTCACTCTTTCTTCCTGTTTCTGTTGTACCTGTACTTCAAAGGGTCGGCCTTGTCACTCTCTGTGTCACGCTGAATATCCCCGAGAACTACGTTAAGGGTACACGTGTCTGTGGAGTGCTCGGGCCACTTACACGTTAATTTCACGAGCAGGCTGTTCCGTTGATTCGGATCAACCGGAACCCTCGTTGTCGTAACCGACGGAGTGCTTCCAAATGTATTTATGTATGTATGTATGTATGTATGTGCGCATCCACACATCCCACTGATGCAATGCTGAAACAGGTCACTGAAGCTGTTTCTATACAGGAATACAAACCCACTCTCAACCGAAAATCCGAATGGGGTAACATCCAGATTCCACTCAGGAGTACCATTCTATAACTACCCCTCTCTCTCTCATTTACATATATATACATATATATATATATATATATATATATATATATATATATATATATATATATATGTGTGTGGACGCGCAATGGCCTAGTGGTTAGGGCAGCGGACTCGTGGTCGCAGGATCGCGGTTTCGATTCCCAGACCGGGCGTGGTGTGTGTTTATTAAGCGAAAACACCTAAAAAGCTCCATGAGACTCTGGCAGGGGGTGGTGATCCCTGCTGTACTCTTTCACCACTCTTTCTTCTGTTGGCCTGCTCGCTTAGCCAGCGGGGTGGCGTCATTCGAAGGCTAAAACAATGCGAACGCATTGTGACCAGCGATATGTAACAACATCTGATGGTCTGGTCGGTCACATGATCACGTGATATATATATATATAATATAGGTACAGGAGTGGCTGTGTGGTAAGTAGCTTGCTTGCCAACCACATGGTTCTGGGTTCAGTCTCACCTCGTGGCACCTTGGGCAAGTGACTTCTAATATAGCCTTGGGCCGACCAAAGCCTTGTGAGTGGAATTTGTAGATGGAAACTAAACGAAGCCTGTTGTATATATGTATATATATATATATATATGTGTATATGTATATACATATATATGTATATATATATATATATATGTGTGTATGAGTATGTATATGTTTGTATGTCTGTGTTTGTCCCCCACCCCCAAACATTGCTTGGCAATCAATGCTGGTTGTGTTTACGTCCCCGTAACTTAGCAGTTCAGCAAAAGAAGAGACTGATAGAATAAGTACTAGGCTTCCAAAGAATAAGTCATGGAGTCGATTTGTTTGACTAAAGGCAGTGCTCCAGCATGGCCACAGTGAAATGACTGAATATATATATATATACACACACACACATACAGGAATAAGTAACATTGGTGTGTTTATGTCGACGTAACTTAGTGGTTTGGCAAAAGAGACTGATAGAATAAGTACAAGGTTTACAAAAAAGCAAGTCCTGGGATCGATTTCTTCAACTAAAAAACCCTTTAAGGCAGTGCTCCAGCATGGCCACAGTCAAATAACTGAAACAAGTAAAAGGATGAAAGAATATATAGCACCGGTCTCTAACTGTGGAGGAGGTAGACTCAGGAAGATGTGGGCTAAGATGGTGAAGCGTGATCTTTTGGTGTTGAGTGCCATGAAGGCAATGACAAGTGACTCAGGCTTGTGGTGATTTGCCGTGCTTCAAAAGACTTATCAAGCCAAGGGAAATCATAGTTGTGGCCATTGCTTCTTTTTCCATACCGAAGCTACTTGGTAAAATTTATTAATTATTAATATTCCTTTGTGGCTGTGTGGTAAGTAGCTTGTTTACCAACCACATGGTTCCGGGTTCAGTCCCACTGCGTGGTAGCTTGGGCAAGTGTCTTCTACTATAGCCTCGGGCCGACCAAAGCCTTGTGAGTGGTTTGGTAGACGGAAACTGAAAGAAGCCCGTCGTATATATGTATGTATATATATATGTATGTGTATGTGTCTGTGTTTGTCCCCCTAGCATTGCTTGACAACCGATGCTGGTGTGTTTATGTCACCGTTACCTAGCGGTTCGGCAAAAGAGACCAATAGAATAAGTCCTGGGGTCGAGTTGCTCGATTAAAGGCAGTGCTCCAGCATGGCCGCAGTCAAATGACTGAAACAAGTAAAAGAGTATATATATATATATATATATATTAAAATCGATCAACATCAATGGAATTTGTAGCTGTGGTACTAGTGCCGGTGGCACATAAGAGAACCATCAGAACGTGGCCGTAGCCAGCACTGCATCGACTGGCCTCCATGCTGGTGGCACGTGACAAACACCATCCGATCGTGGCTGTGCCATCCTCGCCTGGCCTCCGTGCCGGTGGCACGTAAAAGGCACCATCCGAGCGTGGCCGTTTGCCAGCCTCATCTGGCACCTGTGTCGGTGGCACATAAAAAGCACCCACTACACTCAAGGAGTGGTTGGCATTAGAAAGGGCATCCAGCTGTAGAAACAATGCCTGATCTGACTGGCCTGGTGCAGCCTTCGGTCTCCCCAGACCTCAGTTGAACCGTCCAACCCATGCTAGCATGGAAAGCAGACGTTAAACAATGATGATGATGATGATATACTATTCACTTAGCTACATTCTTTTATGGAAAAAGTCAACAGCCAATTATTACAAGCTTAAACACTGGAATTTGTATCTTTAACCTTTACATTGTCAAAGCAAAAGGATTTAAACCCAATAATACCAAAGGCTACAAAAATACTGTCACACCTTGTGTCTACCTCATAAAAAAAGAGACACCATCACACTTGTTTACAAATGTTTAACATACATGAATAAATTCTAAACAATAACTTAACACCAAATTTAATCAATAAAACCACCTTAGAACACTAATTACCATTTCATTCAAACATATACACACCCAAGGAAAATTTTAATTCAACAGAGACTGTATGAAGGCAAGACTAATTGTTTTTTTTATTTCTTTATTACCCACAAGGGGCTAAACACAGAGAGGACAAACAAGGACAGACAAACGGATTAAGTCGATTATATCGACCCCAGTGCGTAACTGGTACTTATTTAATCGACCCCGAAAAGATGAAAGGCAAAGTTGACCTTAGTGGAATTTGAACTCAGAATGTAAAGTCAGATGAAATACCTATTTCTTTACTACCCACAAGGGGCTAAACACAGAGAGGACAAACAAGGACAGACAAACGGATTAAGTCGATTATATCGACCCCAGTGCGTAACTGGTACTTATTTAATCGACCCCGAAAAGATGAAAGGCAAAGTTGACCTTAGTGGAATTTGAACTCAGAATGTAAAGTCAGATGAAATACCTATTTCTTTACTACCCACAAGGGGCTAAACACAGAGAGGACAAACAAGGACAGACAAACGGATTAAGTCGATTATATCGACCCCAGTGCGTAACTGGTACTTATTTAATCGACCCCGAAAAGATGAAAGGCATAGTCAACCTTGGTGGAATTTGAACTCAGAACGTAGCGGCAGATGAAATACTGCTAAGCATTTCACCCGCTGTGCTAACAATTCTGCCAGCTTGCCACCAGACTTTTTTGTAATGTATCATAGGCTGATGTTGGCTTAACTGTCTTAAACTTTGAAGTCACTGTCAACAGCATTCTTGTTTTTAACACTTTTGCATTCAAACCAACCATATCCAGCCAAAATATTGATTCTTTTAAGTTCAAAATGGCCAGATGCAACATGTCACATCTACTCTATAATATCATAGTAAAATTCAACAACCATCGCGACAGATACTGGTGTGGGGCAAATGGCACCTGTGCTGATGGCATGTAAAAGCACCCATTACACTCTCAGAGTGGTTGGCGTCAGGAAGGGCATCAAGCCAAAGAAACCATGCAAAATCAGATTTCAAGGTCAATCTGTGCCAAGCGGCTTTGGAGGAGACCCCTTTCGGTCACGAATGACCATGGGAATGGGATTGCACCTAGAAAGTTACCCTCCCAGGCACAAGTCCAAGCAAGGTTGTTTATGGAAGACCAGCAGTCGCCCATGCATACCGGCCTCCCCTCTCCATGCCACCAGTGTTATCCAAGGGAAAGGCAAAGGGGCCGATACAGCTTGGCACCTGTGACATCGCAACTCATTTCTACAGCTGAGTGAACTGGAGCAACGTGAAATAAAATACTTTGCTCAAGAACACAACGTGCAGCCCGGTCCGGGATTCGAACTCACAACCTCACAATCGTAAGATTGACGCTCTAACCACTGAGCCATACGCTTTCACATGGTGCTTTTTACGTACCACCTGCACAAGAGTCAGTCCAGTGGCACTGGCAACGACCTCGCTCGAATGTTTTGTTCACGTGCCACCGGCACAAGTGCCAGTAAGGCAATGTAGGTAACGATCATGCTCAAATGGTGCTCCATAATATATATATATATCTTTACTCTTTTACTTGTTTCAGTAGGTTGACTGCGGCCATGCTGGAGCACCGCCTTTAGTCAAGCAACTCGACCCCGGGACTTATTCTTTGTAAGCCCAGTACTTATTCTATCGGTTTCTTTTGCCGAACCGCTAAGTGACGGGGACGTAAAACCACCAGCATCGTTGTCAAGCAATGCTAGGGGGACAAACACAGACACACAAACATACACACACACACATACACACACACACACACACACACACATATATATATATATATATATATATATATATATATATATATATATATATATACACATATATATATACGACGGGCTTCTTTCAGTTTCCGTCTGCCAAATCTACTCACAAGGCTTTGGTCGGCCCGGGGCTATAGCAGAAGACACTTGCCCAAGATGCCACGCAGTGGGACTGAACCCGGAACCATGTGGTTGGTAAGCAAGCTACTTACCACACAGCCACTCCTGTGCCTATATATATATATATATCCACACATACAAGGGTTTCTTTTAGTTTCTGCCTACCAGCTCCACTCACAAGGCTTTGGTCAACCCAAGGCTATAATAGAAGACATACACCCTAGGTACCACAGAGTGGGACTGAACCGGGAACTATGTGGTTGGAAAGCAAGCCTCTTACTATACAGTTACCTATATTTATGTGTGTGGGAACAGGCACAGACTGGAGTATTTTAATGTAAATTCTTAATAACAATACATCGTTTATTCAATGAATAGAGAAGTATTTATGAGTTTGTCTTTTCAGATTTTCATTAAGATTATGTTGTTTGGTTTAGTGGTTGTGTAGATTATGTCATAGAATATGTACTTTAAATATATAGTCAGAGGCATGTCTGTAGTCGTGTGGTAAGAAATTTCCTTCCCATCCACATGGTTCTGGGTTCAGTCCCACTATGTGGCATCTTGGGCAAGTGTCTTTTATTATAGTCGTGAGCTGATGAAAGGGCAATCTTGATTTCCAGTTTAATGTGGAGGTTGTGTTTAAACACAGAATACTTCTTTATTTATCCTTGAGGGCAACCTTCATAAGCACTCATGATGCATAAAAAAAAACATTGGAAATAATTTTGCTGACAGGTGGGAGTCGTCTGCTACGGCCACCAGAATTGACAGTACCAGATCCCGTGGTTTCATCATCATCATCGTTTAACATCTGCCTTAAACGATGATGATAATGATGATGAACTTCGTCTGCTATGGCCACCAGAACTGGAAGTACCAGATCCCTTAGTTTCACCCTGCTGTGAGTTCCTCAGTGACAGATGCAGTTGATAGAATGTCATGGCTGAGCATACCTCAAACACCTGTATTTTATCGTGCTGCTGGACAGCCATCACTGAGGAACTCACAGCAGGGTGAAACCACAGGATCTGGTACTTCCAGTTCCGGTGGTCCTAACAGACATATTTCATCATCATTATCATCATCGTTTAAGGCAAATGTTAAACGATGATGATGATGATGATGATGATGAGAGTTGTCTGCTATGGTCATCGGAGCTGGAAGTACCAAGTCATGTAGTTTCACCCTGTTGTGAGTTTCTCAGTGACAGATGTCCAGCAGCACGAAAAAATACAAGTGTTTGAGGTATACTCAGCCATGACATTATATATACTGCATCATCATCATCATCATCATTGTTTAACATCTGCCTTAAACGATGATGATAATGATGATGAACTTCGTCTGCTATGGCCACCAGAACTGGAAGTACCAGATCCCTTAGTTTCACCCTGCTGTGAGTTCTTCAGTGACAGATGCAGTTGATAGAATGTAATGGCTGAGCATACCTCAAACACCTGTATTTTATCATGCTGCTGGACATCCATCACTGAGGAACTCACAGCAGGGTGAAACCACAGGATCCGGTACTTCAAGTTCTGGTGGCCGTAGCAGATGAATTTCATCATTATCATCATCGTTTAACCCTTTCGTTACTGTATTTACTTTGAGATGCTCTGTGTTTCTTTCAATTACTTTAAATATAACAAAGAATTTAGTAAAATAATTTAGTTATCATTCAGCTAGTGTTAGGAACATAAATTGTGACTAAGGTTCGGTGGAAGATTTTAATTCAAAACTTCTGAAAACAAGACATTTGTACTCAGAGCCAGGGGTGATTTCATCTGAGTTAGTATTGAAAGGGTTAAAAACACCTCTACATTTAGGCAGATGGACATTAGAAGCAGTTGAAAGGGTGTGGATTGAAGGAAGTTTAGGTTATTATTTCTGAAGATTTTGATTCAGAACTTATGAAAACAAGACATTTGTACTACAGAGCCAGAGCCGGTTTCAGCCAGATTGGTATCGAAAGGGTTAAACACACCTCTACATTTGGGCAGATGGACATTAGAAACAGTTGAAAGGGTGTGGACTGAAGGAAATTTAGGCTACTATTTCTAGCATATAGAGTGACCACATTAAGGTCTCCTTCTCTCATGTTTTCTGCTGATTATTTTTCTTCTTAACCCTTCCATGACTGTATTTATTTTGAGATGCTCTGAGTTTCTTTCAATTAATTTTAAATATAACAAAGAATTTAGTAAAATAACTTAGTTATCATTCAGTTAGTGTTAAGAACATAAATTGTGACTAAGGTTTGATGGAAGATTTTAATTCAAAACTTAAGAAAATAAAAGATTTGAACTCAGAGCCAGAGGTGGTTTCAGCCAGGTTGGTAACAAAAGGGTTAAGGCAGATGTGAAACAACGACGACGACGATGATGATGATGATGATGGTGGTGGTGATGGTGATTGTGATGATGATGATAATGATGATGATGGTGGTGGTGGTGATGATGATGGTGGGGTGGTGGTGGTGATGATGATTGTCTGCTATGGTCATCGGAACTGGAAGTACCAAGTCCCGTAGTTTCACCCTGCTGCGAGTTCCTCAGTGACAGATGTCCAGCAGCACGAAAAAATACAGGTGTCGGAGGTGTACTCAGCCTTGACATTATATATACTGCATCGTCATCATTGTTTAACATCCCCTTTTCTGTGCTAGCATGGGTGGGATATTTTGGCAAGAACAAACAAGCCAGAGGGCTGTGCCAAGTTCTGTGTCTGTTCTACAGGGTTTCTACAGCTGGATGCTCTTCCTGTCCCCAACCACTTAACAGAGTGTGCTGGGTGCCTTTCTTTACAGGACACCCGTCCTAGTGCCAGTGTCATCAAGTCCCTGCAATGATATTTGGTGACTCGTGCCCCTAATACAAATGTGTCTGTTTTATATCAAACCATTGATGTTATATCAGTGAAGGCGCATGGCTCAGTGGTTAGAGCGTCGAGC
>NC_043026.1:4129427-4134427 GCF_006345805.1 Octopus sinensis
AAGCTGTATCGACCTTTGTCTTTCCCTTGGATAACACTGGTGGCATGGAGAGGGGAGGCCGGTATGCATGGGCGACTGCTGGTCTTCCATAAACAACCTTGCCCGGACTTGTGTCTAGGAGGGTAACTTTCTAGGTGCAATCCCATGGTCATTCATGACCGAAGGGGGTCTTTACCCTTATATATATATATATATATATTATATATATATATATATATATATATATGCATGTCTATCTATACAAGTGTGGTTGTGTGGTTAGGAAGTTTGTTCCCTAACCACATGGTTCTGGGTTCGGGCCCTTTGCGTGGCAACTTGTGCAAGTGTCTTCTATTATAGCCCTTGACCAAACTCAGACTTGAGAGTGGATTTGATAGCTGGAGACTGAAAGAAGCCTGTCATATATGCATGTGTGTGTGTCTGTCAACACCATTGGAAATTGCAGCTGTGATACCATTGCCGGTGGCACATAAGAAAACCATCTGAACGTGGCCGTTGCCAGCGCCGCCCCGACTGGCCTCGGGCCAGTGGCACGTACAAAGCACCATCCGTTCGTGGCTGTTGCCAGCCTTGCCTGGCCCTCGTGCCAGTGGCACGTACAAAGCACCATCCGTTCGTGGCTGTTGCCAGCCTCGCCTGGCACCTGTGCCGGTGGCACGTAAAAAGCACCCACTACACTCACGGAGTGGTTGGCGTTAGGAAGGGCATCCAGCCGTAGAAACATTGCCAGATCAGACTGGGCCTGGTGCAACCTCGTGGCTTCCCAGACCCCAGTCAAACCGTCCAACCCATGCTAGCATGGAAAGCGGACGCTAAATGATGATGATGATGATATATATGCATATATATGTATGTCTATCTATACAAGTGTGGTTGTGTGGTTAGGAAGTTTTGTTTCCTAACCACATGGTTCTGGGTTCAGTCACACTGAGTAGCACCTTGTGTAAGTGTCTTCTATTATAGCCCTTGACCAAACTCAGACTTAAGAGTGGATTTGATAGCTGGAGACTGAAAGAAGCCTGTCATATATGCATGTGTGTGTGTCTTTGCGTGTGAGTTTCTGTTTATATTTTCCTCCTCTCCACCTGTGTAGGCGCTGGTTGTACACAAAAAGCTTATTCAGTCAGTGTTGTTCTCTTGCAGTCCATCACGGAAGCATATGCAGGCTTCTTGGCAGGTTATGCGGCCTTTGGGAACAAAAGGCTCATTCATGCAATGCCATTTGTCACAAGTTCTCCAGTCGACAAGCCTCTTTGTTATCGAATAGAATGGGGAAATATTTTACTGTTGTAGGAAACAAATTGCTGTTCGGTGGCACGTAAAAGCACCATCCGTTCGTGTCCGTTGCCAGCATCGCCTGGCCCTGTGCCGGTGGCACGTAAAAGCACCATCCGTTCGTGTCCGTTGCCAGCATCGCCTGGCCCTGTGCCGGTGACACGTAAAAGCACCATCCGTTCGTGTCCGTTGCCAGCATCGCCTGGCCCCATGCCGGTGGCACGTAAAAGCACCATCTGTTCGTGTCCGTTGCCAGCATCGCCTAGCCCCCGTGCCGGTGACACGTAAAAGCACCATCCGTTCGTGGCCGTTTGCCAGCTCTGTCTGGCACCTGTGCGGGTGGCACGTAAAAAGCACCCACTACACTCACGGAGTGGTTGGCGTTAGGAAGGGCATCCAGCCGTAGAAACACTGCCAGATCTGACTGGGCCTGACGAAGCCTTCCAGCTTCACAGACCCCAGTTGAACCGTCCAACCCATGCTAGCATGGAAAGCGGACGCTAAATGACGATGACGATGATGATGATGACAAGAAGGGCAGCCTGCTGGGTCAGAACTGACCTCAGGTGAAACAGCAAGAAGAACATGTTAAATCAGTGGTTCTCAGCTGGGGTCTGTATAAAAAGCAGGATAGTCATGGCTGGAACCTGTTTGATGAAAGAACGACTGGATGAGGTTGACCTGCAGCTAAACAAAGACTAGAAAGGGCACTTTAGCTTATGTAGTCCTAGATGCATTATGTCTGAATAAAAAAATCAGGATGGTCACAAATGGAATGTCTTTGATCATAGATCTTTGACTTGGTGCTAAACAACAATAAGAGACAGGATGGTCACAAGTGGAATGTCTTTGATCACAGGTTTGCTATGTGAATAAAGGACTGGATGGTCACAAGTGGAATGTCTTTGATCACAGGTTTGCTGTGTGAATAAAGGACTGGATGGTCACAAGTGGAATGTCCTTGATCACAGGTTTGCTGTGTGAATAGAGGACTGGATGGTCACAAGTGGAATGTCCTTGATCACAGGTTTGCTGTGTGAATAGAGGACTGGATGGTCACAAGTGGAATGTCCTTGATCACAGGTTTGCTGTGTGAATAAAGGACTGGATGGTCACAAGTGGAATGTCCTTGATCATAGATCTTTGAACTGGTGCTAAACAACATGAACAAAGAAGGACACACTAGATCTCGTAGTCTTAGATGCGCTGTATCTAAATAAGTGACAGGATGGTCACGAGTGGAATGTCTTTGATCACGTTTACTGGATCAAGATCGACCTGGTGCTAAACAACAGCAAGAAGAGAAAACACATTAGATCACATAGTTTTAGATACACTGTGTGAATAAAGGACGGGATGGTCACGAGTGGAATGTCTTTGATCACAGGTTTTCTGGATCGAGATTGACCTGAGCTAAAACTGGAATTCTATCGGTTATGACGACCAAGGTTCCTGTTGATTTGATCAATGGAACAGCCTGTGGACTGTAGGCCAAGAAATACCGACATTGTTAATTACACCCACCATTGCTGCTGCTGATGTTTAGAGCAACGACCTTTAATCCCACCCTCTCATATATAGATTAGATATCGTTATCTAAGTAAATCCGGGCGATTTGACAGCTAATTCTGTCTTTTGTCGGAGATTATGGGGCATACTATGTACACGGGATGACAACTACTACAGTGTCCCCCAACGGCTGACACAGAGACACAGACAGACAACAGGCCGTACTGGTGAGAGAATACGAACCACTGACCAATCTCCCACACCCTGCCCCAGGAGACCTCTGTCCACTTGGTCACCTGGTGGGTTCCGCTCCTCCCACGTTCTACTTCCTTTGCACCACCAATCGTAAGTTAGACGTCAAGCTGGTTGTATTATCTTTGTACACAAACAAATGCCTCGTTCTTTTACTGCGAAGCCACGCTAATTTTTAGGGTAACTCTCCACATATATACGTACATACATACAGACATGTGCTCGCTGTGACCTTCATGGAAATCCTTATTTGAACCCCGAATCCAGCCAACTGTGTATATGAACCTTATTATACATGCTGTTAGATGTTAACTAGAAATTCCTAGATCACTAACATCCAAGCAAATCGAAGCTGTTATGTAAGAAAACATAAATATACACACACACACACAAACACATACTCACCTGATATTATGTTAATATATTGGAAGTTTTAATCCAAGCAAAAACTGCGTAAATCCTTGAAAATCCACCAGAAAATTTTGCCAGATCTACAAAAGTTCACTGAATTCACGAAATTTAATTTAATCTACAAGATTTAAGTAAGTTTCAAGGAAAATTTCTCTAATCCCAGAAATTTAGTTAAATTCACAATATGTGGATCAAACCCACAAATATCTGACAAAAATCTATAAAATTTAATCAGACTCAGAAAATTTTTAACCAAATCCACAAAGATTTTTTGCTAGTTCTTCAAAAATTTGTGAAATCCACTGAGATTTGTCAAATTCAAAATCCATAAAATCCTAATTTCACAATTTGCCAAATCAACAAAATTTTAGCCAAATTCCCAGAAACTTTGCCTAATCCACAAATTTCAGTAAGTTTGTCAAAATTTAACCAAATTCACAAAATTTTACTAAACCCACCAAAATATTATCAAATCTGCGAAAATTTCAATCAGATTCTCAAAAATTTTGCCTAATCCACAAATTTCAGTAAGTTTGTCAAAATTTAACCAAATTCACAAAATTTTACTAAACCCACCAAAATATTATCAAATCTGCGAAAATTTCAATCAGATTCTCAAAAATTTTGCCTAATCCACAAATTTCAGTAAGTTTGTCAAAATTTAACCAAATTCACAAAATTTTACTAAACCCACCAAAATATTATCAAATCTGCGAAAATTTCAATCAGATTCTCAAAAATTTTGCCAAATCCACAAAATTCTCAAAAACCTACTAAAATGACTGAAATTCCTTGAAATTTAAAAAAACAAAGCTGATATACTCAAAATCTACCAAATCCATCATAAAATCTTATTAAATTCCACCAAATTGAGAGAAAGGAAAAAGAAAAAAACTCGCCTAAATCATCAGGACTCAACCAAACCTTCCAAGATCTTGCCAACCATATAACCCCACATATACACATTAGGGATATACGTACACAAATACATAATCCTGAACATATATACGTACATAAAAAACATACAGGCTTAAAATACGTGTACCTCAGAGCAGCCATATTGATGTCGGAGATGAAGGATTTTGGCAGGCATTACTTTCGCCACCGCCTTCGGGCCCAGGACTCTCTGGTCAGCATCGCGTTGAAGTACCAAGTATCGGTGAGTACCAAAGAATCATGCTGCCAGAATTGTGAATCAGGGAGCCTTACATGCATAACACTAATAACGCTTCCATGTCTTTCTTCCTTCCTTCCTTTCTTTCTTCCTTCTTCCTTTCCTGCCTTTCTTTCTTAATTTCTTTCTTTATTTCTTCCTTTCATTCTTTCTTTCTCTCTCTCCTTTCCTTCCCTTTCTTTCTTCCTTTCATTCTCCTTTCCTTCCTTCCTTCTTTCATTTCTTTCCTTCTTTCCTTTCTCCTTTCCTTTATTTCTTTCTTCCAATCATTCTTTCCTTCCTTTCTTCCTTCCACCCTTCCTGCCTGCCTTTCTCTCTCTCTCTCCCTTCCTTCCTTCCCTTTCTTTCTTCTTTTCATTCTCCTTTCCTTCCTTTCTTC